>NC_057863.1:453679100-454030100 GCF_019393635.1 Dromiciops gliroides
AAACTACTGGGAAATTAAATCTTGAAAAATATGGTAAGGAGAACTGTTGGTAAAAAAAAAAGACTTTCAAAGTTCAATTCTAGTAAGGGCTAATAATAATGTTAATGACTAATTCAATGGAATGAAGAAGCCAAAGTTACCTTATTTAGATTTTCTCTATAAAATATGTTAACCATCTCTAGCAAAAGAAAGAATAAAATACAGTGGGGCTTAAATGGGATGTCCTTATGTCCGTCAAAAGACTGGTTTTCAGGTACAGAATTTAGAGAAAGAGAAGTTGGAATCATTCTCTTGAAAGATCACACATATTCCCATTTGAGGTGTTTCAGAATGGGCTATGAGGTCTCTTAAAGGAACAAATGTACTGAACTTATGCAAATCATTCTTAAAATGTTACTGAATGCAGTATGGCTTAGATATGCAGTGTGGAAATCAGCAACATTCAAATTCATTATCAATTTAGGGATTTCACAGGTGTGTGGGGGGTGTTTTAGCAGTTAGACAGGGGCCTAGGATTTAGGAGTGTTGTTTATAGTCATGAAAAAATAAGTAAAAGGTTTCAGAATCTGACACAAAATATTTTGCCTCTGTATAACATCTTTTACCCAATTACAAATAAAAGGCAATATTGTTATATATCCTCCTCTTTTCTACTTTATACAACATATAGGTTTCCATTAGAAATTGTTGTTTAAAAAAAAGATGTCATGGAGGATGCAGAGAAAGCATATGTTGTCCCTGTGGATTTTGAATTCTTTTTAAAGGATGCAGTCATTCAGTGTGGATAACTCATGTGTATAACTTTGGTCATTTTGGATATTCATTAAAATCCTGCTTCTACTCTCATATCCATGATCTTCTCTCTATTGCAAATTCTTGTTATCACCCACTTGGATTACTGTAGTAGCTTAGCTTCTTAAGTCACCCATCTATCTCTCTCATTCAATTTATTATTTCTTTTTTTTTGGCAGGACATTGAGGGTTAAGTGACTTGCCCAAGGTCACACAGCTAGGAAATGTCAAGTGTCTGAGGCCACATTTGAATGCAGGTCCTCCTGAATCCAGGGCCAGTGCTTTATCCCCTGTGCCACCTACCTGCCCCTCAATTTATTCTTCATATTGTTGCCCGGCTAATCTTTCTTGTGAATGTATCTGGTCATTTTCTTCCTCTGTTTAAAAATATTCAGTGGTTTTCTATTGCTTGCTAAGTAGTTCACTCCTCAGGTATTCAAAGTCCACCACAATCTGCTACCAATCTACCTTTCAACCCTCCTCAATACACAATGTGTTCAGAAACCCATATTAATTTCTGTCCATTTAGTACTATACTTTTCTGTCCACTTAATACTATGCTTTCAATATATTATTATCTGGTGTTCATGAGATCAGTATTATTCTTTCAATATAACAAATATCCTTTGGAATACTATGTATTTTTTTGAATTTAAAATGTTATTCTGAGGAATCCAAAGGTGTTACTCGACTGTCAGAAGGGTCCATGACACCAAAAAGTTTAAAAAAAATAACTTGTGGACCTAAAGCAATGATCAGAGCACTGGATACTGTACACCACTCCCTTTGCTTGGCATGTTCTCACTATTCCTCTTCAGTCATGTAATTCCTATCCATTCTTTAAAGCTCAACTCAACTGGCATCTTCTGTTTTTAGTCCTCCTTCATCTCAACAATTAGCAATAACTTCCCATTTTGGATTTCAGATAGTATGTTATATCTTTTGTAACATGGGGAGCTAACAGGATGTGCTTTAAAAAAAATAGTAAATGGATTTGTATTCAAAGGATTCCAAAGGTTGAAATCCCAGTTCGGTAACATACTACTGCCTCTATGTCGTTTTGTAAGATATAATCACACTGCTCCTCAGTTTCCTCATCTGTAAAATGAAGAGGTGAGACTAAGCCAACTCTAAGATCCCTTCCAGTTCTAAATCTATGATCTGTTAATGAACATGTGTATCATGAATTCTTATGTTAATATCTCTATACGCATCATATTCCCCTAATAGACTAAATTCCATGAGCCCAGAAGTTATATCTTCTTTAAAATTCGTACCTCTGCCAGTATTCTTCATGGTTCTCTTCACATAGCAGGAGTTCAATAGTATTTTTTTTTTTGGTGAGGCAGTTGGGATTAAGTGACTTCCCCAGGGTCACACAGCTAGTAAGTGTCAAGAGTCTGAGGCCAGATTTGAACTCAGGTCCTCCTGAATATAGGGCCAGTGCTCTATCTGCTGCACCACGTAGCTTCCCCAAGTTCAATAGTATTAAGTTTTGAATCTGCAATTGGCATTTGTCTACCAACCTTCCTGAATCATGCTCTAAAATTTTACACTTTTGGAATTGAAAAGGATAGGATAGATTGTCTAGTCAACCCAAAGAGGTAGTCTTTTTGCCTTTCTTAGCCAAAAGGCTAGAAAATTAATCAGTTGCCACTAAAATTTAGGTCTTCTGATTTCCTGTTGAGAAACCTTTGTATTATAGCATACCATGTAGATGAGGAAAGCAGGCAATAAACATTGTTAAAAGGGAAAGTAAGCAGAGCTCAGTGAGAAGCAAAGTTATCAGGGAAGTTATAGATGAGATGGGTCTTGGGGTAAATCTTAAAATGTACTTTGGATTTAAATTGGTGAGGATAAGGTGAGACAACATTCCAGGTAGGCAAAATAGCAAAAGTAAAGTCTCAGAGGTGGACAAGAACATGGAATATCTACACTGCAGCGGGACTCAACTAGTTGCATTAGTGTATTGTCTTAAAAGATTATTTATCTGTTGTTCATGGACTTATTTTTTTAAAAATATATCATGATAACTATATTTCAATATAATTAATATCCTTTCAAATGCTATGTATTTTATTTTATGAATTAAAAATGATATTCCGATGCATCCATAGGTGTCATCAGACTGTCAGAGAGGTCCATGATACCAAAAAAGTTTTTTTTTAAACCCTGTGGAACTAAAGCAGAGGTCAGCAAAATATTATGAGGGGAAGGGGAAATCCAGCATTGCTTATTTTTGTAATGTCTGTGAGCTATGAATAGTTTTTATGTTTAAAAGTACACTACATTTGGGGCAGCTAGGTGGTGCAGTAGATAGAGCACCAGCCCTGGATTCAGGAAGACCTGAGTTCAAATGCAACCTCAGATACTTCACACTTACTAGCTCTGTGACCATGGGCAAGTCACTTAACCCCAACTGCCTCACCAAAAGAAATACACTATAATTATACTAATGACTAGGGAAATAAGTTTGAATAGATCAAGATGGTGAGGTTTCAGAAGGCTTCATATACATAACTAAGGAGTTTGGACCTTATCCTATAGACAATGGAAAGTTTATAAGTGTAGGGACCAAATTTTAATTGGGGAGTGTTAGCTAGGCAGCTCACCACAATATTGGGGCAAGGAAGGAGACCAACAGCCTCCCTTGAAAACAGAACAGGGTTTATTAACAAGAATGAACTTAAAAACACAAACCAGATCAATAGAATTAAGGGAAAAGGAAAAAAAATGGGGGAAGGGAAATTATACGACCTGAATAACACCACTGCCCAGGAATCAGCTGAGAACACACACCTGCATCCTGTCACTTTCCAGCTTCAAGCTAGAATGGTGAAACTCCTCCCTTCTTCTTCCCAGCAGACCCCAGGCTGACCATACACAGCCCTAAGCCAATTGGCTGGCAGCCTTGACTAACAGTCACATGACTGCCCTCACTGGGCTTCCAGTCATTATAATTTTGCCAGGCCCATGTAGGCGTTGGTGAGTGGTGATGACATGAGGTGCCAGTGCCATGGTGAGGGCCACAACCACTGTGCTGTTTGAGGAGGTCCTGTGCCTGAGCCCCAGGCCAGTGTGCGCACCAGGGTTTTTTAAATTCTAGCCAAAAGATGCAGTCATAAAAACCCCAAATAACAATTAATTCTTTACATAAGCAAGGTTATTTTAAGATCAATTTGATAGTCACGTGAAAAATAGATGAGAGTAGGAAAATGCTAGGAACAAGGCGAATGGGTATAAAGTTATTTTGATAATCCAAATGAGGTCCACAAATCTTCAATTTCCCCCAAGTCCTTAACTTAAGGAAACTGAACTAATTTCTGTTTCTTTTGGAACAGTATTTTCACAATTATTATATATGTGAAATAAAGCATGATATTGAATATATCACATAATTATATTGGGTGTTTTTCTCCATGAAAGGGAAGGTAATCAGAAGAATGTATCTTTATTTTTGGTTGCAGTATTTACTCTTTAAGAAGATTTAAGAATCTTTTTTCTCGGGGATAAATTAAAACTCATTTAGTGGCAACATTTCCCAGGCATGGCAATAAAATAAATTAATTTGTGTTGTTAATCACTTATAGTTAAATTTGTTATCCTATTTTATTTAAATATATAGGTGCAATCCAATTCAACAAATATTTCTTAAGTGCCTATTATATGTAAAGCACAGTGCTAGCCACTAGGGGAGACAAAGAAGAATGAATCCTCTTGTAGCTTAAAAAGTAGGGAGATGAGATATGAAATACAAAAGAAGATAAGGGCAGTTTGTGGTACAAAAAAAAATGCAATAAGAAATGTAATAACAAAGATAACACTTTCATCTGAGGGATAAAGGAAAAACTTTCCAGAGAAAATGGCACTGGGGCCAGACCTTCAAGAATAGAAAGGGCCATAGAGTTGCTTGTTGTTGTTTGTCCTTTGTTATGCAAGAGGACCATAACAGATGTCACAACTTATGCTGAATTGGATTTAAGCGAGGGAGGGCCCAGTGGAAATATATATACCCAGGATAACTGCAGAAGGGCACAGATGTTTAAAGATGTTAAGTGACTTGTCCAGGGTCACACAGTTAGAAAGTGTCCAAGGTGATATTTGAACTCAGGTCCTCATGACTCCAGGGCCAGTGCTCTATCCACTGTGCCACCCAGCTGCCCCTTAGAGTTCATAGTTGGTACAAGAATGGATTCCAGGTATAGGAGATAATATGAGTAAATTCACAAAGGAAAATAGGGCAGGATGCACCTAGAGAACATTCATTCACAGTTCAATTTGGCAAGGTAGTACAGCACACCATTCATTAAAAAAGTATTTATTTAGCACTTCTTACATTAAAACAAACAAACACTGTTTTAGGTACAATATACATATATACACTTTTAACTTTTATCTGTAAAATGTACTATGTTACTTTGAAAGCTTGTAAAATGGGCTTATGATTTCAACTCATTTTCCATGACTGACTTCAGTGAACCACATTTTCCCAGTGCCTAACCCACTCCATAGTAGCAAATTAGTTTTCTTTGGAAGCTATATTGAATCTGCCAGGTTACTAGGATACCACTGTATTTAATGAAATGATAAGTTACCACTAAATTTTTAAAATTACCAAGTATAGAGAAAATAATAAAAACACTGGGAAAAATGTGTTACTAAAAACATATTACATATTTCTCCAATTAACCTTTATAACAAACTATGCCCTCTCAATTGAAGAGAATATCACATATAATTTATTATTTTGTGCATGTTGTTTCTACATTTCAATAGATCTATGATATCATCAATGTGGATATTCCTTCCAATGTTGCACATCACCACCAATCCATACCCTCTCATCCCTAGAAACTCATATCCATATTCTCCCATAAATTCTCCATAGGGAGTCCATTCAATATGCCATAGATATTCCTCTTGACATTGTGTGGATACCAATGGAGCTCAATTATCTCTTAACCTAACCATATGATCTGTTTAATTTCTTTTCCATTCCTACATCTCTCTGCCAATGTTGTTTACTCTTGATCAGTACCCTGTTAGTAATATGTTGCAGATTTTACATTGCCCTTTGAGTGACCTTCAAGTTTTATTCTTCAGAGGCTTTGGTATTGCATGTCTAATAGCTATACCACATCACTGGAAGAATATTTGTGTTTAAAAGATAGGTCTTGGCTTCAGAAAGATGCTTAGCATCATTAAAAACACTGGGCAATTTCCCAAAGGTAATTGAGCCTCCTTCCCTCTTATTCAATTCTGGCCCAAGTTCTTTATCTTTGCAGACAATAAATATATTTATACCATAGGCATACACTACAAGTTATATAAATGCTACAAATTAACAATATCCTAGTGGTGTGTTAATATAGTTTCTTTTTTTCTCCTTATTAAAAATATTTGTTATAAGGGGGAATATACCAGTTAGGGGAAGATTTGGAAAATAGGGTGATGTAAAAAACTAAAACTAAAACTAAAAACAAAGTTTTAAAAACTGAATGCAATTTTCAAAGGTAATTGACTTACTTTTAGATTTATTTAAATGTTTAAGCATGCATTATGGAATAAAACTATGTAGACAATTTCACCTAATTTTTAAAGTAACTAAAAGCTATTTGTTTCAAAAAGGAAGGTAAAATCCATTCACCTTTGTCTACTACATTGTAAAATCCAAGATTAATAACAACGGCATTAAGAAATAGATACCCACTGGAAGGCAAGGCTAATATATCTATCAAACATTCAATTATAATTTATAGTGGGCCTACAGATAAAGGATTGTTTTTTAAAAAAACAGTTATCACCTGCAAGGACATTTATTGTATGCACTTGTGAACTGAATTCCCCTGTTTCATCTGCTTAGTATAGTATATTCAAGTTATTTGCTTTATCAAAGAGGTGAGTTTTTAAAAACAACATTTCTTTAGATGTATAACATGTTAAACCTGGAAGGAACCTCTAGAAGGAGCCACATAAATCATCAAGTCCCTCTCTCTCCCTCTTTTTAACTAATGGGGAAATTGAGCTCTAAAAAGTTAACATCCAATTTAATCTTTCTTTCTATATTTTTACCTCTCTCCCAACCTATAAGAAATTATCTGTCTTTAATGTGACAATAATTACTACAGACTCCCTGGAGATCTGGACAAACATTGATCATCTGTTGGGAAATATGTCTGGTAGGAATCCATAAGTACAGTTCATTGGACTTTCCACATTCAAAAGACAGGGAACTAAGTAACTTACAACAAGTTTTACAGTTTAGAAATTTGCAAATGTCTCAACTTTGAGTGGGGGTGGGGGGTAGGATTTTCCAAAAGGCAAGGCAGATATGATTACCATACATTGGTTTGATTCTATTATTGGCTGAATATTGATTGATGTACTTGTCTCCACTGCACCAATGTATAATGCATGAACAGGATTACTAGGGTAATTTAGAAACAGGATGCCTTTAATCTTCTTCTCAGATCAGTCAATTACAATACATAGGTTAGAAAGTGTTCTATGATCTTACATTGAATCCTTTAATAGAACCAATCTGAGAGTTAAATGAGGTTAGGAAATGTGAAACCTACAGAACACCACCAAATGGGTTTATAAGACATATGATAGAATTTAAATGTAAAGTGAGTAATTAACAAAAAAAATAACAATGAAGTTTAAAATGAATGACAGAGAAAGCCCCCCCCCCCACCCCACCCCCACCCCCGTAAGAATACACCAGATCCCATAGAGGAAGAACAGGTGGAAGGCAAAGGTTTCTAGGCTCAACAGCCCGTGAAAGTTAGTATCAATCTTATCACTACAGAAAACATTTACTATCTCGTCCTACCTATTAAGAAACCATGTCAGGAGATAGGTATAAATAACTTATGTCAAGCTGTATTCAGAAATACAAATTTCACATAGTGAAGTACATACTGGCTGAGTTTTAACTGCCTGATTTTAATCGCTCAGAGCAGTATTACCATGCTAACCTCCACATAACTTACTGTTTTATTACTGTGCCTTCCTGTTGTCCGTGGACCTTTAATTACAATCTGCACATAATAGTTGGTTTGCCAGTATTCCTCCCAAGTTGTTAATGCCCTTCAGGATAAAGACTGGGGAGTAGTGGTGGGATTGATTGGGTGGGGTGGAAATGGGAAGTGTTTCAGGAACTGTAAGCATATAAGGCGGCTGATGTGAGAAGATCTCAATTCGGCTTGCCTGACTTTGCAGTTCTATTGTCTATTGCTGGATTGAAGCAGCAATTACTAATAGCGGAGTCAGCACCAGCGTCACGGATAGCTCCACGGGTCCAGCACCTGGGGGAGAAAGAACGCCTGCTTCTCTCCTTACCAAACTGCTGCTTAGCCCTCAAAGCACTAACAGACAGATGGGGGCTGGAGGGTAAGGAGTGGTAGGAAAGTAGAGTAGAGACGAGGGAAAATATGCTTCAATTTGAGGGCATGACAAGATTTTTATTCCAAGAGGGAAGAAACCATGGAGATTCTGGAAAGCTTGAGCCATCAAAGGACAACCTCTCTCCCCCTTCCAAGGTGTGTCTGTCATTTATTGCCTCCGTGTAAATTAAGTCTAAAGAAGCAAAAATCAGAATAAAACACCTCTGAGGAGTCAAATAATTGCTTATGTATTTCTGATCACTTAAAATTAGGTAGGAGACTAACAAAAATTCTTAGGATTTTTGTGTTTTACTTGACTTACTTGGCTTGGTTCTCTGTAAGGTAAAAATAAATGAGACTTCAATGGGCCTTTTTTCCAAACCTCCTTTCATCTTTATTAATTGTCGTATACACAATTCCCCTTCACATTCTAACTCTTCGTCTCCTTCTCCACCTCACACCTTCTTCCCCCTTTCTCACTTCAGAGTTGAGTGTGTGACTGTGCAAAACTGGGACTGACACCAGAGAGAGGAAAAATGGGTAAAGGGCCAAACTGACACCCCCCCCCAAAAAAAATGTTCAAATATCTGTTTATGCTGGCCACTGTGAGACAGACTTCTCTCCTTGCTAGAGGCAAGAATGTATGTTGTTCATTTTGATTTTGTGTTACACTTCCCCAGGTTTTAGTGGTGGTAGATTCCATTAAGAGAAAAGTAGAAGAGATAGAAGGAAAGACTTAAGTTTCAATTAAAATCGAATCTGAGTAGGCTGAAGAGGAAAGAAAGGTACAGGAGAAAAAATGGAAAGGACTGTGACCTGGTATGCTGAGAGATGTAGGTAGATATGATTTGCTAAGTGATCGGTATAGCATGGTCTCTTCGTCAATAAATCACAACAGTGCTACCAAGTTTCCTTCTGGAGGAAAAAAAAAAAGTTTTGTCCAGAAAACCTGTGGGCCTAAGGAGAGAATGTAAAAGAAGAAATTCAGAAAGAGGGGAGTGAATCTGCACCATTAATGTCAGTGGGTGGAAGGGACGACTCCAAGTGGTCAAGGTAGTTGTGTCTCTGTTCGGTTTCTTCCTCCAGGCTAAACCGGAGCTTAGAGTTGGTGAAAAAGATAGGGCGCAAGCTTTATGTGCTGCAGACTAGGAATGGCCCTTAAAAAGCCACACCAACGTGGATAATTCTGTGCTCCACCCACCTTTTGTTCCTTCCCTCCTTAGTCCTGCCTCACCCTTCCCAGGCTCCATCTCTGTTTTGGACCACAAGCTCTGGTGGCCTCTTGCCTTTCCCTGGTGCCCACAGAGACCAAACACCTGAAGAAGTGCAGCAACCCGCGCATTTCAACTCCTCGGAGGCTCTAGCAGTGAAGCTGGGCATGCTCCGTAGCAGGGATAGTCTTTGCAAAGAGGAAGCCCTTGCAAGATACAGTGGCGCCGCGCCCGGAGCCAGGGCAGGGACAGGCAGTGGTGACAATACATACGCCAGAGCGTTTTACCACCCCCACCCCCAACAACGCCCGTTTCTGCTCCCCAGGAATACCTGCCAGTCCCTGAGGTTAAGCATTCCTTACTAAAGACTTAATCCCGAAACCCATCCTTTAAGTACCACCAGAGCCAAGGGATGTTCCTCCCTCATTACTTTCACATCTCTTTACCTCTTCTTTGAAGCTATGAGTGCTTTGAGCAGACACAGCCTGAGGGGCTAGGAGATTGGGCATCTAGCAAGTGACTGGGGGGCCGGAGAGCTCACCTTCCTAATATAGGTGTTTGTCACTGAGTTTGGGAGGTGTCTTGGCTGATTTCCCCTAAACCACGCTTGAGTAATCGGAGCTGTATGGTTGGTGAAGCCCAGGATAAAGGGAGTGTGTCTGCACGAGCGTGAGTGGTGTGTGTGTGTGTGTGTGTGTGTGTGTGTGTGTGTGTGTGTGTGTGTGTGTGTGTGTGTGTGTGTGTGTCTATGTGGGTGGGACGTCAACCTCGCTGACTCCCCTCCGTTTTGCTCTTCCCCTTCATCAAAAACAGACTGAAGTCGCCTATCTCCTTCACCACTGTTCGAGGAAACCACCAGGTTAAGTCCATTTGCTCTGGGAAATTGGCGGTGTTTGGTAGTAAAGAAACAGATCGATTGCACTTGTGACTCCCTCCCTCCCCCCAGCCACCCCGTTGCTTTCCCCCTCCCCCGCCTCCTGTCCTCCTTCCTTCTCCCCCACCCCCTCCCCCCAACCATCTCACCAAACGACAGTCCGGTGCGAGGTCCCCCTCAGGAAGGTGTGGGGAATGGATTTTGCTCCAGTGGGAAAAGCGTGTGTCTAGAAGTGGTGCTAATGGGAAGAGATTTCTGTGTTTCAAAAGAGGATGATTTGTCACAAAGAGAAGCTCGCTCAGTGGTCTGGGCTGTAGCCGTGTAGATCACTGGAGAACTCTTGTGTTCAGGGAGAGAACTGATCCGAAGATCGGGTAAACATGCCTGTTCGCAGAGGTCATGTGGCACCACAAAATACATTTTTGGGGACCATCATACGGAAATTTGAAGGGCAAAGTAAGTTCATTTGTTCTCTCTTCTCTCTCCCTCTCTTTCTGTTTTGATAGAAGTACTTTGTTTTAGCTGCTTTGTAAGATATGGAAAGAGCAACTCCGGGCTGTTTCAAGTTACATTGTGAATTCAAATCGAAAGCTTTGGGTAACGGAAAGGATACCCTTTCAGAAATTAATTTTGATTTACATGTTAGATTACTGTCTCCATTGTAAAAAGCAATTTGATCCCTCCTCTCCCACTGCCCCATTCTCTGCCTGCTACTTCATGTCCTACTATTTCACTATCTTAAAGGGAACGTGTCTTTATAATACGGCTTTATTTATTTATTTATTTATTGAAATTCAGAAATGGACCTATATGTTGTGGTTAATTGAAATAAACTTAACATGAATAACTAGAAAAAGTATTTACACTTGAATACGTTTCAAGACTGGAATATGACAGTGATGTTTGCTTCTTCTTAGTTTTCATATGACTGAACTTTGCACTAAATCAATGCAAATATAGTCCTAGCAGAATATTCTGCATGGGCAGGTTTCTGATCTATGATGCATTCTAATGCAGATCATTGAGTACCTGAAAAATTTCAGCTTTAATCTCTGAATTTCTCCTTGCATTTCTCTTTTTATTGAAAAATAAAATGTATTAGGTAAAACCCACAACCACAGGGAATATAATGGTCTCATATGGGATTACTATTGTGGATGGAGTTCTCCTTGTTACACAGTCACATTAATTTTAAAATCTACACTTGCTAACTTATATTTAACACTTTTTAAAACCACACCATTTAAAACACCCATTTAACGTGATATATTTTGGAATTATTTTGATAATTGCATCTAATAACTTGATATTCTGTAAAGTTATGTAAGGAAAAAAACTTGCACACTGTATGAGATTACTGCTGTGCCTTTTGCCCAGGGATGAGGAATCTAGTTTTCTGATTTTTAAAAAATGAAACATGTACATTATCATCCTTAACCTTACATGAAACCCAATATAAATCAAAAGAAAAAAAAAGTAATATGTAAAGTCGTGATGTTTTAGTCCATGTGGTTTTAAAAGGTGAATATTTGTATTACTAAAAGCTAGAAAAGTGATAATTGTATCACTGATGCACATGGTGTTTTTTAAATTATAATTCCTTAAAAAGAGATTAATGTGATATGCGATAGGTGCAGGTAGAAAACTGAAGAAAAATAGATACTATGTGAAAGTTGAGCAGGTTATCTAGGCATCAAGGTTTAAGAGAAAGAGAGACAGAGAGAAATGTCAGCTACAGAATGTTTTACTGTTTGGGTTTTGAAAATATTTACCTTGAAATTAAATAGTATCCTCAAAATATCATAGAGCCAGCTGCTCCTTCCCTGTGAGACTTTGGGCTCCTGAGAGTTATAGGGGTTGAGAACTAGACACTAGATTAAATTATTCTCATATAATTTGATGGAATGATTTTTCATTACTTTCTTTAAATGACCCAACAATGTTGCTTTCAAGTTTAAAGCTTTTTTAAAGTCTAGATTAGTGTCACTACAGAATGTTATTTGCATTTCTGAAGTCCTATTATGCAACAAATTGTTCCTGTGTTTATGGGAGTTTTATGGAAGCTTTTTTAAAAAAATGTGCATCACTGTCTTTCTATTACAGATAAAAAATTCATCATTGCAAATGCCAGAGTGCAGAACTGTGCTATCATTTACTGCAATGATGGGTTCTGTGAAATGACTGGATTCTCCAGGCCAGATGTCATGCAGAAACCATGCACCTGTGATTTCCTTCATGGGCCAGAGACCAAGAGGCATGATATTGCCCAAATAGCCCAGGCATTGCTTGGGTCGGAGGAAAGGAAAGTGGAGGTCACCTACTATCATAAAAATGGTAAAGTCTTTTTATTGAGAATCCCTTAAATTTGATTGTTTGTGTCCATTGAAATGGTTTATTATGTGCATATGTGGGGGAAAAAAACACCCAGTATTTAAATCCCAACTGGATGATATAGGCAATTACTTTTACTGCAGAAAGATTGCTCCATGTTGTGTATAGTATTTAGAGTTTGAGCCCTACTTTACTGAATTAAAATCATATAAGCTACTTCATTTCATGGGGCAATCTACTGCACCTAAACCTTTTAGCAAGTAGAGTAACCCAATGATCCAATGAGGAAGAGTTTTTCTCTCTGCTTAATTTTTTCCTTGAGTAATCAAAGGCTATCTACCATTTTTAATATCATAGTACTTACACAGCAAGAAAATAGTTCATAACTAAATCTTCTCTGGAAACTATGTTTCTGAACCATAAACTATAGCTAGCTATAGGAGTTTCTAAGATTACTCAGCTGTATTTATTAGTAGGTACTTCTCATTATCTTTGTTTCTTGATATCCAACGTTGAGTAGCATATAAATAGGGTGTGCTGAAACCTGCCTAGTCAGTCTATGTTCAGTCAAAGAGCAAAAACTTTTCACTTATTGAAATTTTGTTTTTAACTTATAATTAGAAATGAGGCATCATGGAAGTTACTTTCTATACCTTACAACTACTGAAAATTTAATGAACTTTCAAAATGTAAGGTCATAGTTTAAATTAAAGGGCATACATTTTTCAATCCATGCTGGTGATAGTCAAATGATATAAAATACAGATGTATACATGCATACATGCATATATATACATATATATATATATTCCTTGATGAATAGATATTTAGTGGAATGTGTGAGTATAAATACAAGTATGTGTATATACACATGTACATGTAGATATTCAGATATAGTCAAGACAAATGAAATTTTTCAAACCATATACATTTAATGAAATTGACAGTATGACAACAATAAAAGGTATTAAAATTAAGAAACTCATGCATATTATATAAGTGAATAGTAGTTAGAATTTTTGACTAAAGCACATTCACATGACTTTATGATGACTTGATTGGTAGAAGTCTTTGGGAAAGTGCTGTCTGCTAAGATTATGTTTGATATGATAAAACCTTCAATCACTCTATGTGACTCATTGCTTCATATATTATAGAGTATAAAATCAAATAAGCAAAAGTTTTAACTCTTCCCTCTAACTTCTTGTATTGTGAAAATTGAATGGTGTAAAACTATCATCAGATTAGTGATTTATGCTTTGACAACATGTCAATCCATATCCAACATTGACATGGTATTCTTAAAAATGGCCAGCAGTTCTGGCCAACAGTAAGTCCTTTTATTGTATGATAGTATCATTCTGATGGCTATTTGGGGGCACAAAGAGAAAAAAAAGTCATTTTAAAATTTATATCTTTACTTTTTAATCAGTTGTTTCTGGCATCATGGGAAATATAAGATTTCTTGCATATATTACTTGCTAGACTTTTCTTCCACCTACACAGAACCAAAACACCTGCATTTGGATATTTGAAAACATCTGAATTCTTGTCTGAGGACATTCTTCCCCTCCCCCCCATCCCACTGCTTTCTTCCTGAATGTTTGGCATCATATAGACACAGACTCTGTTTCAATTATTGCTGTAAAAGTTGATGTCAATTGAGTCGTATACTAGTTATTCTCATTTAATTGTTTTTTTTCTTTTATCTCTTGAGTTCAAGTAGGAAATTCATTTGGGATTTTGGATCCCCCTAGATAGTGTCTATCTTTTAATAGCCTGCATTTTCCCATTTTAGTTGTTATACACTTCAAGCAGCAATGCATATATTATGGATAGGGGAAAGGGTATAGCTGCATTCTGTAATGTAAAATTGTTCCTTTAGTACAAAAGCACCCAAATAAGATGTTTTAAATGTAGCCACAAAGGTAGTTATTAAAATGCCTGTAATGGGAATGTGGCTAATGTGAATGTATCCATGTGGGTGCTTTGATTAACTATGTGGATTTAGCCTAGTATGTGCATGACTCTGTGTGTGTGTGTGTGTGTGTGTGTGTGTGTATTTTAAAGATTTGGAGTACTTAGAGTTCTTATTTCAGAATATGTTCACACATATAACTGTATAGAATGACAATTCCACTTTTGATAGTTTCCTTTTCTGTTTTAACTCAGTTGTCAGTACTTAAGATGCTTTAATGTTTAAGGAGAGATTGTGACTATTTTGTCTTTGTTGACAAATAAGGTGGAGAGGAAATAAAATCTTTTAAATGTTTTCTGAGGAATAAAAGTCTTTTCAATTACATAGCTTGAATGTCCCCGGGTAACCACTTGACTCCATGCTGAACTATGATGGCAAAGATACCAAAAGAGTGAAATGATGCTCACTTGGCTTGATGTCTATGCCTTGGATGCAATAAGCTCACATTTTGGCTACTGGTTAAGAAGCTTTGGGTAGGCTCTTCAACATATATAGGCTTTATCCCCATGATTCCCACAAAAAAATCAATGAGTGTTCAGAAGCTCAATGCTTTTGAAAATGCTTTGAAACTCTTCCTCCTTGTAGATCTGCTAGCACATCATGGTTATTTCCTGACATTTTAACATTTGACATTAGGGTAGAAAGAACATAGTTTTGCTTTCCTAATGATTCCTTAATTCTTTATTACTGAGGCTATTTCCTTTAGTATATTCAATCTATGTTTCCTTAATTTATTCTCCATTTGTTACTTTCCAGTCATTTTCAGTTAAAAGCTAGCAACATCTTAAGAATAGGAATAGTGAGGCCAAGAAACCAAATGAACAAATCACATAAAGGAAAAAAAAGAGTTATTGTCATGTTCAGTCAGAATAGGAGAACAAAACCTATAGCAAAGATTGTGTATGGGAGCCATTATTCTTTAGAGCTTGTTTCCAAAGTTTTCCAGAGTCATTAAAAGTTGTGTAACCTCAAATATGTATTTGCAAGAAGTTCCTATCTACTCCAAAAACTGTGTGCTTCTCTATTAACAACCAAGGAAAAAACCAAACTATCCAAATCTTTATTTATGTGAATTTACAACCTATAACTGGAGGTATTGTTCATCAGAGTATCATTTTGTAAAAGAAAAATCAAGTTATTTTCAGTAGGAATATATGACAGCCCTTCCTTTGAGGATTTCATTTCACAGTTTAAGTCATTATTGCATAAATCATTCTCGACAGCTGTGAAATATTGCTAGGGGTGATGAAGCTGTAAATCTTTTGACATAAAAATTATAATTATGCTGGAAATCAGGGTGGATTTATATATTAATAGCATAATGCTGTGTGGTCAGTAGGAAAAGATCCCAAACTCTATGTCATTTGGAGAATAGCAAATATTTCCCCTACACACTGACTAGTGGAGATTATGATGCTAGTGTTGGTGGTTATAGTGATAATAAGCCAAGTGGAATGAGTTGTTTATGATGATTATTTTTATATTAGTAAGAACTCCAAATCTGGCACTTAGCTGATATGAATTTTGTCATGCAGTAAACCTATCTGTAAAGTAAATTTGGGTTTTCAGATTCATAGAGTCGAATGCAGCAAATTACAATTTGGGCCTCTTAGAATTTCATATTTTTTTCAATTAGTGACAGGCTATGGAATAAGGAGAAAATATCTATTCGATCATTGCTAATGTGAATAGGAACAAAAAAGTTCTGAACTCTTTCAGATATATTCAGATGTACAGATTTGAATGCATTTAAAATTCATAACCAATAGTAAATCCTTGGATTTTCAAAGAAATTTTCTTTTGGAAAAAATAAAGAACTAACAGCCAATGGTATGTGGAAAGCAGGCTTTAGTAAAGTGATTATTTTAGAGTCAGGGACATAATGCTTTAAATGATAGTACAATGGACAACTTGCTAACAAGCCAGAACTAGATGAAGCTGATTTTCCTTTCATTAAGCTAGAGGTGAAACACTGAAGAGGATAAAGGGCTTCAAGTAAAAATGCTCTTTCCCATTATATTCCATGTACTGGTGAACTTAGAAAAGATAGTGAATTCCTAAAGATGACTTTTTGATGAGTTTTACACATTTTGACAGTACATTAAGGGTGAAAAGGAAAAGAAAGGAGAACAAACATTTATTAAGCATTAATAAATTAATAAGTGTGGCAGACACGTGCTGTTTTACAAATTCTATTTCATTTGACTGAAAATAACATGTAAAGTCATCCCATCCCACTGAAGTTTTTGTTTTTAAACCTAATACTTGAAGTGCTATCTAAATACAAAATGGCTATAACCTAGGCTATGAGCGGTTAGTTTAAAATGCCACATTTTTTCTGAATAGAGACCAAAGTAAACTAACAAATATTTACTAACACCCTACTGGT
The DNA here is from genome assembly GCF_019393635.1 of Dromiciops gliroides. Taxonomy (NCBI): domain Eukaryota; kingdom Metazoa; phylum Chordata; class Mammalia; order Microbiotheria; family Microbiotheriidae; genus Dromiciops; species Dromiciops gliroides. The sequence goes on from NC_057863.1 coordinate 453,696,064, forward strand.
ACAAGTAAGTGAGCTTGGGCATATTGGAGAGGAGGGATCCAATAAAGTACAAGATATGGTTCTCATCTTGAAAGAACATAAAGCCTATGTACTGGATAAATATCTACTGCATACAGCAAAGATTCCTCTATGTTCACACTCTGAACATCCTTAAAACATTGGCAGAAAGGAAAGAATTATTGTACTTTGGTTGAGAAAATTATTAAAATAAATTTGGGGTCCTAATTCTGCCAAAGAGATATAGATATTGATTGTCTTCATTATATAGGACAAGTTTCACTCTGCCTCAATCTTCTTCTCTTTGAAAAATACTTGGTCATTAACTCTGGCTTCTCTTTTATTTAAAAAAGGTCCATTAAGCAATACATGCTTTTGACCATAAAAACTTGTGAAGACATTTACTTAAGCAACTTAGAAGTTGCTATCTGTACAAACAGAGTAAGTATCCATACTAATAGAGGTGTGTATGTATATGTATTCACAAAAAACCACACATATATATACACACATATATAATTATACAATATGGATTGTCCCCAGAAGTTTTGGTGACATTTTGTTATTAACATGTCATGTATGTAATGATAATTATTAATAATTTAATATCCAACTATGAAAGATTTAATATTAAGCTATTAAAGCTTAAAGGTACACTAAGACTTTTGGAACACCCTAAATTTAACTGAATGTATATTTGTATCAATTCTATATTATAACACATATGCATTATAATTTCATAATGTGTATGTCCATGTATGCATTTTTCACGGTTTTAGAGAAACATGCAATGGTAACTTTATAAAAGTAGTTTTTTAAAATGCTTAGTTCTCCATATTCCTGACTGTTAAATTTAGTAGAGAAGGTGGCAGTAATATAATTTAGATACAAATAATAGTATTTAGACTTCAGAATAAAAATGCCACAGAATAGAAATATTCCATCTAATTATTTTTAACACATACATTCACATTATTCATATTATAATCATTTCATAGCCAAGCCTTGCCCTTTATATAATGGACCATGGGAGCAAGATTTAGAAATTTTATTATATTGAATGTGCTTTATAATACTCTTCATTAAACAAAACTTTTCAGATTATCTTGCTATTAATTCAAAGTTTTCATTTTGGCATTGGACCAAGTGAAGCCCAAAGAAGGATTCCTGGATGTAAATGAGCTCTTTTCATCATTCCTGTTCTACACCTGGAGTGGCCCTACTTCTGAACTCCCCTGGTGCTGCTCGAAAATATTGAACTTGACTATTATTTTGTGAGCTATTTTCTTACCCAAGGGGTTTGAAAATAGGGTCACTTCAGGACTAGAGGTAGGCTGAAATGGGTGGGACTCATTTCTACTTGACCTCTGAGATCTTCTGATCTATAAATAGCACTGCATTAATAGCTGGCAGGCGGCCAGTGAAGAGATTCCCAGTGGAATTGAAGCCCAGGAAAGGAGTGACTGGAGGCATAAGAAATGAATAACAGGAAGTGATGATGAAGCAGGGGACAAAGAATAAGTAGAAAATTAAGGGAAGGGGAGGGGGGGATTGGGAAAGCTATGATGAAAAAAATTCATGTAATTGATAGTTTTACTTGGTTTAATAATACATTTATAGATCTGTAATTCAATTTAGCAAACATTTATTAAAGTGTTTGCTGTATACAAAACATCATGCTAGATTTTGATGCCACAAGGAAGAAGAGGAAATAGTACCTGTCCTCAGGGTGGTTACATTCTTTATAATTATCAAAATCCTTTCACCCATATTATCCCATTTGATCCTTCAACAAATAGTCTTTACAGTATTCTAGGTGAATTAGTAAGATACTTAAGGGTAGGTAACTGTAATTGTTTTATATCTCCACCCCTTACCTTTAGTAAATGTTTGTTAGATTGACCTGAGTCTCCATTTTAAGGGTGAAGTAACATCCTTCCAGAGGACCTTTAAATAGATTGTGTAAGAATTAGCACAAGAATCCTAGTCTTCTGACATAAAATCCTAAGCTCTTCCCACAAAACCACAATGCCATTCTTCTCCCTCAATTTCCAATTGTAATACCCCTTTAAATATATATATATATAATATGCATATATTCTAGATAAATAGATAGATACACACACATGTGTGTGCATTGATTGACCCTTTTGCCATAATAGAACATAATGTTGTTGTGAGGCAAATCTTTCATGAAAAATATATATTTTGCTCCAGTAACATTTCATGAAGAATTAGCAGGATTACGTTAGCATTTGCATTAAGTTCAATAAACCATATTGTTATACTACTTACAGCGTGTATTCTTCACCCATATTTTGTTCTCTGAAGTGAAGCATTTTCTCTCTGGCATATTCTATGGAAAGTCTTAGGGGCAGCTAGGTGGCGCAGTGGATAAAGAACCAGCCTTGGATTCAGGAGGACCTGAGTTCAAATCTGACCTCAGACACTTGACAATTACTAGCTGTGTGACCCTGGGCAAGTCACTTAACCCCAATTGCCCCACAAAAAAACCAACAAGTCAAATCAAAACAAACAAACAAACAAAAAACATCTACTACAAAAAAAAAAAGACAGAAAGACAGTCTTAGACTCTATATAGGGGTCATCGAACTGTGGTGAGTAAGTCAAAACCAGACCCATGTCCAGCTGCCCCTGTAGTTGTTTGGAGAGTGGACTAAGGATGATTTTTATACTTTTAGACAAATTGTATTTAAATAACCTGTATTTAAAATAATAGAAATTGTATTTTAAAATGTAAAAACCATTGTTTGCTAATGTGTCCATAGAAAAACAGGCACTGAGCCATAATTTTCCAATCCCAACTATAAGACACTGTGGACTCAGAATGCTTTTATGATGGTGTAATAGCAAAGGGGATAATATTGGCAGTTTTTCTCCAATCAGGTTTGATTTTACCATCCCCATTTGTCAACTGAACTGAATTGAACTGTGCTGTGCAGGAGCACCTCCAATGCGTTAGGTATTGCAGTAAGAAAATCAGTCATGTTACTTAAGAGTTCAGAAATTTTGATCATCCTACCTTAATTAGCTTATTTAATAAAACTTAAACCTAAGACTATTTCATGATAACAAGATAGGGATAGGGATATAGAAATATTAGTGTTTATACCAATAAATTGTATATAAAAATTCTATATGAAATAGAATGTAAACTCCAGGAGGATAAAATGTGTTGGGTTTTTAAAATTATAATAAATGCTCATTAAACGTTTGTTGTATTTAATTCATTGCCATGAGGCTTAGAGTCATTTAAAGAAGATTTGTCCATGTTGTCTAGAAGGTATCAGTAAAGACATCAAATTAAAATTTTAAAAACCAAGATAGGGAGCAGCTAGGTGGCACAATTGTGGCACAAGCACTGGCCTTGGATTCAGGAGGAACTGAGTTCAAATCTGGCCTTAGACACTTGACACTTAGTAGCTGTGTGACCTTGGGCAAGTCACTTAACCATCATTGTCCTGCAAAAACAAAACAAAACTTAAAAAAATAAGATAAGTTGCTTCAACTGGCTACAGTAGTGTTATTATGTAATATCATGGAGCAAAGTTCTTGAGTTTTGTGTACTGTGCAGTGTTTTCAATTATGTTATGCTCTGATGTTCCTCAGCCAATTTCACTGTGATTTCTGCTTATTTTTGCTTTTAAAACTACTCAAATTTTTATTTAAAAACAATTTTTTAAATGACAGCTACACCTCAATCATTTTATTTGGTCATATTAATCAATTAGTCTTTATCTACCAACTTATTTGCTTATTTATCTGTGATGGGTAACTAAGAATTACTTTTTCATTGTTAATCCCAACAATGTGGAAGAAAATTAATAATAACTTTTGCAATACAATTTTCCTCACAATAAATTTTTAAAAGCCTTTACAAGCTTGCCCTCAAATAACTTTCCAGGACCATTAAATAGCATATTTTCTCCCAAACCCTATGGTCATGCCAAACTGTCTTTCTCTTTGGTCCTCACTTATAATTAAATATCTCCCATTTCTATGCCTCTGTACTAGTCAGCTACATGACTATTGTGCATTCCCTCCTCACTTAAGCATCCTAAAATTTCTTTCTTCAAGATGCAGCTCAAGCACCACTTTCCAATAGAAGCACTTTTTTACCCCCCCCCCGCCCCCATAGTCATTGTTCTTCCTTATAAACATGGTATATTTTCAACTACTTTGAATTTATTCTCTTTCTGTTTATTATTTGTAGATTATGGTTTGTTTCTTTTCTGTATACATATTAGTATTGTCTAGAATGGTGTCTGCGACATAGTCTACACTTCATAAATGTTTGTTATTAGCTCTCTTTTACTAATGAGAACCTAAGGCTTAGAGAGGTTGTGAGCTTTCCCCTCATCAAAAAAAATGAAAAAGATGAAAGCAGAAAATTAAACCCAGATCATTTCATTCCAAGTCCATTGCTCCATTCACTACACCATATATGTCGACTAGACTCAACCGTAGTATTTTTTAAACAATACAGTTCAATATAATTGAAAGTCTGCATTTGCTTTCAAATGCCCAAGTACAGTAGATTATGAGCTATATTAATTCATAAAACAGTAAGAAATTATATCAGAAAAAAATGAATTTTCTGAATTTTTGATGTGAAACCCAATTAAATAAGATTATCCCAAGAGCACTAAATAAATAAACTCGAAGGAGAACAATAAACAGGTAAAAACAGTAAAAGATCTGTCAAGATTCCTATAATAAACATCTTGCTCCATTGATGACAGTGGAGCCACCACATTTATATGCTGCATCAAAGCCCATGATGCTCTGCATAAGGAAGTGGAAACATCACTAAGGGAATTAAAGTCAGGAAGAGCAAAAGGACAAGAACATACATATGCATAGGAAAACAATACTGGTGATCACACTATTTTAAAGGCATTGAGAGATCAGTTTTTAAGATGCCTGAAAGAAGAGAAGATACCAAATAATTGGGGGGGGGGATTTAAGATAAAAGCAATCAAGATGTCATAACAACTACTGACCCAAATGTCTGTTTTCTCACTTCTACAAAATCTTAATGGGAATGATTCATCTATGGAAAGATATCATCTTTGATTTTAAAAATGTGAGAAGTGAATAGACAGGCTTTCACAAACAATATTTTACAACAAACCACATCTTTAGTTGCACAATTGACTGGACGTGCTGGGAATATAAGATTCCACTGTGTTTACAATTGATTGACTATTAAACATATGTTTTATTCAGTAGAACAAAATTTACCCTTAAAGGGCTTCTCCAAGCATAAATCAAGATCATCCAGTACTCCTAAACAGATGGAATAACAGAAGTGACTTTGGTAATTCTATCAAGGAAGGTTTAATGCAGGGAGTTAGTATGCCCACCAAATGTATCTGCCTTGTCATAGAAGGTGTTAAGCAGAGACTACAAATGGACTAGGGATTCTCTATATGCTCTTGTTTATGAATGACGTCATATTGATTATGTTAAGCACTGGAATACTACAGAACCCCTAATTAAGATCCACAAGTATTCAGAAGAGGTCAACTTTACAATCCAAAAAAGAATTTAAAAAGTGAACAAATCATGCCTATTGGCCAGATTCTGTTTTTCAATAGGCTAGGCAGCCTATTAGATTTGGTCTATCAATGCTTATGTCCTCAGATATCACAGATAATCGGTATAAGCTAGACCTAACATTGAATAGGTGCAAGATAATGAGTTGGATTGCATTTGAGAAGTTGTATGCTACTCTTATATGAAGACAATGTTGAAGTAAGAGAGGAAAGTCACACACCACATTGTGTTTACCCACTGGGTAGTATTGATAAGAGGAAACAGACAAGCATCCACAGGATGAGCTATGCAAGGCATTATGATGCATTACTATTAGAGGAAATGTCCACACTGATGAGTTCACAGATCCATTAAAGGACATCCATATTCAGAGTAAATTGAGGTAGCCTTATTTTGATAAAGGAAATTCCACAGATAACCCTCAAATCAGTTTCACTCTTTACTTTCAAATTCCTGAAAATGTCATTTTTTTTTTAGTGAGGCAATTGGGGTTAAGTGACTTGCCCAGGGTCACACAGCTAGTAAGTGTTAAGTCTCAGAAGCCAGATTTGAACTCAGGTACTCCTGACTCCAGGGCCAGTGCTCTATCCTCTGTACCACCTAGCTGCCCAAAATGTAACTTTTAAACAAGTTTTCTACAAGTAACCTGCAAAATATTTTTTTTAATCTATTGCTTTCTCACGTGTCTTTTGGAAATGTTAATAAGTGTTGAAATGGGCAAAGTTCTTGTGGGAAAAGGGACAAATAAAGAACTTTAAAAATCCTCTATGGTATATGATCAGTTTGAATAATCAGGAGTTGGCTATAGAGGATTTGCTTAAAATTCTCAGAAGTAGAGAAATCTTCAAATACATTGCAAAGTTTTTTTTTAAAATAGTGTAAGGGGAAAGATATATCTCTTCATCTACCTTCTATTACTAATGTATCCTGGGAATTAGTAATACTTGTAAAACCTACACCCTTATAATTCTCATTAGAAATACATTTTGTATGGGGGCAACTAGGCGTCTCAGTGGATAAAGCACTGGCCCTGGATTCAGGAGGAACTGAGTTCAAATATGGCCTCAGACACTTGACACTTACTGGCTGTGTGACCTTGGGCAAATCACTTAATCCTCATTGCCCCCCCCCAAAAAAAAGTGTTGTAAAGTTATGAAATGTGCTATGAATGTGAAATATTATTCTTATTGCCAACAATGGAAAATGGTAGAGGTACTGAAAAAAAGCCTACTAGCTTTTAGGCTTGCCTCATCCTTCTGGAAACCCCAAATATACAAAGAAACAGAATCGAGAGACTTTTTCCTAGTCCCTTGAAACTACTAAATGTTCTTGCAGTATCTGGCCTCCTTATTCTTGGATTATTCTCCACTTACCCTAGAATCTGACCCATGGGAAAGGCTGTTATAGCAATTTTGACTTGATTTTTACCTCAAAACTATAGCTACCTCCTGCCACTGTCTAGCACTACCAGAACATCCATTTGGACCCAAGAAAATTCTTCCAAAAATCCTCTCATGTTTAGAAAACATAGAAAGCACTTTGTTTTCACATGTAAAGAGCAGATTGCTTAGCTTTATTCTTTTGGAGTACTTTCATTCCAGGGAGGTTGCAGGCTTTCTGGACCTGGCCCATTTTGACCCAAGTCCAAAGCTGATCTTGGATGCTCCAGAGGCACCCAATTTGGCTGACTGAAAACCCCACCCCCGGGTTGCTTTTTAGGCAAGCTGTTGCTAACAGAATTTTCTGTTAAATAGTCCACACTGGAAGAAATAAGTATAATTGTTTCAACAACTATTACCCATCTTTTCATAATGAGCAGAGTTCCTTTAATTTTTACCCTTTTGTTCTGTTGAGAGCTTGTCTGAGATTCTTAGGATGCTCAAGTGATTTCATGCTGTTTATGTAAGCTGTAATATGATTTATTATCATTAAGAGAGCAGAAAGACTAAGGAAGAATTTTTAAAAATTCAGTCACCTGTATATTATGATTTAATTTTTGTGCCTCTGCCTATATAAAAAGTGAGAGCTATAAACAATAATAACATAATAAATAAAACCTTCTATTAGGGCAATCTATATGAGAGGTATGATTTATTTATATCCAGTAAATGATATAAAATGAACAGAGACTTTCTGTTTCAAGATTGGGGGAAAGATATAGACAACACAAACTCAATACAGTATTATTTAGACCCAATCTTACCATACCATGATTTTATAAAACAACTGCAGAGAAAAGTAATCTTCCTGCCATTCTTTCCTTCACTTAAGCAGAGATATGTGTACCTCAGGTAATCTAATCATTCTTTCTATGACTCAATTTTCAAGTTTTTCCTGTAGGTGTTCTTGATAATGAATGTCACTTAACCTAAACTACACAGGATTTATGGATTCCTAGGATTAGCTTCCAGAATTGAAGCTATCTACACAAAGCCATCTCTACCTATGCACTGCTTCAATTGTCTTCCTAGATTGTTGTATCCTGGACCAGAAGGGCTTATTTCTTCATGATTCATGTTTCTACTATTAGTGGGTCCCTTCCTGAAAGTTTACAGCATTGATGGTTTAAAATATTTTCTCAACAATAGAAGTGTAATGTGAATTAAAGTACTCTTCATTGCATTTACTGGATAATTGGAGAACACCAAAATCTTCAATGCAGTATGTCCTTAGTTGTGATGCCCACGTCTACCACTTTAAGGGATTTAAGGGATAAAGAGGAAGGCTTTTTATTGATTAGCCTATATTCTTCCTATATTTACATTCTAAGCATATCTTTCCTGATTTCTTTCTTTTGTAATATAAAATGAAAAACGGCATCTCAAATAGTTTTGTTAAAAACTCATAAATTAAACCTAAATATAAAAAGAACATTCAGCATTCTATTTTCATGAGTCCTTTTTCATATGGCACTCAAAAATTATCACTAAAGTCCTTTTTGGATTTCGTAAAAGCAAAATAAGGATTATGGTTTACACTTGAAAATCTGGGACTATATAATTTTTTTATTGAAAATAAAATTGGATCATTTTACTCTTTTAGCTTCAGGATGACACACCTGTAATTACAAATAAAAACATGGAACACCAGAAGTATGTGCCAGGCATCTAATTTTCATTTCAACCAAAATTTTATATGTGACTATAAAAGCTACATAGATTGTAGAAAATGACATGATCACACAGGCCACAAAAGACCAAAAAGATTTTTTTTTAAGTCAAGCTAAAGAAGGACCTATAACCTATTGAATCTCAACTCCATTACCTTCTCTCCTGTTATAGCAATCCTCCAAAGGGATGGATAGCACCCTAGCCTACCCTTCATAGTAATAAAAATATAATTTGAGATTTTTGTTCTCGTAATGATTCTTCATTTAATCTTTTTTAAATTGTCAAGCATTTTTCTCCCTATCTCTTAGGGAAAATAAAATATAAAGCCCTTTGAACAAATAACTATGGTCAAGCAAAACAATATCCAACATTGACCACATCCAAAAATGTTTCCCATTCTGCATATTAGTCAATTACCTCTCTGTTAAGAGATGATCAGTCTTCTTCATTATCATCCACCCTCTAATATCATTTGTATTTATTCTTAAATTTTTATATTCTCTATTTTTAGTATTATCTACGTATATTGAATACATGGACACTCACCTAAAGATTGTAAAGATGTGTCTTTATGAAATGGATTAAATATAGGTCTTTCTGGAAAAGGATGATTGGGTATGGTTCTGAGTTCTGATTCAGACCTGTAATTTGAGGTTGCCATTTTAAAAAAATATACCAAAATGTGTGAACATATACATTTATATGTGGAGATCATCCTTATGCTTAAGTAAAAATATGTGATCATTTATTGATTTAAGGAGGTCTTAGGTGACTTTGAAATTTAGTTTTCCTGACCCAGCTCTATTGGTCAAAGAGTGCTCCTTAGAAAGGAGCTAAGCTTTTAGTACACCAGGTATCATATAGTGTTTCCTTTACCACAGGTAGATTCCCCATTCCTATTCTATTGCACATCACTTCTTTTGCCCATGTTGTCTAAGGGATTCCTTGACTTCAGGACTTCTCCTAGTTCAATCATTTGGATGAAAGATAGAGAATATCTATAAATACTCCCAGAACTTATTGGTAGCCTAACCCTAAGAAAAGTATGTAGGCAGTGGTTGTAAGGTCTCTGGTTCCAAAATAGCAGAATGGGGTTTTAAAGACATAAAAGACTGGACTAGCTTCTCAGGTGACAATAACAAAAAAAATAACTGGAGTCTGCCTTTTCACTTAGAAAAGGAGGAACAACATTGGGGAGTTTGTGCTTTTTGTACCTTTGACCCAGAACCAGGTTTATTTATAATAGATCTTTCTTTGGCCAAAGGGATCTTCTCCTCAGGTCCTCAGAGGACTAGTAGTTTCTTGTACTATGCCACAGTTGTCAGTCCACCAAATGGACAAATAATGTTGCTAACAGTTCCCTAGCCAAAAATAGACCCTTGAGGACAGAATAATCTTAGCAGTTCTTACATGGTAGCAAGAAAACAAAGGTGATTATAAGATGAAAAAAGGATTTTCTGTTGTCCTAGAGGAGTTTTCATTTTGACTCATTTCAGGATTGCTGGATGTCAATTTTACTCAAGAGGATTTTCTTAAGAGGATATTGTCTTGGGGCAGCTAGGTGGCAAAGTGGGTAGAGCACTGGCCCTGGAATCAGGAAGACCTGAATTCAAATCCAGCCTCAGACACTTGACATTTACTAGCTGTGTGACCCGGGCAGGTCACTTCACCCCAATTGTCACCAAAAAAAAAAAGAAAAGAAAAGAAAAAAGAGAATATTGTCTTTAATAGTATCAACAAACAATGACTGATCAAGCATAGCAAAGTATGTAAATCTGACAGGTAACTATTATTTTTTTTTTAATTATCTTCACTGACCCTCTGCTTCAGGACTATACTTAAAGTCTGCTTCCTTTTTTGTGGTTGAGTACTTTATGGAGGATGTCGCCAAGGAAAATACCCAACGCCATAGACTCTTACTGACAACTCTTAAGCCTTATTTTTAATCAGGATGCAGCATTCACAGTGATCAGCAGGTAATCTGATTAAAAATTTGTTTATATTATAGATGCGCTTCATCTAGAAGCCGCATGAAGTTCTAGAAGGAACCTGAGAGAATAGAGAACTGGGACTAGATATATCTAGGTTTCATTCATGGCTCTTCTTTTAATTAGTCACAGCTGTTAAGGGTTAAAATTCTAGCTAGTCTGTCTAAAATATCTAATGAGTGGTCGCCAATAAATTATAAGCTTTAGCAAGAGTTAGACTTTTAAGCATTTATTAAGGAGAATAAGAATTTGGTAAAGAGAGAGAGAAAGGCCTAGATTCCTATCTATTAAAGGGAGAGCACATTTCTAGCTCCCTTCTCTGCCAGCGTCCCCAGGAAAGAGAGCGAGACTGAGCGCCAGTCTCTTCCTTCCTCCTCCCACTAGCCCGCGTCACTTCCTGACTCCTGGTCTTGCCCTCAAAGACCTTCCCTTCATGGGCAGAACTCTTCTACAGTAAGTATCCAGCAGGTGGCGTCATTCCAATCGTTACAGTCCCCCCTGTTGTTCCTCAAGAAACAAAATGTTTCCTTGACGGAACAGTAAAAAGAATATAATAACTATTGCTAACTAATAATATGTGAACAACAATATAGAAAAGGAAGAGAGGAAAGTTTTGTCCAGAGGGGCGATTTTTTTTTTTGTCCTCATGAACCGACGCTTTGACATTAGTCCTGCAAAGGGAGGGCCTCTGCAGAGAATACATGTTACAGATGGTGTATATTATAACAGAAAGAGAAAAAAAACAACAAATCAAAACTGTTCATTTAAAGTCTCTGAAAGTCTTTTCTCAGATGTCCTCTAGGTGTAGTCATGGAATGGAAGTCTTTTCAGGGGTTGATGTGTGGATACTGGTAATCAGCCAGGAAATTTCCTACAAAATTGAGCTTAACACAACTTTAAAATAGCTTTGTCAATAATCAAATCAAACAATGAAAGTTCTCAAAAACATGTCTAAGGGAATACAGAATCTTAGTTGTTAACACGTGAAACATATAATAAAACAAAAATTGAAACATTCTTTAAAATTATAATATTACTATAGTCCCCCCTTACGGAGGGTAATTGAGAAGACAATTGCTGCAATATTAATTAATAAAAATAATTTTTATCTTTGTTTCATCACTTTTTGCATCATCTGCCTAATTATCCTCATGCCATTATGAGAAATTAAAAAATCTAATATAATTGGTAACAGGTGTCAAGGCCAAATTCAACACTGTATTTATCATGACACCTGAGATAATTATGGGGGTTACCATAAAAGAACAGAGAAATGATGGGATATGAGCATTCCCACACTTGAGCAATATGTACTGCCCATACAGTATGCCAAGCTTAAAATAGGTGGATGGAATACATGTCCATGCCACCGAACATATTGGCGGAAACTGAGTCAGACTTAATCAGATGCATGGGATTGAGATGTCCATGGCATCAGGCATATAGGAGGGAGCATAGAAGCCAGGTGTAGAAGTGAGATGGGTGGGATCAATACTTCCAGCCATCCGTACAATATTGTGGGGAAAAATAAAATAAAATATTAAACCAAGAGAATCCAACCTCAACATTTGTCAAAAGCCGTTCCCTTGGCCATACCTTGACTTCATGCATGTCTCCCCTCATGTGACAGTTCAGTGTCTGCTCTTGCGTGTATTCCTCTTGTGATTGGATGGCATCTTGGCCAACTGGCATCTGATAACTCAGAATAAAGGCAATTAATGTCTTAAATGATAAGTTCCCATAATCCAAGTCTCATATGGATTTAAAAATTGAGGATAATAAATGATTGCAAAAAATGTGAATACATCTTGACTCAGAATATAATATATAATTATGCAACAATTTCAAATAATACCCCTTTTTTTTACTTAGTATACAATTACTTTTGTGAAAAATCAGAACATATTTAAATACAAGTTAAAGCACAACAGAATCTCAAAGAAAACTTTTTTTTTTGAAAAAAGAAAACTTTTACAAATGTTCCCCTCTTTTTTTTTTTTTTGGAATATGCTTATCAAAAATAATACTTCTAGAATCAATTTACACTTGCCATGGTAAACAATTTGCCAGGGAAATGCTTTAAAGAGTTTGATCAAATAATCAGTTGAGAAAAAATAACAAAAACAAACAACTCAGAATATGGGAGCACAATACTCCTAGAATTAACATTGTATAATAAAATCAAAACCATCTTGCAATGTTTCAAAATTAGATAGACAAATGAATAGAAGAAAATACACATGGAACAATAAAAGACAGTGAAATTCAAACTAAGGGAATCTAAATGAATATGAACTTAATATCAATGAGTATTATAAAATATAAACTTGATCACATGACTATAAAAAACTTTTACAAATATTCTCCTTGTTTTAGAAACTAGGTATAAGACACAATCTCAAAAGCATGAAAATCTCTATGAAAATAAACCCATACCATTAATTTCAAAATGTATATGTAATAGCATAGAAATCCTATGTAACCTCTAAACTGATACTATTAATAATCTGAGTGAATTTAGAACACTTTTGATTCCGATATCTAAAATCCCCAATACTCATATCAATACCTTGCTGCTTACTTCTACATTTCTGTAAAATATGTACCCTTCCATGGCAAAAGAAGTGGAGTCTTGAACTATGGTGATGATTGTCATTCTTATTCAGCTTAAGTTTTTCTTCTTTAACCCCTCTATATTGTCTGTCAGCCTTTTCACCATACAAATGCTTTATAAGATTACTAATTAAAGACAAAAGCAGGTTAGCAAAATTAAGAACAAAACGAGCATATCTGGAATTTAAAGGGTTTTCTAAGGTTGTTTCAGAAGCACAGCCAGGCTGGGGAAGGGCTGAGCCTGAAGCAGCAAATGTAGTTAGAGAAAGTTGAGCATGCGCATTAGATCTTTGGACTTCCCGGGCTGGGGAAGCAATGGGCTTGGCCATGGGAGGAGTAGAGGGTGGGGTCTGGAGAGGAGGGGAGGGACCAGAGCAATTTGAATCAGACTTGATTTTGAACTCAGGCCTGGATTCCTCTTCCCCCACTTTGCCTCCAGGTGCTAGGGGATTAAAAGCTTCTAGAGGGTGGGTCATTGCCTCCAGGCATGCAAAATTAGAGCAACAATTAGTGTTAGAACTGGGAAAAGCTGCAGGAATCTCTTCAGGTTTCTCTGAAAAAGCATGGTTGGGAGAGGGGGAGATATTTCCTTGTGTGAGTACGTTGCTGGCTCTTCTAACAAAAATAAAAAGAAAAATAGAAAATCCACAAAAACAAAGCATTAACATGATCTTATCTCCCATTCGTCTGGTTAAACAGACTAAAATAAAACTGTAACGATTGGAATGACGCCACCTGCTGGATACTTACTGTAGAAGAGTTCTGCCCATGAAGGGAAGGTCTTTGAGGGCAAGACCAGGAGTCAGGAAGTGACGCGGGCTAGTGGGAGGAGGAAGGAAGAGACTGGCGCTCAGTCTCACTCTCTTTCCAATCGTTACACAGCTCTAATTAGGTATGTGACCCTGTGCAAGTCACTTCACCTTCCATAGTACTTTGCACACAGTAGGTGCCCAGTAAATGTCTATTGAATTGAATTGTTTTTTCCTAACTGTAAGTTGTTTACGACTAGACAGTATGTGGTGATTTGACTATAATATTTTCATTCCACTGGAACTTTGGGGCATAATCAAGAAATTAAACAATCAAGTCAGCCATCAATATCATGCTGGCATTCTCTTAGTCAATCCCTTAACCATTTTGTGCCTCCATTTATTCATTTATAACGAAGTACTTCTGGGGGGGGGCGTTATCCATTGCCCACTTTACATGGATAATAGATTGAAGAAATACACTTGAAAATGAGTATGCTTAATAATTGTTGTTCTCAAAACAACAACTGCACAGGCATCATCTAGTATTGCTGTGGGTCATAGGTGAGGAAAGGATGTGTCTCTACTTTGATATTAGTAAGTGAAGAGAAGAAATTAACTTTTTCTAACTTCTTGTTCTGGGGTATAGGGGCTATGTCGCTGGCTTTATACACTGAGGCCTCTATGGGTTATGGATTTCTCACTGCCCTGGGCTAGCTCCCAGCACACTGGGATGAATGGTCAGGCCTGTTCACACCTGTCCCATGGGTGGCCCTCTAGCTGGCAGCCTTCCCTCTCAGCTGGTGCTGGTAAGTTTCACCACTGGCCTGCTGCTCCACCAGTTTGTTGAGCCAGGATCCAGGGGCCTCAGTTGTTCAGCCGTGACCCACAGCTTCTTGCTGACTTGCCCCGACCCCCTCCAGGCTGCTGCTCTGCAGTGCGCTGGGGCTCCTTTTTGCCTGAGTGAGACTGACCTTTCCTGAAATCTTCTAAATTATCTCTGGTTGGAAGACTGTGGCTCTCTGTCTCTTTGCAAGTTCTATAGTTTCAGAATCTGTCCAGAGGCATGATTTAATGTTCTTTTTGAGGGAACTGAAGGAGGGCTCAGGCAACATGCTGGCTTCTCTCCGCCATCTTGGCTCTGCGCTCAAAATTAACTTTTTCTAGAAATTTAAAAATTTGACAGTCCTTAGGGATTCCCCTTTATTTCTGTGACCTCAACCAAATCCTCTACAATTTAGTTGTTCCTTTTTCTCTACTTTCCACATCCATTCATTTTAAACAGAAATAATTTTTATTTATAGTTTTTTTCTTATCATGTAATTATGCATTTCTGAATATCCTCACCCTCAACGAAACCTCCTTCCCAACAAAGAAAAACAGCTAAATAAAAGCAACACAGTGACCATTTCTGAAAGTAAATATGAGTCCACAATATAGGCTTCCACTCCTGTTCTGAAAGGAGAATAGTGCTTTCTTATCTCTTCTCCAAGGCCCAGATGGGTCACAAAAATTACTCATATTTGGTTTCCTACTTGCATTTTCCAGATCCACATGTAAAAAAGTTTAGGGACTAATTTTAGGTTTCATTATTCTGAAAATATAATTGGCAATTTTTTAAATGCTTTGGAAAATGTATACCCCTATAGGGTCCTTCCTTAAAAATGAACATTTTTCACAAATTCAAATTAAGTTATGAAACAAAGTATTAAATTTGAGCTTCCTTGTGCTTAATGACTATATAGGAAAGAAAAAACTATCAAAGATAAGGATGTCATCCTAACTGAAAGAGATTTATTTGGGGAATGATCTAGGATCTCCATATCTATGTATTATAGCCTTCAGTTTGCTCAAAAACAAAAACAAAAGTCATAATAAGAACAATGCAGACCTTTCAAATAATAGTCAGTTTTCAAACATGAGGTACACACACCATTGGTGGCTGAAATGTGTATTGTGCAAACAAAAACAATATTCTGGAGTCTGGAGAAAGTGAGTCAAAATAAAATTGTTCTAAAAAGTGCAATGTGCCTCCTGACCTCTTGAAAATAAGATGACAAATGAATCCAACTATAAATATCATTTCCAAGATTCTCAGTAAAGGGAATTAACCTTTTCCACTTTGTGGACCACAATGAGTCATGAATATAGTACTGAACGAAAGGTAGAAAGATTGAATTCTTTGGTGAATACCCACAGTCATTTATAGGATATCTTGGAAAAGCAAGAGTTATTTCTAGCTCTGGCCTGACATATTCCCAGCTGTTTTTCTCCCTGCTCTCCTTCATTTCTTGCTCTTTCTCTAATATGTAGTGTTTTCCATGACCCATACAAACTGTTTTTTTCTTACAGGAAAATTTTGCAGGAGGGCTGACAAGAAAAAATCTGGGACAAATTAATTAGAAACACAATGTGATCAAAGTTAGAATAAAATATTAATATTTGTCTCCTCCCTTAAGCAATACAAAAATATTAAATAGAGCAAATTTTAATAAAATAATATTTTAAATCTAGAGGACAGAATAAGAGATATCAAATATAAGAGAATTCAAAAGTAAAAGAGGAGAAAATACTGTTTTTAGGAGAAGGGGTTAAGTGAAAATACTATAGCTAGCACTCTCATATTATCTGAATTTCTACCTCTAGTCCAAACTGGAAAAAAAAATCATCCTCATGTACAAAAATTTGGTTGGCAAACAAATTTAGTAGGTACAGTGCCAGTTCTCCAAAATGATAGATGTGAATTATAGTAATTGGAATTTGGAAATTTTCTCCACAACACCAAGAAACAACTAACTATTCTTTAAAAAGTGAAACCTTAAAATCTTTGAAGTCATTGCCCAAAATGAAACTGTTGTCAGAAGAATCTGAATGAACTAAACTGGAGGGTCATGGGCTGTATCATCCTTCCTTAGTGGACTATTCTCTATTTGCATACTATTTAGTAACAGCGATCATTTCTATAGCATTTTAAGATTTTCAGAGTGCCTTACATAATACCTCAACTGATCCTCACAACAACCTTATGATGAGGGTATTATAATTATCCTCCATTTAGAAATTAAGAAAATGAGACAGAGAGATTAAAGGATGTTCCCAGAGCGATGTAGCTAGCAAGTATCTAAGGCAAGAATTGAACTCAGATCTTCTTGACTTCATATCTAGCACTTGATCCACTAGTCAATACAGGTGTGCATAAATGATAAATTAAATTAAATGTGTACAGGTTGATGGGAGAATTGGGTTGTTCTAGGTGTTCAATAATTTCTCATCTTCCATAGTCACACTTGCATCTACCACCTTATCTCCTAATTCATAGTAACCACCCTAATTCATGCCTTCATCACCTTTTCCATGGATTGTTGCAATAGCCATATTGGTTTACAGTCTCCAGTGTCTTCTTTCACAAATTAGTTCTCCACATAGCCACTAAAATAGTCTTCCTAAAGCCAAATCTGACCATGTCCCTGCTAGACAATATTCAGTGGCTCCCTATTTTTTATTCCTGGGACAAAATACTGACTCTTCTACCTATTATTTAAAGTCCTTTACAATCTGGCTGTAACCTAATCTTTCTGTTAATATTTAGAATGGCTCCCCTTAATGTACTCTATGTTCCAGCCCCACTTTCCTTCTTGAAGTCCTCTAAATGCATGATTTCATCCCCAATCTTCATGGTGCTCTTCTGGTTCTTGATTTTGCCTGGAATCTTTTGGCATGAAATGTATTCTTAGAATCTTTAGTTTCTTAGAGTCCTTAGCTTTCTTCAAGACTCAGCTCAAGTGCCTCCTGGCAGAAGTCTCCCCTGTTCACCATATTGCATACACCATTTTAAAAATCATGTTTGTATGTTGAATGTAAAGTCCTTGAGGACAATATCTTTTATAAGTTTTAATTCCTGTATCCTTGGTAACAAAGATAATGCCTTGTACATCATATATTCTTAGTAAATATTGTTGAATTGCATTTGTTATCAATGATGTAGTTGTTACTGATCTGACAGTAGAGATTCATCACCAAACTATTTGGTATTCACTGTGCCAAAGACATTAAACATTGTGCAGCATGCCTTTGTCATGCAAAATGCATCCAGGAATAAATACAGCAGAGGGAAACGTAAAGACATAATCTAGAAAAGTTGGAAGCAAGAATTATCAATTGAGGATGAATACAATTTTTTTTCAGAATTGTATTAGAAGCTCTAAAGCTTGGACTAAATTGAGACTGGCAATGAATGGCAAATACAGCAAACAAGCCTTCACACCTATGTTTAGGCCAAGAAGAACTTCAAAGAAGGGACAGGTCTGCTACTTGGTGTATTCATTGCTAGCCTCAGGTTATTCTGTCCTTTAAGGCTGAACACATTCTCAGGATGGTTTTAATCCTGTTATACTCTTCCCTGATCAATCCACCTCTCAAATATTGGCTTCAAACTGGAGTGTGTCCAGAAGAGGAAGACTAGTGTTATGGGAGATCTGGATTTCTTTCCCTTTGAGGATCAGTTGAAGGAATTTGGGGTTGTTTAGCCTGGAGAAGAGAAAATTTATGAAGAGGAATAATACTGGTGGTGTATGATAGCTGTCTTCAAGTTTTCAAAGGACAACAGTTTAAACTCAATCTTACAAATATTCAAATTTCAGCTTCATATTGTGAAAATATTTCCAACAATTGGGATTGCCTTTTAATGTGGGATAGGCTGGGTTCCCCATTACTGGGAGTCCTCAAACAGAGGTTAGATGACTACTTGGTAGTTGTATGGGGAGGGTTACCATTCTGGTAGATGTATGGGGGGGTTACCATTCTGGTATGAACTAACTTCCGATTCTGAGATCCAATAATCATTTGGAGGAAAAAAGCAAATAAATCAAACAAGCAGAAATGAGAGATTCTTAAAGCCACACATCCATTACCATACAAAGGTCTGATTGGGCTCATTGGGTCTCTTGTAAAGATATCCTAAATCCATCATGTCCCAAACTGAAATCATTATCTTTCCCCTTCCCTCTTCCTAAATTCTCTCTTACACTCTCCTCCCAAACCTGGATATCATCATTAACTCAACACTCTATCTCACCCCGCTGCGTATCCAAAAAGTATCTAATTCCTGCCATTTCTAGTTTTGTGGTATCTCTTCTTTATGCCCCCTTCTTTCCCCTTCTACTCAAACCACTCTGGATCAGGCCCTCATAACCTGATGCTTGGACTATTGTAGTAGCTTGTTGGTTGGTCATTCTGCCTTAGATCTCTTACCACTTTAATCTACTCTCCTCTCAGGCACCAACATGACCTACCAAAAATGCAGATCTGACCATATCCCTTCCCATTCAATCAACTCCAAGGGCTGCCTATTTTCTCCAAGATTTATTTGGCCTTCAGTGCTTTTACAATCAGGCCCTTCCCTACCTTACCAATCCTCTTACACCTTACACTCCCCTCACACATTCTGGGATCCAGTGATACTCTCTGTTCCCTCACATGAAACTTCATCTCCCAGCTCTGCTTATTTTTTACTGATTGTCCCCCATGTTTGGAATGCTGTCCATCCTCATCTCAACCTCCTAGCTTTGCTTACTTCCCTCAAGCCTTAGCTAAATTCCTATCTTTTGCAAAAACCCCTTCTCAGGGGGGCAGCTAGGTGGCACAGTGGATAAGCACTGGCCCTTGGATTCAGGAGGACCTGAGTTCAAATCCGGCCTCAGGCACTTGACACTTACTAGCTGCGTGACCCTGGGCAAGTACCTTAACCCCCATTGCCCCTCAAAAAAAAAATCCCTTCTCAGTCCTCCTTAAACTCAGTGCCTTCCTCTGAAACTACTCTAAATTTATCCTATATATGTCTTATCTATATATAATTGTTTATATGTTGTCTCTTCCACTAGATTCCATTAGAGAGTTCTTGTTTGTTTCATTCTCCTTTGAATCCTCAGAGTTTAGTACAGTAAAGTGACATAGTAAGTGCTTAATAAATGTTTATTGATTCACTCACTCCTTCAATGCCCTTCCTTCCAAGATATTAGTTCTAAAACATTAAGAGGGACCCAACTTTACACAGGTCAGTGGAGGTTTTCTTCTCCCTCCTTTTATCTGCTGCCTATAGGAAGCTTCACAGTGAGAAAGGTCCTTAGAAGTAGTATATCTACAGTTTCTGCTTGCTGTTGTCCTGGTCTTCTTCGTGTCCCATATTTGTGTGTAAAGGCACAAAGCATTGGTGACAGTAATCAAGAGAGGACTCACTTTTGAAACCCAGGGGGTACAATTTGCAAACCTTGTCTGGGACACACAAATGGCTTGTTTCAAGTATACTAAGATATAACATTTTCTGCTATTTGCCAAATGGCAATGGAATCAGGATGGTTCCTGTTGAGTGAAGGAGGAGAACATGTCATTTTACTTCCTTTCCATGTCAAGTTTTACATGGCTTGACAAATAAAAATAATAATTAAGGTCATGTGAAAAATAGATAATCTTTCTGACTAAAAGGCTTGGATTATTTGGAGGGGAATGCTATTTTACATATAAAAATAAAAGTTTTCTACTGTTTTCATTGATAGCTAAATGGACACATTACTCTTTCAATAAATTTTTGATTCCCTGACAATTTTCTCTTTCTATGAGTAAGTATATTTTCAATTTTAATATGTAGACAAAGCACAAACATAATGGTCAAAGTCTGTACCACCAACTTCTTTGTGAGTCTCAGTTTTTTTCATACTTTAGAAGATGCTTTGGAAAATACTGTGATGGTGCTAATACTTGCTAAGACCACAGTCTTAGCAGCTGTTTTTGAGGTTTAAGTTGAATGACCTGATTCCCTCCCAAACAGCTACTTAAAAAGCAATCAAAGACAATGGTGGAAGTTTACATGCAGGCAGGCAAGTACAGAGATCCCATACTAGATAAAGAAAAATTGATCAGGGGAAAGGAGTGAAGACAGAAGAGAAAGAACTTTCAGGCAAAGATTGAACATCAAAGAAAACTAAATAGATGGTCTGCAAGTACAAAGATGATAAGATCAAAGATGGGGAAGTGTTAAGAAAACACTTTTTTCTAACTTGTTATAAGGTTTTTACCAACATCTACTTTGTTTTGGGGGTTGTTTTCTTGCAAGGGGCAATGGGGCTTAAATGACTTGCCCAGGGTCACACAGCTAGTTAAGTGTCAAGTGTCTGAGACCGGATTTGAACTCAGGTCCTCCTGAATCCAGGGCCAGTACTTTATCTACTGTGCCACCTAGCTGCCCCCGAACATCTACTTTTATTTGTTGATCTGAGGGGGTGGTTTTGACTATGGGCACATCTACCCCACTTACTTCAACCACATTGTAGGCAAATATAGTTGTTAAAATCATGGGGAGTATGGAGAGTGTATTCACAGTCAAACTCACCAAATCAGGAAATATCAGAATCAAGGTTGAATTCCATTCCTTGTAGCCTGAAGGAAATTGCTTTAGATAAGATAAAGAAATATCCATCTATGGAATAGACAATAAAATATTCCTAAGAAATACTACAGGCTAGAAATATCAATAAGTTTAAAAAGGTCTTTGTCATTTGGTTATGTTAGAGGGATGCTTAAAATATGCATTTAACCTTTGGAGGTCAAGGAAGGGAGTGATCATACCTTTCCATCTGATCTGAAGTATTTGCTACTTTTGCTACTTTGATAATTGTATTTCAGTACAATTGGTTTCTTTTTGTGATCTTGTATGTTTTTATTCTATGCATTTGGAAAAAAAAATGTTTTGAGAAGGCTTTCACTAGACTGCCAAAGAGGTCCATGATCACACACACACACATGCACACATACATGCACACAGATTAAGAAAACTTGCTTTATGAGCATTTAAAGAAAGCTTCTCTGGAGCAACAATTTGCCTCACCTAGTATGGAAACTTTTCATGGTCTTAAATTCTTATCCTCATACTATATTATCCTCTCCAACCTCTGACTACAAAAGAATGCCATCAAGATAGGCTACAATTTAATTTAATTTAATTTCTTTCTTTTTTAATTCAACAAACATTTATTAAGCACCTTCTATGTGTAGGGCACAGTGCTAAGTGCATATAAGTAAAATATGTTTATATAAGTATATATAATATATATGTATATAGTACATAGCTACTATATCATATACTATACATTATATATACTATATGTATAGCATATAACATATAAGTACATGTTATAGATATATAAGTATATATGGCAATTATATATATATATATTTATATAAGGATAATGTAAATGTTTATAATTGGTACAAAAATGTTTTGAGGATTTTAGTGAACTGCAAATGGAACATGAATAAATAATAAGTAAATTGACTAAGTAAAAAGAAAAAAATGTTAAGCATCGGCTATGTGCCAGGCACAATGCTAAATATTGGGGAAACAAATAAAAAAGTGAGAATCCGGGACCTCAAGGCCTTATAATTGAATGGGGGAAGACAACACACAAAAGAAAGCTGAAAAGTGAGGAAGGGAAGAGGAGAGAAACAGGGAGTAAACATGATCTTGACTAAAGCAAAATCAAAAATATATATAATTAAAAAGAGATAAACAGGGAAACTAGATTTTTACTAAAAGGTAACTTAGGCAGTTAGTTAACATGAATACTAAACATATATGCACTAGAAGGCATTATGTCTTAAAGGAAAAATTAAAACAGTCACAGGAAGAAATACACAGTAAAACTGTGTGTGGGGGAAATCAATTTGCCCCCTCAGACATAGCTATATTTAACTAAAAATAAAAAAAAAATAGAAATGAAGGGCCTGAGTAGAATTTTAGAATGTTAGATGCAATATACCTCTGGAAAATATTGAATAGGAAGAGAAAGGTATAAATCCTTGTCTCATATTTGCATGGCATGGGTGGTTCTATATGGCCCACCTATATGCCAATAAAACTGGCAAATCTAATGAAATGGATAAATATTTATATAACATATAAATTTCCTTAATTAACAAATTCAGCTTCAGACATGACACTTATCAATCATGACTGTCCAACACAGCAAAAAAAGAGAAACAAAAAAAAGTGCTTTACAGGTATTATCCCTTCATAATCAATTCCCACCTGTGCCCTCTGTCTAAATTTGTTTCCATCATCTGCCCTAATACTCAGAGGACTCATGATTTGGACCATCATCTTTCCATGTAGAAATGTAAACAGTTTAACCTTTTAACATCTCTCATTATTCCTTTTACTTGTTTATCTTTTTATGCTTCTCTATGGTCTTTCCTTAGAAAGTCAAATTTTATATTTAGTTCAGGTCTTTTCATCTCAAATACTTGAAAGTTCTCTTTTTCATTGAAGTCCTATTTTTTCCCCTGAAAGAATACAATCAGTTGTGCTGGATAGGTGATTTTTTTATTGTAAAACCAATTCCTTTGCCCTCTGGAGTATCATATGTCATGCCCTCTGATCTTTTAATGTAGAGCCTGCTAAATCCTGTGCCATCCTGACTGTGGCTCCACAGTACTTGAATTGCTTCTTTCTGGCAGCTTGAAATATTTTCTCGTTGACCTGAGAGCTCTGGAATTGGGCTATGATATTCCTGGAAGTTTTCCTTTGGGGATCTATTTCAGGAGGTGATACATGGATTCTTTCAATTTCTATTTTACCTTCTGCTTCTAAAATATCAGGACAATTTTACCTGGCAATCTCTTGGGAGATGATGTTGTGATATTTAAAATCTAAATTGTGGCCACCTTAAATTAGAAGTTTCAGCACCAGTCTTTGGGCATTAAACATTTATTAAAGCATACAGATATTTACAAAGAGTTCAGAAAGTTAATAAAAAGAAGTCCTATCTAGCCTAGAGTTCCAGCCTGCTTGGGTTCTTCCTCAAGTCCTCCTCCACAAGCCTGCTTTAATCAGGAACTCTCCAGCAAGCTGATTGTGGAAGCTTTTTATAGGTCTGGAACAGAGGCAGTCCTCACACACTGCTTAAAGCTGATTGGTTGGCATCATCCAAATTCATTGGTTTTGAAGGTATTCTCAAGTTGAGTTCACAGTCTAGCTTCTGAGAACAATACCGTTTTTAAGGGATAGCCAGGTGTGATTACAATTCAATTAACTTGAAGTAGGCTTAATCAGCAGTCAATCACTCTCACTTGATTCAATCAGTATAGATTAATCTCCAGGTGGGTCTTTGAGTATCTGCTAAATCCCATTATTTCATCTCAATGTCTAAGCTCTTATTTTCATCATGGTTTTCAGGTAGTCCAATAATTTCCAAATTATCTCTCCTGGATCTATTTTCCAGGTCTGCAGTTTTTCCAAGAGGATATTTCAAATTGCCCTCTATTTTTTTATTCATTTGAATTTGCTTTATTGTGTCTTAGTTTGTCATGAAGTCACTAGCTTCCATTTGTTCAATCCTAATTCATAAGCAATTATTTTTGTCAGAGAGCTTTTCCATTTGGCTCTTCAAGCTGTTGACTTTTTTCTCATGTCTTTCCTGCATCACTCTCATTTCTCTTTCCATTTTTCCTTTACCTCTATGACTTTATCTTCAAAGTCCTTTTTGAGTTCCTCTATGGGCTGAGACCAATTCACATTTTTCTTGGAAGCTTTAGATGTAGGGGCCCTGATGTTTTTATCCTCTTCTGAGGGTACAGCTTGATCTTCTTTGTCACTAAAGAAGCTTTCTATGGTTTGCAATTTTCTCTGCCTGCTCATCCTGCCCATTTTTCACTTGATTTTTAACTCCTTCTTAGTGTGGGGTCCTGCTTCCAGGATATACTGTACCATGCTTCAGGGGGTCCCAGGTGTTACGATTTAATGAGAGGCAGTTTCTTCACTCACCTGGCCCTTTATCTGGTTCATAGATAACCCCAGGCCAACTTGCCAGTCAACTAGGCTGCAAACTTTACATGCTTTGGTTGCTAGCTCCAACAAGCCTGTACCCCTCCCCTCCCTGACCTGGGCCGCCACAACTCAAGTTTTCTTCCTGGTTCCTTACTGGGGTAGAACATCCAAATTCCCCCTTAGCTCCTGCATACATCCCTATAGATTCGCCCCCACCAACCATTCAGCCCTCTCACCAGACCATGAGCTTAGTTCTAGAAGACACTGGTACTGCAGCTGAGTCAGAAGCTCTGGGGTAAGTTTCGCTGGTGCAGCCTTCCTGGGTCTGTATCTGTGTTAGCACAATTGTGGGGCTGGACTCCACTTCCAGCCTGGCTCCCCTTTCTACCAAACTTTCGAGTTCTCTTTAGCTGGAAAATAATTTCAGCCGTCTTTTTGTCGGTTCTGCTGCCCCAGGAGTTGTTTTCTGGCTGTGTTTGGAGGTTTTTTTGGAGTAATTGTGTCAGGCAGTCTGAGAAGCTACTGCTTTTCCTTTGCCATCTTGGCTCCACCCACCCCCCTTCGGCCACTCAATTTAATTTAATTTCAATAAATATGTATTAACTGAGTTTTGCTTGCAAGGTACTTCTCCAACTATAGTGATTTGAGAGAAAAAGAATAGTTGCTGCTCTCAAAGAGTGTACATTCTTTTTTAAGTATATAACATTTACACACATAAAAAATATTGAGAAGATAATTTGAAGGAATTTCAAGAAAAAACAATTATCTGACTTAGCTAGTAAATTGCTCAAATTTATTACAAACAGTTGTAGCTGGGAATTCACCTTCTTTAATTGCACATTTATATAGTTAGAGACAAATAGTAGGGACATTAAGAATAAGAAGGGGGCAGCTAGGTGGTGCAGTGGATAGAGCACTGGCCCTGGATTCAGGAGTACCTGAGTTCAAATACAGCCTCAGACGCTTGACACTTACTAGCTGTGTGAACATGGACGTGTCACTTAACCCCAATTGCCCCGCCAAAATAAAAAAAAAAAGAAGAAAAAGTAAGCAGACTTCAGCGAGGTCAAGAAATAGGGATGTCAAAGGGTATCTAAAGAGTATTTGGCACTCACTTTGGGGTTCACAGCCTTGGGGACTGGAAATGAACAGGCAGGGCCTTTAAATAAAATCATTTAATTCAGTTGCCTAGATGAGATGACTCACAGGGGTGTGCTGGCATCAATTACTAAATTTTTCAGCATGATCATTTACACTTTGGCAATGAGCAAATACTACAAATTAGGGCTTGATGTCTTTTGTTGATCAGCTAGATTCCGTGATCTTGAGGGGAGCTCTGAAAATTTACTGCCTTTCCTCCACCATCTTGGCTCCACTACCTGAAAATTATGATTGGCTAGATTTAAGAAGACAATGGAGAAAATTTTAATAATGAAGATTACACTTAGAAATTTGTCAGGCATACATACCCCCCACCCTGACCCCAGCTGGTAGTTAAGTATTTACCAGCATACTCCTGGATAAGAGTGCCTGCATGACTACATTGATGGGAGTGAATGCAGGGGAAACAATCATTTCTGAAAAATAGGGTCCCAGTTATTTAAAGGCAATATTTATGTGTACCCAAAGAAGAGAAAAACAGTGAGTGGCATTGGACATCTGAGAAAACTAGTCCTCCCAACTTTGCTAGTTTGCATGTAACAATAGATTTATTTTTTCTCATACATTTTTATATATTAATACAGTCAAAACAACTACGGTATTCCACAACTTAAACAGTTGTCAGCATTTAGAATATTTGGCATTGAGAAGGTAGCTAAGATTGAGTTTCAAAATATGCTATATAAAAGGTACACTTTTTTTTTTCAGGGGTGGGGGGTGGAAAGGGTATGCTAATGTTTGCAAGATCAGGAATGACTTCCCACAGGAAACATCATCTGTGTTGAGCCTTAAAGGAAGTGAAGGATTCTATTAGGCAAAGGTTAGAAGTGAGTGCTGGGCAGGCAGGGGAGAAAGCCCTTGTGAAGGTCCAGAGGCTAGAAAGAGAAATTTATGTTCAAAGAACAGCAAGCAGGTTAGATGGGCTAGAACACAGAATGAAGAATAAAGATGGGAAACAAGTGCAGAGAGGTGAAAAAGAACCACATTGAGAAGGGATTGCATATTCTAGCTATCATGAAATGATCTACATTTTAATAATAAAAAAATTAATTTAATCCTTCACCATTATGGATTGAAATGTGTCTCAATTGAGTTGTGTGATGAAAACTTCCATTGTACTTTCTACACAAGTGTTTTGCTTGGGGAAAAATCATATTCCTCTTTCTTTCTTGCCACTTTCCCAGTATTCCATAGCAGCTCAAAATGAAAACAAATATAAAAGCAGCAAGTTGCCTTGTCACAACCTTACTCCTCAAATGCTTGATCATATATGAAATCCGTAAGTTTGTAGTTGGCTTTAAAATTGTCAAGATTACTTCTTTCTTACATAGTTAAAAAAAAAGTAGAATGGGGGGTAGAAATGGAAAACTAAGGACTTAACAACAACAGCAATAATAATAAAAATAATTTGTATAGTGCCTACTATGTGCCAGACACTGTGCTAAGTACTTTACTAATATTATCTCATTTGATCTTCACAATCACCTGATGAGGTAGGTGGCAATATACTTACTTACCATTTTACATCTGAGGAAATGGAGGCAAACAGAGATTAAGCAAATTGCCAAAGTTCGCATATGTAATAAGTGTCTGAGGACAAATATCAGGTCTTCCTGCTTATAGCAGCACTCTATTAATTAAGCCACCTAGCTACCAATAATTAGTTATTATAAGAGCTGACTTTGATAAAATACTTTAAACCTACAAAATGTTTTCCTATATATTTTCTCATTTGATTATTGCAACCATCCATGATATGAGTTTTTGTTGTTAAGTCCTGTCTTAATCTTTGTGATCCAATTTGGGGTTTTCTTGACAAAGATACCATAGTGGTTTGCCATTTCCTTCTCCAGCTCATCTTGCAGATGAGGAAACTGAGGCAAACAAGGTTGAGTGACTTCCCTGGAGTCACACAGCTGTTAAGTTTCTGAGGCTGGATTTGAATTTCCTGACTTCAGCTCTGTCACCCTATCCACTATTCAACCTATCTACTCCCATGATACGTATGAGTTATATATTTGTTATGAGCATTTTATTTCTAAGTATATATGCTGACTAGACCTCCACTTAAAAAGTAAAGTGAGTGAAAAACTACATGATAGAGTGAATTAAACACTGAACTTGGAAGCAGGAAGACCCTAGTTCACTTCCTTTCTCTGACACTAGCTTCATAACCCTAGTCACTTACTGTCTAAATCTGTTTCCTCATCTATAAAATGGGGGAAATTATAGCTTCTACCTCAGAAGGTTGTTGTGAACATGAACATCAAATATGATAATATAATTAAAGTGTTATGCAAACCTTAAAGATTATAGAAATGTTACCTCTTATTACTTAGTTTAAAAGTGTTAGGGGAGAATTTAGGAGATGCCACATTGAAAGTTTGGAAAATTGATTTTAGATCAAAGCAAGAGTTATAATAAAAGCTTCCATTTAAAAAGTACTTTGAAATATTATTTGCTATTATTTCTATAACCACTCTCTGAAATGAGAAATACATGTGATATCCTGTTTTGTCTCTAAGCATATGTGTGAAAATACATGAGAAGCAGCATGGCATATGCTATAATGGGTAGAGAGTTGATCTCATAATCAAGAGATATGGTCAGTTCAAGTCTTGCCTCTATCCTGGCATTCATTGTTACAGGCAACTCTGTATCATAAGCCACAGAGCAATTGCCAGTCAGCATTGGTAGAGGGATTTTCCTGAGATAGCCATAGACCAGTGAAATCATAGGTATAGTTAATAAAAAGGAAAGCAAAGTAAGGAAACAAGAAATATTAAATTAAGAAATATTAGAAAATTAAAATTAGGAAACAGATTTTAAAATTATTTATTTAAATGAAGGAAAGGTATAAAATTGGGCTTGTTCTGGACATGGTTAATCATCTCAGTATAATGTTAAATTTATAGCCCAACTTACTTTCAAACATTCAAAGCTCATTATGAAATATGACTTACATAGGTATAACTTCCCACCTCTGAGCCACATTTCAGAGATATAACTAGCAATCCATACACCTGGGGTAAACTCCAAGAAAGTCACCCAATTTGATATGGACAGGGTGGACATCCTATGAGGGGAAACAGCAGCTATGGAATACCAGGCTACTGTCAGCTGTGAGAGAGACTCTAGTTTTAATGTATTATACTTGGTAACCATGTGCTTAGGTCGGTTATTTATTTACATTTGGTATTCAAAAAACCTAATTTGGTGATCGGAAAAGGGGTGGAATTGTAACCCCTACAGCTTTTGAGAGTTGAATGAGGACTTGAAGGCAATTCCATAAATCACCACCACCTCAAAAAAAGCAAAGACAAACCTCAAAATATCATGTTATTACTAGAAGAGACTTTAGAGATCATCTAGTCCAATGCCTTTATTTTACAAAGGAGGAAACTGAGGTCCCAGAAAGGGGCAGTTACTTGCCTAAATCCACAGAGGAAGGCTCTTTCAACTCTTAAATTGAAGCTGAGCTAAGTTTGAACCAATTGGAGAATCATTCCAATAGATGTACAAACTGCTACAATTAGAAAGGATCTAATACCACTTTGTCCACCCCCGCAAAAAAAGTCACAGAGGAAGAAACAAACATCTAGAGTTTATATTAAAACATTGACTAGAACCCAAATAGAAGGTTTTTTTAGCCAGGTTGTTGAAATTTGGCTTGGAGTAGGGAGGGTAGGGAAAGGGACAGGGTTTTAGGAAAAATTACTGTAAGCAGGTGAATTGATACTGGTCCTTAGCCTTCCAGTTCTATGTGATAACCCTTGTCCTTAGGAAGTAAAATTTTCTGTTAAGTAGTCCTTGAGGGAGCTAAACTGTTGGCAACAAAGGGACTAAATTCACTCAGTAGGACCTCCCTTCTCACCCCTAAACTAGGCTAGATCTCCTGTCCCAAACTCCTAATAGTTGGGATTTCTACCTATTAACTCAGGATGTCACAGGTAACAGTTGAGCTGCTCCCTCAGTTATAGCCCTAATACTCACCTTCCTCTTATCCATTCAATCTGGCCATAGCTCTTCTCCTTCCCACCAATGGGTTTTACTTCTGTCATTTGCTTTAGACTTGTGGAAACCAGGTCAGTGACCTTTAAATGTTCTGCCTTGGGGCAAAGCCCTGATCTTGCTACAATTCTTTCATAAGGAATATTGGTTTGTACTTGATTATCCTGCAAAGAATTGGGAGGGGTGGAGTATGCAAGGTGGGGGGGGGCAGGTATTTTTAAAACAAGGGGAAAAGAAAGAAAATATATCTAAATATGTTAAGACATGCATTCCTTATATCATTCTTTATTTTAGCCTAAAGATAATGAAATATGATGAACTATCAAATTTGATTGCATGAATATATATTATGTAAAGAATTAATTGTTATTTGAGGTTTTTATGCCTCAGCGTGCACTGGCCTGGGGCTCTGCAAACCACATGGTGCTCCACCCACTGGTTGTAGCCGATGTCATGGCGCTGGCACCTCACATCATCACCACTCCTGGACACCTACATGGACCTGGCAAAATTATAATGATTGGAAGACTAGTGAGGGCAGTCATGTGACTGTCAGAGCGGCCATCCAATTAGCTGGGGACTGTGTGGGGGTGCTGGGAGAAGGGGGGGGGTTGTCCAGCATTCTAGCTGGAAGCTGGAAGGTGACAAGAACGGGGCTGTGTATTCTCAGCTGATTCTTGATCAGTGGTATTTTTTCAGGTTGTATAATTTCCCTTTCCCCATTTTATTTCCTTTCCCTTGATCCTACTGATCCTGTTTGTGTTTTGTTTTGTTTTTTTAAGTTCGTTCTTGTTAAAATAAATCCTGTTCTGTTTGAGGGAGGCTGGCGGTCTCCTTCCTTGCCCCAATATTGCGGCAAGCTGCTTAGTTAACACTCCCCAATTAAAAATTGGTCCCCACAATTAAGAACCTACTGAATTTAAGATAAATGTATGTCTTTGGGGACAACTTGTTGAATTGGTAGTAACAGGATGGGGGGAAATGATGAGCATTATTATCCCCATTTTTCAGTTAAGAAAATTGAGGTTCTAAGAAGTTCAATGGCTTTTTAAGGTCATACTAGTTGTCCAATAAGAACCAGATCCAGGAATAGAATATAGGTCTTCTAACTTCAAGTCTAATGTTTTCCCCTCATTATATCAAGTTATTTTTTTAAATAGCATCTAAGTTCTAAAGAAGAACAAAAAAGTTCTAATACTTTCTCAGTTATGAGGAAGGATGTGATAGAGGAAGAAATATAAGAGAAAATGGAAAGGATTCAAGTAGGGGGGATATAATTGTGTAGAAAACAAAAATAAGGAAATGTCTAAAAACAATTTATTCAATGTAGAAAAAAATGCTATTCCTTGCTTCCTACCAAAAAGAATATGCTAGTGAGTTCTGAAATAAGATGAAGTACAAGGAGGTTATCTTAGTTCGGACATCCTGAACTTAGAATGATGAATTCTTCAGGGTGAAGAATTTTTGTTCCTTAAAAGATCTGTTTACTGTCCTGCTTGTAACTGTGGCATGAGTGATGAATAATGGATGGCAGAGGCACCATAACTATCACCATAAAAGTGACAGGAGCACTGGAATCCTTTGTACCTCATTGTGTGGCAACCAAGATTGGCTGGAGGGAAGATAAAAGGACTTTTATCCTGTTGATAACATTTCTTTGTTCCAGCCAAAGGCTTTAGTTTCCAGTAGTAGAAGCTAATAGGGGGACTTGTCTTCTCTTCCCTTTCTGTCACCTATAAGAAAATACATTATGCTCCTTGGAAGGAACAGTCACAATTTCTGAGATTCAAGAAATTCATCTCTCTTTTCATGAATCAGTTTAAAAGTATTTTTCTTGAGGGCAAAATATGAAAGAATCAATCAATCAAGGGCCTACTATGTGCCAGGGACTATGTTACATTCTGGAGGTACAGATAAACAGACCTAGAAAGGACCTTAGAGGACATCTAGTCATCTAGGAAGTGCAGTAGATAGTGATGGACATGGAGTCAGAAATGCCTGGATTTGAATCATAACTCAGATATTAGCTTGTTGTGTCACCCTGAACAAGTAACTTACCTTCCCTCAATTTCAGTTTCCTCTTCTATGAAATGGTGACAATAATAGTTACAGGGTTGTTGTGAGACTCAAATGAAAATAATTGTAATTTCAAATGAACACAGTAGCACATTCTAGCATTAGAGTACATGTTTCATAATTACCATTATAGTGTTTTCCTACACTAGGTGGCACAGTGGATAGACGACTGTGTCTGAAGTCAGGAAGACCTGAGTTCAAATCATACAATTACTAGCTGTGTGACCCTGGACAAGTCATTTGTTTTATTTTTTATTTGTTTTTGCAAGACAATCTGGGATAAGTGACTTGGCCAGGGTCACACAGCTAGTAAGTGTCATGTATTTGAGGCTGGATTTGAACTCAGGTCTTCCTGCCTCCAGGGCCAATACTCTATCCACTGTACCACCTATCTGCCCTTGTGGAAAAGTCATTTAAACCTATTTGCCTCAGTTTTCTTATCCATATAATGAGCTGGAGAAGTAAATGGAAAGCCAATACAATATCTTTGTCAAAAAAAAATCCCAAATGGAAACAAAAAGTCAGACACAACTGAAATGACTCAACAGCATAAAGTAATGATAAGAATGATTATTCTCTAAGCTGATGTACTTTCTAGAATATTCTGTTGCAATCATCATAAATTTGTCTTGCTTTTCCTAATAACCACAAATGGTCCACTTCAATTTTAAAGCACTTAAACAAATGTATCCAATGTGATATATGTATATCTAATTGAATTTCATAATTTGTAGTCTTTGAAAACATTCCTTCATAACACTTTCTTCCATATAACACATAATGTAAATGTAAAATAAGGCTTTGAGATAAGGGTGATATAAATACACTAGAATGAATTAAATTATTACTTTTTCACTAAATAACAATGCAATTGCATAAGACAAATTTCCCAGGGACTTTTTACAAAGGTCTTAGAAATCAACCAGATATTAGTGTCTAGAAATCTGCCATATTTTTTGTTTTTGTAGAGATAGGCTTTAAAAAAAAAACCTATATATTTGCATGAAAATGAGTAGCTCTTCTCAAAAGAAATTGATTCTTGGGGGCAGCTAGGTGGCACAGTAGATAAAGCACCAGCCCTGGATTCAAAAGTACCTGACACTTATTAACTGTATGATCCTGGGCAAGTCACTTAACACTCATTGCCCCACCCCCCAAAATGCTTCTCATCCTAAGCATGAATAAGATGAATGAGATTACATGGTACATTTCTTTTTTTTTTTTTTTCCTGCGGGGCAATGGGGGTTAAGTGACTTCCCCAGGGTCACACAGCTAGTAAGCGTCAAGTGTCTGAGGCCGGATTTGAACTCAGGTACTCCTGAATCCAGGGCTGGTGCTTTATCCACTGCGCCACCTAGCCGCCCCATGGTACATTTCTTAATTCAATAACCTCTCATTTGCAAAGCCTTGAGTTTTTCCAAAGTGACTGACTAATGACCAAATTCAATGATGTTTTTTTTGATCAAATTCTTTGCCCTATCTGTAGTATTTGATGTTGTTAACAACCTCCTTCATGGTGTCATTTCCTTCTCCTCTAAATGTTATGATCCTTCCCATAATGATATAGGGATAGTGCCTGGAGCTATGAATTGCTATTGAATAAGCTATTGGCTTATTATTATTGAATTATTATTATTATTGAATAATATTGAATAAGCTATTGGCTTAAGTAATTTCCCATTGAGGAAACTCCCCCTATCAATGAAGGTGACTACCTTCTCTGCAATGTATGGTCTTAAAGAATTGCCTACAACACTGAGGGGGTAAGTTACTAGCTTAGAGTCACACAGCCAGGTTGTGTAAGTGGTATGACTTGAAGCTAGGTCTTCTAACTTGGACTCCAGTTCTATATTTGCTCAATTTTTCTGTCTCTCAATCATAATAATAGTTGCTGAATATATTGTATTTTCTATATATTTTCTCATAATGCAGTAGGTTCTTAATATATATTCATACAATCAGGACATAATTATGATAATAATCATTGTATTAATTATATTCATAACAACATTGATTATTTATAATAATGTAAATAATAATAGATGTTACTATTTGCATGTCACAAGAGGAAAAGCTGCTCATGGGTATAATGTCCAAGGTCACATGACTAGTCAGGAGCTGAGCTGGAACTCAACCCTAATCCTCTAATTCCAGGCCCCATTCTCTTTCTATTTTACTATACTCTCCTATATCCTGCTACTCTTCTTCATTTTCTTACATGTCTTTTCTGTCTCTTTCACTGGCTCCTTTTCCTCCCTTCTCTTAAGTGGTCCACTTTTCTTTGTCTTGTATCTTTCTCTTGTTTGTTTCTTGTAATTGGATGACTTCAGCAATGAGTCTCATGCATTTAACTTCCAAATCTAAGTGACCAGTTCCTCCACAAGTATCATATCTCCTTTTCTAACTGCCTATTAGACATTTACTTGTGAACACCCTGTGTACTATAAAAATTCTGCATGTGGAAAAGCAAACTAATTATCCCCATATTTTTCACCTCTCATTCTTGCTCTGGGGGCAATAATAAAAGCAATCAAAACTACCATTGCTACAGAAAGGGCATGACAATCTATTGCCTTTATGACTCCATTCATCATCCCTGAGATTACTTAGACCAAACTCCCTTTTCTATCTGTAACATCAATACAAATACAAATTTTGAGAGGTATAAATTTTGCCTCACAAAATAGTAGTTGCTTAATAAATGCTTGTCTATTGAGTCTCCTCAATACCTTCTCCTCTTGCTGGATTACTTTTTTTTTGGTTCATGACAAAACCATTCTCCAAGTCATCCTAGTTCAGTTCAATAGAATAGTCACTTTATCTCTTGAAGCCTCAATTTCCCCATCTTCCTTTTAGTCCAAGACCTACGGTTGTATGAAACATATAAAAGCACTCTGCTAAGCACTGAGGGAGTTATAAAGATTTCATAAGAAATGATCCCTGACAACATATGGCTTACAGTCTAATAGAGGCATATAACACGTACCCAACAAAATATGATTATATGGTAAGAACATGAAAAAAGTGCTAAGGATGATAGGAAGTCCAAGGGGTTGATGGTCAAGAAATAGGGTGGAAAAATGAGGGGGAAAAACCGACTAGAAAAAGATGCTATTGTGATAGGAAAGCTAAAGATACAAACTCTGATGAACTCGGAGTGAATATTGAAGCCTAACTTATTAACTTTATTTTTATTGCCTAATTTTTATGTTTTCTTTTGCAACATGGCTAATATGGAATTATATTTTGCATGATTTCATGTGTATGCTTGCCATCTGAAGTTAGGTGTGTGGAGCAGGAAGGAAGAGAGATTTTGGAAATCAAAATTGTTAAAAATGTTTTAAAATTTACATATAATTGGGAAATCTTAAATGAAACAAAAATGATTCAGAAAAATAATATGGCTCTTTTTACTGGGTGATATCATAAAGCCAATTTTTTAAAAAATATGGCTTCATCCTTGCTGTCTTGACTTATGCTAGGTTAAGTCATATAATCTGATATTTTAATTTGACTTATATCCATATGTGTCAATTATTAAAACTGAATAATAATGATGTAGAAAGTCAGATTAGATTTCAGTTATAATTTTAGCTTTTTATTGCCAATCTGACATTTCAATGTGGATTTGTAATGGACAATTAAAAACATCAAATTGTTCTACTTCCAAATTTGTGAGAAAATTTTTGTAATTAAATATTACCAGAATATTCAATTTTTGTTGTAGTAGTAGAACTCAACATTTGAGAATTTTCATGATTTTCTTTGATTTCCTCTGAGTAGGAAGCAATATTAGTGATACATATCATGAATTCAGGCAACAACATATTTCAAATGAGAAAAAGTTTATCAAGAGGAAATTTGACAAAAAAAAAAATTTCTGGACAAAAAAAAACCAGAAGTAGGGTATTTTCAACTCTCTCCACAGGATATGAATGCAAGTATCCTAACAAAGTAACAGCTTTGTCAATTAACAGTGGAGATTCCCAATTCCTGTTTCTTTCTCTGCACTCCTCCTCCCCAACCTCCACACGCATGCAGTGCACAAAACCCACCCACTGGCTTGGACTCAGAGATCTGCTCAGCAGTTTCCATATTACTTCAGAGTTTTGGCACACTGTCCCTGCCTTCAGCTCTTTAGCCTTTGCAATAAGGAATACTTTAACCTTGTACAACTATGTAAGGAGGT
Organism: Dromiciops gliroides; assembly: GCF_019393635.1. Classification (NCBI taxonomy): domain Eukaryota; kingdom Metazoa; phylum Chordata; class Mammalia; order Microbiotheria; family Microbiotheriidae; genus Dromiciops; species Dromiciops gliroides. Next base: position 453,732,354 of record NC_057863.1, read on the forward strand.
AGAGTAATTATGAAAGGTTAAAGGGGTGCTAGAACACACCATGGTCTGCCTGGGACAGCATCATTCAAAGTGAGGCAACCCTAATGTAGCAGAAACTCAACCCATAACACCTACTCAAACATCATCCAAGCTGGCATAAAGTACCAGATGATGACTCAGCACAGCCCTAAAACTAAAACCGCACCAGGCATGAAGGAAAGGAGACTGGAATCCAGCTGGGTCCAGTCCTAACACCCAAAAAAACCCTCATGTGGCAGAGATTGAGGCCAGTACAAAGTTAGTTCCCCAAAGTGGGAGGAAGCTGAGACCACTTTAAAGTTCAGCCCAGGGTAAACCCTCCATGGATTAGTGTTTTCTATTATGCATATAGGTATTAAGGGCCTTAAGGTTTTAAAACATTCCAATTAAATCAAAAGTTAAAGAACAAAAATCAATTTAATTTTCTTTTTCATGAAACAACTGAGAACTTAGGTGAAAATGCTAAATTTCTCAATACCTAAAATTGTTACTTCTATTGTTATATAAGAGATGCTGTGGAAGAATTGAGTTTTCCCTTGTCCATTTCAATGAATTTAATTTTGACCTTGTGAGTTAACCTTTAAGTCATGTTTAGGTGACTTGCCATTTCAATTGTTGTCACCAAAGTGAAAGACAGCATAAAATCATAGAATGAGTCTTGACTCTGAAGTCAGAGGTGCTACCTGGGTTGAAATCTCATCTCTGATAATTATTGTCTATGTAATAATGGACAAAGGACAGCTAGCTGACACCATGGATTGAGTGTCAGGACTGGGGTGAGGAAGACAAGGGTTCAAATCTGGCCTCAGACACCTCCTAGCTATGTGACCCTGGGCAAGTCACTTAACTCTGTTTGCATCAGTTCCCTCATCTGCAAAATGAGATGGAGAAGGAAATAGCAAACCACTGCAGTATCTTTGCCAAGAAAAGGATCATGATGACTCAGGCACAAGTGAAAAATGACTGAATAATTGAACACTGGACAAATCACTTAATCTCTCTGGGCCTCAGTTTCCTCTTGTGTAAAATAAGAACTAGATGGCCCTGAGGTCTTTTCCAGACCTAGATGTGTGATTTTATAAAATATAATTAAGAATATAAGATTGGGGCAGCTAGGTGGCGCAGTAGATAGAGCACCAGTCCTGGAGTCAGGAGTACCTGAGTTCTCAGACACTTGACACTTACTAGCTGTGTGACCCTAGGCAAGTCACTTAACCCCAATTGCCTCACTTAAAAAAAAGAATATAAGATTGTAAATTAATTGAGGAAGATGTGATTAGTTCATCTTTTCTCCCTCAGAAATCAACAATTTTTTTTTCCAGTTCTCTTGGTACTATGCATAGTTGCTTGGGAATAAATTACAACTATTATAGTTAATTGGAAAGATGACACTCATTATTAATCTTTATCAGTAAAAGAATTTAGAAATCAGATGTATTTGCTGTGAAAATGGACTTTGACTTTTATATGCATATCTTTCTAAAGTACTCTATTAGTTACTGTATCAAGAAGCACCAAGCAAGTAGCATATATGAAGCATATAATATATGCCATGCATTGTTCTAGGCACTAGGTATAAAAAGATAAAATATGAAGTCATCCTTACCCTTAAATAACTTACATTCTATCAGAGAAGATGTATGTAAGTATATGTACAACTGAAAAAATACAACTATATATCCTTTTTTATAATATATTCAGTAGCTAATTTACATTCTGGTTTTTCATTTTCATTTACTTATGCTTTTTTTTAACACCTTAGTCATTTCCTGATATTGTTCTCCTCCCTAAAAGAAATATCCCTTAAAACACAGGAAAAAACAGTTAAGAAAAACCAAATGACTTGATAATCATATCTAATAATATATACAAAATCAGCACCCATAGTCCCCTACCACTTTACCAAAAGTATAATGATTTGTTCTTGCATTTGATTTGAGTTCTGCTAGGTGGTGTGGTAGATAGGGTTCAGGGCCTGAACTCAGGAAGACTCATCTTCAAATCTAGCTCCAGATACTTACTAGCTATGTGACCCTGGTTAAGTGACTTAACCCTGCTTACCTCAGTTTCCTCATCTGTAAAATGAGCTAGAGAAGAAAATTACAAACCTCTCCAATCTCTGCCAAAAAACAAATCGGGGTCACAAAGAGTCAGATACTACTGAACAACAACCAACATCTTTTACTATTTTTTTCTTTCTATTATTGCAGACCTCCTAATTTTACTTAAATTCGTATTCATCTTTTTATTTTTTCCTAGATTATTGTATAGCATTTCTTAAAGTACAATAATGTATTATATAAATATATAAATACATAGTTGCATATCATATTCTGTTCAGCTGTCCCCCAGTTGATAGGCGCCATCTACTTTGTTTCTAGTTTTGTTATTGTTGTTTGCTACCATAAGAAATGTTGTTTTGAATATTGTGAGATACATAGGACCTTTCTGGTCTTCTTGGTATCTCTGGATTAAAGAGTAGATACAATTTAATAATTTTACTTGCTTAATTCCAAATTTTTTCCCACTTCCAACTGCAATATGTTAATGTACATTTCTTCTTACACTCATCAATGATGATTTGCATATTGTATCATTTTTTCAAATTTGATAGGAGTGAAGTGAAGCCTCAGTTGTTTTAATTTTCCTTTCATTTTTTATTTGTGATATAGAGTATTTTTATGTGGTTATTTATCATTTGCATCTATTTTTAAAATTATTTATTGTTGTTTCTTTTGACTACTTATCTATTAGTAAACAGCTTCTACTCTTAGGTGTTTGTCCATTACAAATATATTATAGATAATTGACATTTTTCTAATCTATTTAGTAATCCTGTCTCTACAAAGATAGTACTGAGTAGAAGATAAACATATTTTTACTGTCAAATTAGTTAATACGAAAATGTCATTTCCAAATTTTCAAGAGGCATTCAAAGAACAAAATAAAAGCATTTTATAGAATGATTCGTGCAAAAATGTTGCATAAGAAACTATTATTAACAATATAGTATTAACAAATATAGTTGGTCTTGAATTTGTCCTAGTGCAATGGTGCACATTTGTAATCCTTCCTCCTGGGGTAGGCTGAGGCTATATATATTATTGCTAAAGCCACTCTAGCAATTTCACTAAATGTGACACTAATATGGTAATCACCTAAAAGCAGGTAGTCACCAGGATGTCTAGGAAGGAGCTAACAGGCCCAAGTCAGATGCAAAGGTCAAATCTTCCATTCCAGTCAGCAGTGGAATTGGTTCATGTATGTCCACTGAACTTCCAGCTTGGGTAAACTAGGTAGATCAACCTGTTTCCAAGAAAGAAGAAAGGAAAGAGGAGAAGGAGAAGGAGGGGGAGGAGAGGGAGAGGGAGAGAAAGAAGAAGAGAGAGGAAGAGGGAGAGACAGAAGGGGGAGGGAGACAGAAAGAGAAGAAAAAGAACAAGGGGGAGAGGGGCGGCTAGGTGGCACAGTGGGGAGCAGCTAGGTGGCACAGTGGATAAAGCACCGGCCCTGGATTCAGGAGTACCTGAGTTCAAATCCGGCCTCAGACACTTGACATTTACTAGTTGTGTGACCCTGGGCAAGTCACTTAACCCCCATTGCCCTGCAAAAACAAAAACAAAAAACAAAAAGAAAAAGGGGGAGAGAGGAAAAGTATATTCACATTTAGTATGTTTTTCTTTCTATTTTTTTTTTGTGGGGCAATGGGGGTTAAGTGACTTGCCCAGGGTCACACAGCTAGTAAGTGTCAAGTGTCTGAAGTCAAATTTGAACTCAGGTCCTCCTGAATCCAGGGCTAGTGCTTTATCCACTGCGCCACCTAGCTGCCCCTGTTTTTCTTTCTTGATGTGGACATTTTACTATATTAGTTATGTGGGAAGGGGTTACTGGTTAGGAGATGTGGAAGATTACACCTCCTACATATGAAATGATATGTTGCTGTATTGCAAATGATTCTTTATCATGAATGAAAAGGCATGCTGTTATTGGCAGTGATTCACTATTTTTTCCCTCTAGCTGAATTTACTGTGGTGCACCTGACTTCCGAAGCAATGTCACCTGTTCAGAGAAAAAATAATCAGAATCTTTGTTACTCTTTCTATTCATATCCTCTTTCTCTATGCTCTCCCAGGAGGTTTGTTAGTGGAAGAAGTATTTTGATTTGCTAGCATATTCTTAGATCAAATTAATGATATTAAAATGGGTCACTTATATCAAAGTACTATTGCTATCTATGAGCAGAATCGCATGACCTCTTACACAGGCATGACCAAAAAAGAAAGGAAGGGTTCAAAAGGAATTGCCAAAGTTACAGCTATTGCTTATTCTGCTATCTTGTGATTGTCACTAACCAGACATTTGAAGTTCCTACTCTGAAGTTTTCTGAAATTCCTACTCTGTTCTTAAAATCTCATGCATCTGATATATAATTCAAGGTAAAAGACTTTTCCAGGGACATGCACAGAAAAGGAGAGCACAACTAAAGACACATGGGAAAATTCAGTCAGGAAACCAAAATTCTGAGTTACACTGCTTTGTCACAGGGAGATTTCATGTGACTTCTGTGCTTTTCTTCCTAACAACACAACCAATGAAGAGTCAGTTTAGAGAACACAAGCCAAGAAACCTGGGTTCTCTCTGTAATTATATGCAGTCTCGAGCTTGATTTAGAATGAGAAAAAGCCCACTTACCTTGCTATGACAACTGGCAACAGGTATTACCTTTCTGTACTTAAAGTTTAATTAATCTGTCTAATTATGGCATAAAACTTAGTCTTATTTCATTTATTCCAAAATGCATGATACTACAGTAGTAAGCACATGGCAAATCATGTTCTTGTGGCATATAATATAAATGAGAGATAATAAAAATAACATCATAATAAATAGCAAGAGTGAAATTTTGTAATGATAGACTTAGAAGGAATACCTTTTGTCTTTTTTTTATTAATTTATGAAGCTGTTAGTTTTATATTTTCCTATGGCTAACCCTTTAGCTCTCTTAAAGCTAGCAACAGATAGGAGATAGTAAATAATTAGGATGCTCAGATACCTTGTAATTCACAAATGCTGCTGAAAGTAATAAAAGCAATGAACTTTGGAGAATACAACAATCTTCTGAAGTCCCATGGAGTACATACAGTAGTACCTTGCCTAATCATTCTTTGTAACAGTTTGCTCTTTTAATAGTGCATCTAACAAATTGTCATCTAACCCATTTAAAATCCATAAACTAATAACAGCTAACTTTTATGGAGCATTTATTATTTGTCATCTGTTATTTGACCCTCTCAAAAACTCTGAGATAGAGACTTTTATCCTCATTTTGATGAAATTGAAAGTTTATTGTCCCCTTAAAATCAAGACAGCCAAAAAATGAGTTCTTCTCCATGAAATAGTTTCTCCTGTTGCAGTCAACACCACCACCACAATTTTCCCATGCAATCTAGTTCAAAACCTTTGAGTCATCTTTGATTAGCTCTCTCCTTCATCCTTTACATTCAGTCAAGTCGCTAAATCTGCTTGTCAGAAAGACAGGCAGTACCTGACAGTTAGTTACCAGAGCAGAGCCAAGGAAAGATTTTTTTTTGTAAGAAGCTAGTTCATGCTGCTGTTATCAACCCAAGGTCAAGTGGAGTAAGTTTGAAACTGAAGAAAGAACTTGAATGCCAAAATCAAGGGAAAAGGCAGGAGCAAGAGTTCAACCCAACTTAAATCCAAGGGGATGAGACAGGAGGGTCAAAAAAGTTAAATGAATTGTCCCTGATTACATAGCTAATGTCAGAATTAGGACATTATCTCAGATGTAAAATATTTTTAAATTATATCTGTTTTAGATATGCTGTGTTCCTTTCCATTAATATAAATAATTCAATATAGGTTCAGTTTGGGGCAGCTAGGTGGCGCAGTGGATGGAGCACCGGCCCTGAATTCAGGAGTACCTGAGTTCAAATCTGGCCTCAGACACTTGGCACTTGCTAGCTGTGTGACCCTGGGCAAGTCACTTGGCCCCAGTTGCCTCACTAAAATATATATATATATATATATATATATATATAGGTTCATTTTTCTTTGCCAAGTTCACAATACAGAGGCATTTTAAGCAGAAACTAAAAAGTGTCTTTAGAATTGTCTTTCATTGAGATCTGTTGTTTTTGTTTGTTCATTAGTCTTATCCTACTTTTCATGACCCTATTTGGGGTTTTCTGGCAAAGATGCTGGAGTGGTTTGCCATTTCCTTCTCCAGCATACTTTACAGATAAGGAAACTGAGGCAAACAGTGACTTGCCCAGGGTAACACATAGTGTCTGAGGTTGTATTTGAACTCAGGTCCTCTTAACTTGAGGGCTGGAACTCTACTCATGGCACTGCTCAGTTACCCCTTTCATTGAGAAACTATTTGATATTTCCTTTAGCTTCTACTCTTCTGCAGTCTAGTGTTCAGAGTATTCATGATATTCTTGAATTTTATTGTACTCATTTAGGATTTGTGCCTGACTAATGAAACAGAATAAAAACAAGTCATAAGTAGTGAATGAAACTTTATTCTCTATTAAGGTTAAGTTAGATTTCTTTTACATGTAAGGCTTCCTTTAAGCTCTTTATTCCAAGAAGCAAAACTGGAAATTATGAAATGTCAGTACAAAATGTTATTGTTCTAATTTGAATTGTGGAGAACTTCTCATGAGAAATTTAGTTCTTGATAAACTAATATCATGATATCTAAGAAACTGAAAAAAAAACCATTGAGGCTCAACTATTGCTCATGAACAAATTCAAAGGATTCTATCTCCACCTACCACCCCTTATTCTGCTATCCCAAGTGCAGTTATCAGGTAATTTTTATTTGTACTAGTCTGTATTATTATGGTAGAACAGGGTAGTGGAAGAAGAAATCTGGCTTCAGAGTCAGAATGACCTTGTATAATTTTGTTAATCAAGTGTTTTGAAATTTCTGATATTTAAAAAATGATATGGCAACTGAGTTCATGGCCTTTCTTTTATTAATGGCTTCATACTTGATTTTAGTTATTGTATCATATACATAGGAATCTATTCTATATTCTGTGCAGGTAACTGAAGTACAATTTTTCGTTTCTCAAGTGTCTTTCCATTTGCTTTTTATCTTTTTTTTCCTTCTTTGGTTTGGTTTCTTTAAAAATATCCTTACTGTCCCCCTACAACTTCAGTTTCATAAAATGGTAAATTCCCATCAAACATCAGTTGTCATGATAGAAAATATGATTATTATTACATTGTTTTATTGCTTCTTTTCAGAAAATGTACTAAAACACATTGTAAATTGCAAATATTTCCTTGGAGTAACTGGGGACCATATGAACAAGTCATTACTTTTTGAAAAATTAGCATTAATATTTGAGGCAGTCATTGGTAACTGTTTGCTTTTTCCCTTTGAATTAATGGGACAAATAAATACAAGGAAAATTCTGTTAAATTTGAGTTTCGGTGATATTTCCTGATTACCTGAGAGTATTTAGCACAAAGTCGGGGCCAGGTAGTTAAAAATGTTGATGAATTGAATTCCTTAAAGTCCATTGTCTTCATCTATAATCTTTTGTATATAAAACAATAAATAGAGATCATATAGTAATTATCATTTATTTTAAATAATTTTCCATTTATAGAGCCTGTTTAGATTTAATTTTGCAGTCATTGCTTGGTTACTTAAGAATACAGAAATTGGAAGCTTATTTGCTGCATATTAGGTAGACCAAAATAAATTCAGAGGATCATTTATTATGAAATAATTTAAAACTTTGAGCAATAGTAAAAAAAAAAAAGTAGTAAGAAGTTGAGATATTCCCAAAGAAATGCCTAGTGTTCATGTATCAAAAAAAAATCTGTACTTAATGCCTCATCCTAAAGATATCATATATAATAGACAATATTTTCTTGAATAACAAAGTTCCTAAAAGACCCTGATGGTGTATTTAACATCCCTGAAATGTTCCATAAACTGATGATTTGGGGGATTGTAGCAATCTATTATATTTTTTAAGAAAAATTATTCACTGTCCCTGCTTTCAAAAATACATCATAACAGATTTTTAATTTTTTAAAATTTAATTAAATTATCTTTTTCAAAATTAAATTACAATTAATCTTGTTTTAAGATTTTTTTGAAAGTAGGAAGAAGCTTGGAAAATTTCCCAGCAAACTGAGAGGTAGCTAAAGTATAGTCCAAGGAGCACTGGTTTTGCCAGACATCTGGCCAGTGCCAGATAATAGGATTACATGATCATAGATCTAGAAATGGGTTTCACTCACACATTTATGTTACTGACTGCTTGCATGGCCTTGGAATAATCACTTCCTTCTGTAAAGTCTAAGTTTGCTTCTCTATAAAAATGGTTCAAATTCTGTCCTTGGAAAATCACTTGACATCTATCTGCTTGAGTTTCCTCAACTCTAAAATGGGGACAGTAATAACACCTACTTCACCTACTTCCAAGCGTCATTATGAGGACCAGATGAAATAATATTTGTAAAGTGCCTGGCACATAGTAGGAACTATATAAATGCTAGCTTTAATTATTAATATTATTATGCTATAAATTATTTATTATTTATTATATCTTCTTGTTCTTATTTCTTCTTATTATGCTATTATTTATTATTATTATTATTATGCTATAAATTTTGAGGGTAGAATTCTAGACTCTGAGAGTTAGAAGAGAGAAAAGAGATCATCTAGGGAAACTGCCTGAATGTCATGAATCCCATTGACAATATCTCACAAGAATAGGTGTCACACTTTAATTGAATACTTCTAGTAAAAGTGAAATCATTTAATTTTCCAATAGTTTTAAGTATAAATTTGATTTCAAACTATAGTGTTGTTCTGTGTTATAAATATTCCCAAATTACTATTAATGTTCTATTTTTTTCTTAAATGAAATTGATTGGAATGTATATCATTTTAAGGAAATTGGAAAGAGGTTCAGTTCATTTTCAGGTAATTTAAATTTCCTCTAAATTGTGATATAAAATATGTAGGATAAATAATTTTATTTGTTAAATAAATAGAATTTTAAAAATTTTAATTGATTTAACCAATATCAGGTTGACTATGGTGAACTGTTGAAAAGATATGGATGGTAGTCACAAAGGCTGGGCAGGTATGGATAGGTTGTTAGAAAACTCCAAACTCCATGAAATCAAAGATTCATTTTGTATTTTTGAATAGTTATGTCTCTGTTATTTTTCAGTACCTTCGTTATCCAAATATGAGCAATGTTTTACTAAGAATGAGTCACACTAAAGAGATTCAGTTTGCTTCTACTAAACAAAAATTCAATAAATAATAAATAAAGACACAAAGAACATGGTCTGGTAATAACATATACAATTCTCTCTCTCTCTCTCTCTCTCTCTCTCTCTCTCTCTCTCTCTCTCTCTCTCTCCTGCTTTGCATATGGAATTGATCATTTGTTGATGTGTCAAGTTCATAGTTGTTTTTGTTTTAAATAAAATTAAGAAAAGAGAAAATAATATGACCTGATGTGGCTTCATTTAAGTTTCTGGAGCCCAGCTGTGTTTCCAATTTTAAAGAAAAGATCATTTCAGAATTTCAGTGAAAGTAGGAGCTTCCTTTCTTGGATCACTTGAGCCTTGCTGAGGCTGCTTCAAAAGACATGCTTGGCACAGTTCAAAAGGGCTGCGGTACTAGTCCAAGAACTTCTCTGATTATTTCAGAATACAACTAAAGGGAAATAAGGCCAAATGCATATGAATAACCAAGTAAAAAGATTTGTAGTGAATTTAACCCACTCAGTCAGTAATAACCTAGTTAGGTTAGAAATCATTCAGCTGGAAATGTCCCCACATAATGGCTTTCCTTGTTCCCCAACTCATCTACCTCTTTATATTTCAGCTAAAATAATCACTTGTAATCTATTTTGGGCAGAATAAATAAGGCTAGTGAGGGGTCAGTTGATGAGTATTTCAGTTCATTGACTTTGACTTTCCTTCAGGGTTCTATGCTCCTGATCTGTCATCTTCAGCTGAGGATGATGGGAATTACTCTCACCTCATTCAATTGCATTATACTGTTCCTGGATTTCTACTAAGGTGGCCAAAAGGATATGCCAATGATGGGAATTCTACTACTCCCTACTATATGTAGTATTTCCCTTTTTGTCCCCTCCTTACCCTTTCACTTTCAGTTTCTTTCCCTCTTCTAACCTACTCCCCTTTGTTTACCTTTTCTTGTGAAGGCTTACAACAATTAAGGATGAAAGCTTGTTTTTCCTATTGTCATTATTGATTGAAGAATTTCTATTCTTCAAGTTAAAATAAAGATTCACTATAACTTTCATGTGAAAGATAGGGAAGAAATATTGGCTTATGGGAAGTGTCAGCAGATGAAATTTAAATGGTGTTAAATTTTTTTTCTAATAAATTTGTCCAACAATGGAACAGATTGGTATGTGAAATAGTGAACTCCATCATTGGAACCATCTAAGCAAAGAAAATACTTTATTCTGAAATAAAGTCCTAGATAATCAGAAAAAGATTCATTGTTCATGGGCAGGTAGATCCAATGTCATAAAAAAAATCATCTAAGGTACTGGCATTCTCTCAGGAATAGAGTAGAATGGACTGCTGCTTTGGATAAGAAGCTGGACTTGACATCTGTACTCTATTATCTTATGCTTTCTGAAATTTGTATAACTGGAAAACGTGCTGAACTAGATGTCAGGAGAAATACATTAATTGTCACCTAAGCCATCTGGGCCTCCACTTTTATCAGGGGTTGACTAGATGATTCTCTCAGATTTCTTCCAGATGTAATAATCTATGCACATGAGGCAGCTCCAGAATACATTTGCTTTATTCCTGAGAACATATATCCCTGAAGTTGCTAGACTGTTTAGTGATTACATCCACATACCTAATACCTACCCACACCTAGTTGCACCTTATGGTTGACATTGCCAGTGTCCCTAGGAAGAGCATGGAATTGGTTAAGAATGTTGAACCAGGTTGAGGCCTGTGATTGAAGAGCTTCTTCATATTTCAAGCATCATTTCAGTATTGAAATCACCCTGGGAGTGGAAAATAATGTACTATTATTAAGTTCTTTATACAAGGGTAAGCAAAAAATATGTGTGTTGTGTTGAAGGAAACCAACCAAAAATAATCACCAATGGATGCACAAACTGGAATTATAGAATAAGCATTTCCAAAATGACCACAGAGTCTATAGCTGTAAACTAAGTACTTAAATTCTATATGGATGTAGAGTCTGTTTTCAAACAACATTATGTGGTACCTTGTCCATATTTAGCAAGAGTTGTAGCTAGCTATTTTTCCAGATTACTTATTTGGAATCAGTGGGAACTAAATTTAATTTCTTTCTTGGTATTCTTAAACAACTCCTAATGTACTGTGATATAAGAAACTCAAATTGTATGAAATGCCTTCCCACTTGATAATTTGCATAAAGGAATGAATGGGCTTATGGACCTGCGTAATAAGTTAACTTAAATTCATCCTACACTGTTCAATCCATTTGTAATGAAAAATGATAGTGTTACCTTTTGTGAATGTCAGAATCATTAAACTGCTTTTCAAGAGGCAGAATCCTTTTGGACATGACATTTCTTTCTATTTAAAAAAAAGGAAGAAACTCTAAGAAGTTGTTTCTGAAATCTGCTGAGCTCTTTATATATAAAGCTTAAATTGAAAAAAATAGTGATTATGTATAAAATTGCTATTTTGGAAGGGAACTTGCAGCACAATTATAAATTGAAATGCCCTAAATATTTATGTCGAAAATGCAAAATATCAATAAACTCTACTTAGCTTATTAGTATGTGGCATTCTCAGATATGTTGTCCTTAATTATTCATTGATTTTTAATGCTTTTCTTCTGTAGTCTGTAAAATATTTGCATGTTTCTTTTTCTAAATACTTCTCACATGTTAAAAAGTCCAAACATATCAAAAGCAATTACTTCTTTTATATAAAAACTAACAACCACTACATCTATCATTTTACAAACCTAAGGATGGATTAAAATAAAATAAAAACATTGAATTTCTAATGAAAAGGTGAAATAAAAGGTCAAGCAGGAAATAGCTCAGTGTATTGTTCAAAAATGACATCCAAATTGTCAGACCAGAAAGTCATAACAAGTTGAGAGAGAAAAGAGAATTATACTTGCTTCCTTGAGCAAGTAGCAATTGATATTACTTTATCTTTCTTAGTAGGAAAGGAGAAAAAAAACTGCAAGAGAACTTTTGAGAAACACAGTGTCACAAAGGAGTAAACAACCCAGAAAAATAATATTTGAGAGGTAACATGTTGTAATGATTAGTGTGAGTGCTTGACCTTTGACCCTTGAAGACCTGGATTCAAGTCCTGCCTTATGAAGTCACTTAACCTTCTTTCCCATGGCAACTATCTGAGACAATTAGTTGCAGAAAAGGTGCAGATGTACATTTACAGAGAAAGTTTCCTCATCTCACAATGCTCTATAATATCAATGAAAGCACAATTCTAGTCCAAGCTCTAATAATAATTAGGATTAGTGCTATAGAGTTTAATGTGAAAGAACACAGGATTACTTTCATATTTAATATGAAAAGATGATCACTTGTCTTAAAAAGGTTTGAAATACCCTTATAGCTGTTGTATAATTCCGTTAAATAGGAAAATGCCTTCTTGAATATCCATGTCAGCACTGATGACTACTGTATTTTATAACCTAAAGCAAACAGATTAATAATAACCATGGGAATTTTCTCCTAGTTAACATTTACAGCAAGTTCTATTCTTGCTCACATGTGTGACTAATGCTTTCTTAAAACTTGGTAATTTGACCTAATGCTGTTCTTTACTATTATAGTTGGAGAATACAGAAATAATATCCTTTACCTTGCAAGTGGGTCACATGCTTCCAAGGGCACTTAAGGAAATAGTTTAAGTTTAGCTTGAAGTAACCAGGAGTCACAGTATTTTCACAAAAACATTTATGGTATAGATGATAGTGCATCACCATAATGTTAAAATAAATAAAAGGAGTAGCAGAAGAAATGAATAGTATTATGAAAGAAATTAAAACCTATGAATATTGTGTTTGACTTTTAGAATAGTAATAGCTCCCCGCCCCTTATTTACTTTCTTGAATTACAATGCAGCAGTTGGTCATTTTTCTAAACAGATTTAATGATTTCAGATCAAGTCTTGTTTTCTTCATTTAGGTTGTAAGATTTAGCCCATGCCCTAGAGCGATGCCACTTTTATAAGCCAAAGTTAGTTGCCGCAATACCTTAACAAGTAACTGTTTCCATTGTGAAAAATGTCATCAGCTGAGAAGGCAAGATATGTATATGTATACATATGTATATAAGTATAAACATATACACCCCTCCACACACATTTTTGCCATTCTTGCATCCAGCTATTTTAAGTGAATTTGTCCAATCTCTAAATAGATCTTATTCACTAATATTTTACCATCAGCTGTTTTGACTCTTTCAAGCCCCTCATGTTTCAGAATCCAAGGTAATTGCCAGTAGTATGATATGAAAAAATGACAAGGCAGAGTTGGCAACATCTGGAACCAGAATGAAATATGGATATCCTAAGCATTTGACCCAAACAAGAAATCCCCTCTGAATTTATAGAAGTGTTTCAAGTTGTATTCATATTTTGTAATGATCTATAAAAACTTGATTCTTGAAACCTGTTAACTGAAGAATTTTCAACTTTCTTATAATTCTATTTTTTTAAGTGTTATTGAGATGGAAAGTCATTTAACCCTCTCAGTCCCTAGGTAACCCTATAATATGATAAGTTGCAGAAAAAAGGCCAATTTGCCTTCCTAGAGGGAGTTTCCTCAATTGTCCCTACCAGTGGAACAAACAAACAAACAAACAAATCCACTTCAAATTTGACAATTTGATTGTGTGGGTTTAGTTGTAGATACATTTTAGTTGAGTCCAAAAAGTCATTTTAAACAAGGATAATTTGGGAAACTCTAGAAGTAACATTTATTAAAATTTGTAGGGATAACATAATTTTGATTAAATGATAAAATACAATTTTCTCTCTTAAACTCTTTTTTGTTGTTGTTTTGGTTTTTTTGTTGTTGTTTTGTGGGGCAATGGGGGTTAAGTGACTTGCCCAGGGTCACACAGCTAGTAAGTGTCAAGTGTCTGAGGTTGGATTTGAACTCAGGTACTCCTGAATCCACGGCCAGTGCTTTGTCCACTGTGCCACCTAGCCACCCCCATAAACTGTTTTATTTAGAGTACTTTTAAAAAAAGAAAGTTAATTATAGGCATAAAAAGGAAATCAGTAGATGGTTTTTGATAAAGGACTTTGACCAAAAAAAAAAAAAGAATCCTCTTTTTAATAGTACATTTAGATTAAGAAAGTCAGGTGATTCCTAGCCTCTAGGAAAACTAAAATACTTATGTTTACAAAATGAGTGGTAAAAGAGTCAGTCTAGGCTATGTTACCTGACCCATCTAATTTTTATGGTATAAATTGAAGATAAAGGAATTAGATATACATATAAAATATACATATTGTTAACACATATGGTGTTTGTCAATTGTGTCTTCTTAAGAAGTCCAGAACATTTATATATGTTGTAAAGGTAAGAATTTGGAAAATATTTAGCTTCCCTGAAGAAACCTACAGAGAATCTAGCTGCAAAGTGCTTCCTTCAGCAGTTTTCTCAGAGAACAAATTCACAGGAAAAGAAATGTAAATTTTTGTAAAGCCTTAAAGCCAACCTTTTGTTGTTGTTGTTGTTGTTAATTCAGTCCATTATATACTCAGGAATTTTAAATTCAAATTCTATTAGTTTGAAATGTGTTACAGTCATGATAGATGCATGTAGCACAAGGGAAAGTAAGAGTTACACAATATTTTTAGTTTAAAGTAGAAAAAGTTCCATAGACTTTAAATTTTTTTGAACTCACATTTATGTGTTTTTTTTTCTTATCACAGACATTTCTGAATTTCCCAGTTTTGTACTCAAACAAATGAAAGGGAGAAAGTCATCAAAGTCTTCTTAATTCAACAAATAGAAGAAATGATTAGCTAGTGAAGGCAACAAATGTCAGTTCAGTTTAATCATCCTGTCCTCAATTGGATGCAGTCAATGTTGACCAATTACTACTAATGAAGCTACATAAAAACACAAATTTCTCCCTCGATGATTTGGACTTCACATAACATGTTTCTAGGGAGATAGTTCAGCTTGTAGGGTCATAGGTGCTTCTAGCAATGTTTCTATGATACTTCACTAATAAATTTTAATGATGGCTAGGGCCAACTTAGGCAAACTTGTGAAACAGGACCACATGTTCTTGGGGCCTTCTCCCAATGTTCTCATCCCCAAACTGACTGGTATCACTTCTCACTGTTCACCTGCTCTCCCTTGTCTCTCTGGCCCATGCCCAGTCTATCATCTGGCTCCCATCAACACATACCTGTTCATCTTACTTGCTCAAAGTCCTATTCTCTGTTAGGTGATAGCTAACTACTTTGCGAAACTAACTTACGTTAATGGTTACTGCTATACTACACGTCTCAGGTATATATTTTTTAAAATAATAAACATTTTTAATTTAAAGTTTTGAATTCCACATTTTATCCCTCCTTCCCTTCCTCCCCCTCCTTCTCTGAGGAAATAAGCAATCAGATATAGATTATACATGTGCAATTATGTAAAACATTACCATATTAGTAATTTTGTATAAGAAAACGAATAAAAGGAAAAAATGAAAGTGAAAAATAGCATGCTTCAGTCTGTGTTTAATCAATATCAATTCTTTCTTTAGAGGTGGATGGTATGCTTCATCATTAGTCCTTTTGGATTGTCTTGGATCATTGTATTGCTGAGAATAGTTAAGCCATTCACAGTTCTTCATGAAACAATATTGCTGTCACTGTACAGAACATTGTCCTGGTTCTACTCATTTCACTATACATCCATTCATACAAGTCTTTCCAGGCCTTTCTACTCAGGTATGTTTTTATAGAGGCTGTCAGTGACTTACACTTTACCAGTCATCTCTTGTTTCCTACTTGGGATCAAATGAAGAGAACTCCAGGTGGCCTGATGGAAATATTTACCCATCTACTCAGTTCTTGTCTTGTCAATTCAACCTCCATAACATCTTTCTCATCTATTCAGCTCAATTCAATCCAGTCAACCTATGTTTATTAAGTACTTCCTAAGTGTATGACACTATGCTAGGCTCTGTTAATACAAAAGACAAAGTAAAAACAGTTTCTGCCCTCAAAGAGCTTACACTAACTCTGTACTCTCATGGATCACAAACTACTTCAGGCCCTCATCATGTCTTGTTTCGAGTGCTCAGTAGCCTCCTATTGGTCTCCTGGTCTGCTATCTCTCTATTCTCCACCCACCCACAAAAAGAAAGATGATGGGAACATTTTATTTCCCTCACTGGGGAAAATAAAAACCTTCAGTGGTAGTTCCTTATTGCCTTTAGGATAAACATTCAAACTCTTCAGTCCTCTATTTTAAGCCTGTCACAATCTGATTCCAACCTATCTTTCCAGTCTAACTACCCTTTCAGAGCCTGTACATTCCAGCCAAACTGTCGTGCTAGATATCCCCATTACCTGCCTCCTTTTATTCACAGTCTACCTGCCCTGTCTGTAATGCACTCATCTTTTCTTATCGAAACCCTATTCTCCAATAATAATAACTAACATGTACTTTAAAATTTAGTAAATATGAAACAAAAACCAAAAACCTTTAAAGTTTAATTTGTGAGCATTATTGTATTTGATCTTCTCAACAATCATATGGGATAAGTAGAGAAATATATTATCACCCCCCATTTTACAGATGAGGAAACCAAGAAAGAGTTGAACAATATGACTTGATCACACTCAAATAACTAGTACTTAACTTCCATAATGTCATGTTGCCTCTTTGGGACTCAATCAGATGTCATCTCCTCCTTGTCCAGCTACCCCTCAACTGTCAGAACTTTCTCTTCACTTGGTTTACCTCAGGTTATATTCATTTGTAAACATGTTGCCTTCCTGCTGCTTTACTTGTATAACAGAAACTTGTTTTAGGTCATGAATAATTTTGCTTTTAACTCCACCCCCCCAATACCTTGCACATTGTAGGACCTAAATGAAATGTTCTTTTATTGAAAATGATTTGGTTTAAAAAACAACAACAACAACAAAACAAAAAAAAATGAATTGGTTTTAGGTTGGCTGGACTTTAGATTGCCTGGAGTACTTCAACACATAACACATTGGGGTACCCCTATTCTACTTTATCATATGACCAACCCTACATAAGATTACATTGGCAGACAGGGAGTTCCAAAATATACACAAAATTTAATTCAATACAAATAGAGTCTAAAAACCCCAGACAGTGACTGACAAACCACAGGTAGAGATCCTCCAGAAAAGGCTTAATACAAAGAAAAATTACCTTCTTCGTACTTATAACATATAGCAGGATGGCGCAGTGGATAGGTCATGGAACTAGACTCAGGAAGACTTTATTTCAATTCTAGCCATAGATTATTCCTAACAGTATGGCCCTAGGCAAATTCCACTTGCCTCAGTTTTCTCAACTATAAAATGGGAATACTAATAGCACCTACTTCACAGGGTTGTTGTAAGAATCAAATGAGGTTCTATTTTTAAAGCACTTAACAGAGTTCCTGGTGCAATAATAAATTCCTGTTCCTTTTCCCCTCCCCCATCATACAAAAGTATGTACTAAATACTCATACTTTTATTATAGTGGAGATCCAACAAAAATTTTTAAAATCTACACACAACATAAAGACTATACCATTCTTATATTGGAATTAGAAACATGGTACATTGAAAAGACCATTGATCTTATTTTTAAAACACCACTGTAGTGCCATGAAACACCTATTTTTTCTATTACTAGTGACAGATTACACGGTCACACACACACATATATCCAACTCCTCTTGTGAAAAATGATATGGGGGGCAGCTAGGTGGCACAGTGGATAAAGCATCGGCCCTGGATTCAGGAGGACCTGAGTTCAAATCCAGCCTCAGACACTTGACACTTAGTAGCTGTGTGGCCCTGAACAAGTCACTTAACCTTCATTGCCCCGCCAAAAAAACAAAACAAACAAAAAGAAAAATGATATGTATTTTTATGATGGTTAATCTAGTCTGTGACTGATTTAATGAAATTTAACAAGTGTGGACCAGTAGTAGACAGAGAATTGGTCTTGGAGCCAGGGAGATCTAAGTTTAACTTACCCTAAGTCATTTAAACTCTCATTGCTTTAGGGAAGGCAACTCTAAAACATTTAAGTTACTGAAAGTATGCTGATCTCTATGGGTAGAGGGAGCTTCTTCAATCAGGTATTACTTAGGTCCAGTCTCTTTTCCAATGCACTTCCTGTGAGGTACTTTGTTATGTGCTGGGAAAACAAAGACAAAATGAAAAAAAAAATCTCTCCTCTCCTGGAATTCATTTTGACAGGGGTGGGATGGGAAACACAATATTCATACAGATAAGTAAATATAAGATTAGAGTAAAAATAATTAATGTACCTAAGGATGTGGGCAACTAGGTGTTGCAGTGGATAAAACACTGGCCCTTGATTCAGGTGGAACTGAATTCAAATCCAGCCTCAGACACTTGACACTTTGTAGCTGTGTGACCCTGGGCAAGTCACTTAACCCTCATTGCCCCCCACCCAAAAAAGTAATTGCACCTCCTTGAGAGAAGGGCTTGTTGTATAAACAAAACAAAACAAACAAAAAATTGATGTCTAATGTACCTAAGGATGAATCCTATAATCACAGCATCATTTGCCCTCTGTTCTAACATTGATTTAAACATTATAGTTAGGTTAGGTGGCACTAGCTGATAATGGACAAAAATGACAATTTGCCCCAGTCTAAACATTGTCAGGATTACTGTCCTCTAAATGAATGTTTCTGCTCTAAAAATCTGTCATTTGATGAGGCAATACATGTTTTGAAGAATTGGCACAGTAGAAAGAAATACAAACTATCAATAGTAGGCATATAAAAATGTTCCAAATCATTAATATTTAGAAAGGGACAAATTAAAATAACTCTGAACTACTACCTCACCCCTATCAGAGTGGCAAGTTTGACAAAAAAAGAAAAATAATAAATGGGGAAAGGGCTGTGGGAAAACAGGTGAACTAATGAACTATTAGTAGAGCTGTGAACTAGGCTAGACTTCTGAAAAGTAATTTGGAATGATGCCCAAAATGCTATTAAATTGTGTATACGTTTTGACCCAACAATATTGCTACTAGTTTTGTAACCTCAAAGAGATCAAAGAAAGGGGAAAATGACCCATATGTACAAAAATAAATTATAGCAGCTCTTTTTGTGTTACCAAAGAATTAGAAATTGAAAGGATATCTGCTAATTTTGGAATGACTAAACAGGTTATTTTATATGAATGTGGCAGAATACTATTGTGCTGTTAGAAATGGTGAAAGGGATGGTTTCAGAAAAAAAAACTTGGCAAGACTTGTACAAATGGATGCAAAGTGAAATGAGATGAACCCAGAAAAAAATGACACAAGAACAAAAATACTGTAAAAGAAAAACAACTTTGAAAGACTTAGGAACTCTGATTAACACAATTCCAAAATACTCATGATGAAATATGCTACCCTACCTCAAGATAGAGAGCAGAGGGATGTAAAAGTTCAAATTAAAATGTATTTTATTTTGATGTTTTTAAACATAGATAATACAAGGATTTTCTTTGCTTGACTATGCATACTTGTAATTGGTTTTGATTTTCTTGCTTCCTCAATGAGTCAAGAGGAAATGTGAAAGGGAGAGAAATCATAACAGAAAAATTGAATTTAACACAAAAGAAAGGAGTGCAGTATAGTGGGGAAAGTGCCTATTTAGATTATGCACACCTGAGTTGGAATCCTGGGTCCACTAATTTGGGGGCATAATACCCTTTGTGATCCTCAGCTTTATTCTCTGTAAAATATGGATTATACTTACATCACCTACCTAAAAAAAGTTATTGGGAGGATCAAGTAAGGTCATGTGTAGGAAATATTTTATCAAGCATAAAAGTCCTAATAGGTAAATTATGTTGAGAATGCCTGTTAGAGACCTCAGCTTCACTGTTTATCATATCCTGACATTCCTTAGGATTCTTTCCACTTCAATTCATGAACTGAACCCAGTTCTCTCTCATTTTCCTTGTTTCTTCCTTTCCTCCTCTTCTCTTCTACTTCAGAGAAATTACCTCTGAACCTTCTATTAACACTTTCTTTATACCACAGCCTGCTTTTTAACCATAGTTACTTTGAATTTCCTATAGCAAACTAGAAACTGTTCTCTTTAACTATAATTATGGAACAGCAAGTGAGAGTTCCCTACTCTTTGATTTCCCTACTGTAGTAGAAATCAAATTTTGTTATTATTATTATTATTAATATGGGGCAATGAGGGTTAAGTGACTTGCCCAGAGTCACGCAGCTAGTAAGTGTCAATTGTCTGAGGTCAGATTTGAACTCAGGAACTCCTGAATCCAGGGCCAGTGCTTTAGCCACTGCGCTACCTAGCTGCCCCAAGAAATCAAATTATTATTGATGTCTTGAGCATCAATCACACATTTATGTTATTTGGGGCATGATCAAGATGGGATGAACAGAAAGAATCCATGATCTCTAGGAAATTTATCGAAATCTGGATCTTACTCCTTGATTTAAACAGAATGGTACTTAAGATACTTGGTCATTAAATGCAAAGATCAGAGTTTCTAAGACTTCTCTTGTAGTCTCTTTAGTCTCACTAGGTTTTAAGATACATGCATGACTTATGGGAAAAGGGACCATTTAACCACTGGAAAAATATTGTCTTCACAATGAACCAATAAAAGTCTGAAAAGAACCAACAGCACAATTTTAAAATACCCCTTACTTTTCTTTTTCAAAAATAATAGTTTTCCCCCAGTAAAAAAATAATTATCAACTAATTACTGCATTCCATAACATATTAAATCCTTATTCATATTGCAATAAGGCATCTAATTAAAGAACTGTATTTTCTAATTTAAAGATCTCAGAATCTGAATTGTTTAATTGTTCAATTTAATTGTATTCCTCTCTAAAGCAGAAAAATAGTGTTGTATAGATATAGAGAGCTGATCTAAAATCCAAGAGAACCTGGGTTAAATTCACACCTCTAACACTTTCTGTATTTTTAAGATATAGTGAATCACAACTTCTCAGTGCTCTGGGAGCTCTCTCATCCCATAAGCTCAGGAGTTGCCTATAACCAATAGGACCATAGATCTAGTCACTGTCCCTTTCCTCTATCCCAAATTGCTGAAACAAGTGTTTGCATTTCCAGTCAACCAGGGAAAGAAAGCATTTGCTAAAAAAAGTCTATTTTTATAGATTTTAAAGTACAATTTCACTAGTCCATTAATATGCATCATGAAAGTCATTTGACTAGGAAATAGATGTGAGTTCTAATCCTAGCTATACTACATATAGTTTGGATGATTTTGGAGAAGTTATTAAAGTCATTTGAATTCAGTTTCCTCATTTGCTAAAAACATCTTAATAATAATAATAATAATAATAATAATAATGTCTACCTACCCCACAGGATATGTGTGAGGATCCGATGTGATAATGTATAGAAATTTGTAACCAGTAATGAACTATGCAAATGTTAATGATTGTTATCATTAAATAGTTTGTTGAACCATTAAAAATAAGAGAATGAAGAACTGTGTACCACAAAAGTAACTTTTCCTATAAATGTTAATAAACACATATTATAGTTATTTATGACCTAACTAATCCTAGTATCTAAGATACTCCTCTAGCTTAAATCAAAGCATGGGTTTAAAGCTGGAAGAGACCTTAGATAACATAGAATCTACCCCTGTTATTTAATATATGAAAAAACTGATGTCCAGGTAAATTATTTGTCCAAGGTCACACAGGTAGAAAGTGACAGGATTTGAAACCCTGTCATCTGATTCCAAAGCCAATATTCTTTCCAATGTAACATATTTTGGAAACCATTATGGTACCATTTTGTGCAGTAAAACAGATATTAGGTACATTGATGATATAGTATAGGTCATTAACCTAAATGTAATTAGAGTACAATTTCAAGTAATTTTCATTGGGAGTAAATTTCTCCATACTCTTCATCTCATCACCAGTATAATAAAGTGTGAGTCAAAGGTGGGGGGAAGGGAAGGAAGGAACATGTAGTACACTGAAAAGGTCACTGGTCTTGGTACCAAGACACCAAAGGGCTTCTTAATAATCCTAGCTATACAAAGGCAGATTATTGACTAAAAGCATAGTAAGTTCCCCTTGAGATGTTCAAGCAGAGGTTGGATGTTCCCTGTCAAGGATGTTGTAGAGGAGATTCATGGTTGAGGACTAAATGACTCCAAGGTTTTTTCCAGTTCTGAAATTCTACATTTCCACAAAGGTGAAAAAAAAGGCATACACCAGTCCAGTTGGCAAGGGAATATGTCCTCTGCTTTAGTAACACAATGACCAAAACCCCAATGAGTATATATGGAAAGAGCTTTACTCCTCTAGAGGCCAGCAATAAAACTAAAGACAAAAACTTAAATTGACCTGGCATCAACCTGTTCATCTCAAAGACAAACAATTTTTATAAATGATTTTGGGTGGGGAAAGAGGGGACTTTCTCCTCTTGCTGAATTGCACATACCTTCCCTGTACTAAAAGATAGAAATTGCTGTTGTTTGGCCATTTTAGTCATGTCTGATTCTTTGTGACCCTATTTGGGGTTTTCTTTGCAAATATATCAGAGAGGTTTTCCATGTCCTTCTCCAGTTCATTTTACAGATAAGGAAACTAGGGCAAACAAGGTTAAGTCACTTGCTATGAGTTATAGTAAGTGTCTGAGGCCAGATCTGAAATTTGCTATTTCTAACCCCAGACCCAGTGCTCTATCAACTGTGCCACCTAGCTGCCCCAGAATGATAGGGATAAAGAGAACTAAAAGAGAGAAATGGTATCACATTGCTCTGCAAAGGCAGCATGGTGTGATAGAAAGAAAAATGTATACAGAGTCAGAGGTGCTAGGTTCAAAGCTTGGCTATATTGCTCACAACTTGTGACCAAATGACTTAACCTCTTCAGGCCTCATCACTTTATTGGCTCTTAGATTTTTCATAGAATATTTTGTGAAAAGTAAACTATCAAAATCTCTATTGATAAGGTCAATTACTTGGATAAAATTCTAAAAACCATGTTTATAAATACAGTGGATAGCAGAGTTGGGATCCAAAAAAGATCTTGACAGGCAAGAATATTGAGCTAAATCTAATACTTATATTTTTAAAATCAGTTACAATTTATAAGATTAGAAAAGACAACAGCTTGCAAAAATATTGAAGACATTTCAGTGGAATACAAGGGTTTATATTTGTCAACTGTGTGTTGTGGTAATGAAAAAAAAAGATAATTTAAGCTTAGTCAACATCTAGAGAAGCATAATTTCCAGGAGTTGGGTGATGATAATCCTATCGCATTCCTCCCTGGGTAGACAACATCTGTTGTATTGTGGTTAGTACTGAGCACTACAGGAAACATATTGATAAGCTGGAGAGTGCCCAGAGAAGGACAATCAATATGTTGAAGGGCCTTTAGTTTATGGCATCTGAAAATTCATCAAAGGAATGAGAGGTATTTAGTCTGAAGATAACTCAAGTGTCTTCAAGTATTCAAAAGGTTGTCAGCTATGAAAAGAATTAGCTTTGTTCTGGTTTGCCCCAAAGCACAGAACTAAGAGCCATGGAGAGTAAGCTACAAATTGGCAAATCTTGACTTGATACAGGGGAAAAAACTTCCTAACAACTAGAGAATGGGCTGTTTGGTTTTAGTTGTTTCATCCTCCCAGGTGGCCACTAGGCAAAAGTTAAGTGTAATGATGTGACTTTTCAGTTATGCTACAGAAGAGCCTATATTGCATTAAGTACAAGTTGGACTAGATGTGCTTTTTTTTTCCCTTTTATTTGTGCAGGGCAGTGAGGGACAAGTGACTTGCGCAGGGTCACACAGCTAGTAAGTGTCAAGTGTCTGAGGCTGGATTTGAACTCAGGTCCTCCTGAATCCAGGGCTGGTGCTTTTTATCCACTATACCATCTAGCTGCCCCCCCAGATGAGCTTTAAAATTGCTTTGAAATTTGAGATTTTATGAAACTCACATTAAAAATAGCAGTTGATATTTATATAGTATTTTAATATTTATCAAACCTTTTCCTATCAGTACCACTATGAAAAAACCTACAAGATTGTCTTTAAAGAGAAATAATTTTTTTAGACTCTATGAGACATTTCTATAATTTTAGAGTTGGAAGGGATTTTAGAGATCTTCTAGTACAACTCCCATCCCCCAAATTTTACAGATGAGGAAAATGAAGTCCAAAGCCATCAATCAATTTACCTATGGCCACATAGTGGCAGATGCAGGACTACAGTTCTCAAATCTGGAATTCCAAACGAGTGTTTTGCCCACTATACCATTGTCTGTCCCAAATAAATAAATAAATAAATAATTCCACAAATTCTTAGAAAATACAACTACATAATAAAAATACAACTACATAAAATAAAAATTTAGGATGAACCCTTTAGATTTACCTAAGAATTTAGCCTAATTTCAGATGAGATTCATATGAGTATTTTGGGGAAAGGAATATTACCCTCTGCAAAAGCCAGAAGTAATGGAAGTAAAAAGTGCTTTTATTTCAGTTAGTTGCTTGTATTTCAAAGGCAAGAATAACTCCTAGAATTCAAAATAGTATGAGTTGCATTAAAATAAAATGAAACCAGTAATAATAAATCAGTTGAAAAATCCTTATTTATATGTATGTAAATATACATATATGTAGCTATAGCTATAGTTGTATCTATACAATGTATCTATAGCAATATCTACATATACATATATATGGATACACATATGTAAGCTTCATAACAGCAGGAAACTTTCACTTTTGACCATTTCTTGAGAACATGATGGGCTCTTGCTAAATACTTTTTGATTACCTGAAGGACAACCTGGTTGGTGGTTGTTGATGTTGAGTTGGTCATCTGATCTTCCAAGACTATCAAGGGCAAAAGAAACATGAATCATTCCCTTTTACCATTCTATAGAAGTATAGTTGTTTGAGAACTGATTGGGAGACCGAAGTAATTTTCTTTCTTCCTTCCTTTCTTTCTTCCTTCCTTCCTTCCTTTCTTTCTTTCTTTCTTTTTTTTTTGTGGGGCAATGAGGATTAAGTGACTTGGCCAGGGTCACACAGCTAGTGAGTGTAAAGTGTCTGAGGCTGGATTTGAACTCAGATACTCCTGAATCCAGGGCCAGTACTTTATCTACTGCACCGCCTAGCTGCCCCCAGGATTATCTAGTCTAACCACAACTCCCCATTTAACGAATAAGGAAGCTGACACTGAGAAGTTCAGTAATGTTCCTTTGGATTTTCCAGTTAGTTTGTGGCAGGATGGAGAGTAGGTGTCCTGACTTCCAGTTCAATGTTTATTTTTCTACTTCACAGTGCATTGACAATATTTTCTACTGTTCCTACTTTCCACCTTCACTTTCCCAAAACTCATTACTAGAATGTGATACAGTCGGAGAAATGCAATTGAAAGAGAGTTTTGTCTGAATAAAGATTGAGAAAATAGTCTCTCTTCAATTGGGTTTCCAAGTGACTCCAGGATTCCAATTACCCAATTTACTAGTTATTAGTAGCCACATTTTGATCCTCACATAAAGTACAATCTAAATAAACTCAGAAGAAAAAAGGAACCCCTAAAATACTTGTCAAGAATCATTGATGACTAATGCAGAGGTTTATTTGTATTTCCAAAGCAAATATTCAGAGGGATTTTCTCTCATATGCATTTCTGTCACTCTAAGAGCAGGGGAGTAATAAAGTAGTGAAACTTTGCTGAGCTTTAATGACAACACGCTTTTGCATTCATCAGCTCAGAGATGACATTTATAGGAGATGCTGCTGAAGGGATCTGTAAAAAAAAATAAAAGGGATATTTATTCAGTCTAGTCACACTTTGTCTTTTCTTCAAAGAATGTTTGCTGAAGCAACAGACTAGCAAATACATCTCTGTCAACATCTGTTCTCATTTCCCAAATTGACAGCATTAGGAAGTAAAAGTTGGGATTAAATGTTATTCTTAAACCTTGGATAAAGATATAAACTACATTCTGTCTAAAAAAAAAAAAACACAACTTCCTGAAAACTTCTCAAAACATTGCTGACCTGAGCCAAACAAGGATCTTAATTTTTCACCATTTTAAAAAATTTGCCAACATTTGCCCTGTTCATCAAATATTATGTCCATATGGGTCACATATATTTCATCTCTAGAATCACTATCTTTTTTTAGTCTCCCTTTCAGTATTTCCCCTTTATTTTACAGTACTTAGAATATGAAAACAAAGTCACTGTTACTGTTTTCACTTTGATAGTTAACTATTTCATATTTCTATCACTTCAAAACTTAAAAGTTTTGTGTTTTTATCCAAATGGCTGCTTGCCCTCCTGTACATCTTAGTAGATGGTTTCATGAATTTCTATGAACAAGTTAAAATCTAGTTTAAGAGGACAGAGTGGTGGAAGCACAAAGTAAAAAGGGAAACAGATAGGAATCTAGTTATTTTATTGAAGAGAACTGTAGACTTAGGGTAATGAAGACCTAAATTCAGATGCTACTTCACACATTTACTAGCTGTCTAAGTCTGCAAGTCATTTAATCTCTTTGTGTCTCAGTTTTCTCATCCATAAAATAGATATATTTCATATCACATATAAAATAGGAAAGTAGGACTCAGGGGTTTCTAAGTTCCCTCCAGATCTAAATCTGTGATAATGCCACCCCCCACATCCGTTAGCTGTGTGACCATGTGAATCCTGCTTAACAGCAATCAAATAAATGGGAATAATAATGCTAGCATAATCCTTGACTCAGAAGACCATTTGCATGGGATTCTCCTCCTTGGTATGGGATTTATTACTCAATACCCACCATTTGCATATCCTCCCCAAAATTTACAAATATTATCTCATTTGATACTCACAACAACTCTGGGAGATAAGTGCTATTACTATTCCCATTTTACAGTTGAGGAAACTAAAGCTAACCAAGGTGAAGTGACTTGCCCCAAGGCACACACTTAAATGTCTGAATCTCAATTAAACTCAGATTTTCCTGACCCCAGGTACACCATGGTACCCATGGAGTACACCCAACATTCTAAAGACTTTCCTTGCTTTCTCCTGAACTTTTGAGAATGGTAGCATAGTATTCTGGCTTTCTACCTGTAATCCATACAGCTCACTATTATATATAGATATAGATATATATCTATATCTATCTCTATATCTCTATAGAGATATAGAGATATATCTCTATAGAGATAGATATATAGAGAGAGATATATGTCTTCCCAACCTATCTTATCTTTCTTATCTTATCTTATCTTATCTTATCTTATCTTATCTTATCTTATCTTATCTTATCTTATCTTATCTTATCTTATCTTATCTATCCTATCTTATCTTTCTGAAAATCTTGACACATGCCAATGATCCATTCAAATCTGAAAGGGCCTCATTCTTTACAATATAAAATACAAATGTGATGGAATGAGAAACACCCATACATAAATATTTAGGACTGATACTAAAGATGTACAACAAGCTGAGCCCAGAAATGAGTAGAATACTCTGCAAAAGAATATTGAGAGGAAATGATTATGTCTAGAGCTGCATGTAGGGAATTCCTATTTAAACCTGAAAAACTGTTAGGAATAGGAGTCAGAGAATCTTGGTTCAATTTCTGTCTATTTGCTACCTGTGTAAACCTGATCAAGTCAAATAAACTCTCTGAGATTCAGTGTCTCCATCTATAAAATGACAGAGGGGGTGTTGGGGAGGGTTTAGACTAGATGACCTTTGAGGCCTTTTCCAAAATCTGTCTAGACAAAACCACCTACCCTGAAAGGTGGTGACTTCACAGCTAAAAAAATAGATACATACAAAAAAATACTTTTTAAAATATTGATACATCGATTACTAGCAGATTAAGCCAAGTAAATAAACAATCAATTTTGCTTTGTTCAAAGAAGTTGTGCTATTATATTTATTTAATTTTTTTTTGTTCTTGCCTTTATGTTCAGTTATTTTTATTGTATTCAGAAGTAAATTTTTTTAGAAAAAAAGGAGCATGAGGAATTATAGATTAAAACTTTGGTTTATAGAAATCAGGTATCTATTCAATGTTTTGAGATTCAGTGTTAAAAAACAAACAAACAAACAAACAAACACAAACAAAAATACATTGTCTACTATATTCCAGGCACTGTGCTAAGCCCTAAAGATCAAAAAAAAAAAAAAAAAGGCAAAATATATCAATTGGTTTCAAGTAACTCGTAGTCTAAAACTTGAATATAACATGTAAACAACTATGTACAAAAAAGATACAAACAGAATAAATTAAAGAGATTCAATAGAAGGAATAGGAATCAGGAAAGACTGTTGGAAGGTGGGATTTTAACTGAGACTTAAAGGGCCCTATTTGGAAATCTGGTGAAATCTCTGGCCCTCTTTTCAGAATAATATTTTTAAATACTTAAAATATGAAAAATTACAAAGGAAATGAATTATGTTCAAATAAATATTAAAAATATCTTTCCTAAGCTCATGGGCAACTAGGTATCACAGTGGATAGAGCACTTAACTTACAATCAGGAAGACCTAAGATCAAATTCAGCCTCGGGCACTTAGGAGCTGTGTGATTCTAGGCAAGTCACTTCAATTTTGTTAGCTTCAGCTTTCCTCCACTGAAAAATGGGGATAATGATAGCACCTACCTCGCAGGGTTGTTGTGAGGATCAAATGAGATGAGATGTTTTTCTGACCTTGTGTTGCATAAATATCCCTTGGTTTTTTAACTGCTGCTTATTAACTAAAATTCTGTTTTCCATACTACTGGATTCCTGACTTAGAACTTGGATTGTATGCCACTCAATTTGTTGATCCTCTAATTCTAGCACTGCCTTTAGTTTTTAGTCCCTTTGTGACCCAGTTCCCATTACCACCCTCCCTAAACACATTTAATTTCCCGGGAACTTTTGACTTACAAACTAAAGATTAGGCTCCACCTGAGAAATGTACCTGTTAATAGTCTGCAAATCTTAGGCACATATTCACTTCTTCTGAACCCCTTAGGGTCCAGTAAGGTACATAAACATAGGATCATTGATTTAGCATTAGAATGGGTGTTAAAGGTCATCTAGTTCAAACTTCTTATTTTATAGATTAGAAATATGAAGCCCAGAGAAGTTGTGATTTGCCCAAGATCACAAAGATAGTAAGTGACCATTCTGAGATATGAAGCCAAGTCCATTGATTCCAAATGCAGTGCTCCTTACAACACAGCTCCAAATCTTACAAACATCTAGCCAGACATGCTGACACCATTTGAATGTATGACCGTCCCGTGCACTCAGGGGATGAGATTCTCATTTGGACCCATTGTTTTGAGTATGTGTTTAAGAGATTGAAGAAAGATGGGGTCAAACCCTTGCTTAAGTGATTCACCAGCAAGTTATTGGCCTAATAAAAGAGTTCCCAGGCCACTGTTCTTTCAGAATTCATCCTGAGTCATAATGCTCTGTGGTATCTGCCACTCCTTTCATGGTTCTATTGCCTCATCAGTGTGACTACTAGTGCTCCCTCCAGTGCGTCAAATTAAATCTCATTCATGCCTTCTGGTCCAGGTCCACTCATTCTTCCAACAGAGATCCATCCAATAGTTTGTTGGCTTTCTTCTTGCCTTTATGCCATTAACAATATTGTACATAGGCCAGCTGTTTTTTTTTTGTTTTGTTTTTTTTACTTCATGATGAGACATTCTTCTTTTCTAGTTTGACACCCTCCAGACATCCTCTCTTGCCTTGTTGAAAATCCATTGCAGCCTTCTTCTGCCTAGCACTCTACTTTCAACTGTCACTAATTTATAAAAAATAGTAGTGGTTGTATAGGACTTTTAGTCATGCAGATTTAGTGAGAGAATATAAATGCAAACAAGATGTGCCTTTGTCATTATTTCCTCATATGTGAAATAGATTTTTAATTTTAAAAAATAATATATAAGTATTGTCCCAGTCTGTCATGTCTCCATATTGATTTATTTCCTCCAGAATCGTGAGCAGCCATATATTTAATCACTAGATGAAGATATTATATTTAACATACCAATGGTAAAATTAATAGTAACATAAAATCTAAAAATTATATTGTTCTTAGCAGTAACTTCCACTCCCTTTTCTACCATTCTGCCACTTATAATTCTGCCTGAAAAGTATGACAGAACTACATAACACTGGGAGTTATTAGATAGTTTGCATTAGATAGACATGGTCAAACAATCCATCAAGCTGCCAGCCTGTTGCTGGTGATGAACCTCTCTGTTGTGAGCCAGGATGGCCTTTAGAAAGATAACCTAGGGATAGCTAGATGGCGCAGTGGATAGAGCATCAGCCCTGGAGTCAGGAGGACCTGAGTTCAAATCCGGCCTCAGACACTTAACACTTACCAGCTGTGTGACTCTCAGCAAGTCACTTAACCCCAATTGCCTCACAGAAAAAAAAAAAGAAAGAAAGATGACCTATTTTGTTGCTGAAATTATAACAAGGTAGATTTACCTCTTGTGCCTCAATAAAATGAGGGCTTTGGATTATATAGACTTGGAGAACCCATCACCCCCCAACTCAAAATCTGTGAACCATTTGGAATAGTTATTGTAAAGATGATTTCTGCTCAGGTATTTGTTGGCCTCACTGACCCCCAGTGACATAATGCATGTAGAGTGCTTTGTAACCATAAAACACTATATCAATGTGAGTCAGTATTATATTTGGCTAGGGAACTTCCAAGGATAGCACCAACTTCCTTGCCATTGAAAAATAAATTAAAATTATTCATCAATTTTACTAAATTATTTGTTATAATAGGCATAATATATTGGAATGATATGCCATGATCAAATTACTCTCTTCCATTTAAAAGTTAACATCTTAGCTTCACCTTTATGTTTACTTTTTATAATTGCTTTGACCTCACCCTTTGTCTTTCAGAAGCTATCACAGGGCATTTATTAGATTGGCATGACTACCTCATAAACTATGGATTGATTTAGATGAATTCTCTACCCTTTTTAGTCTCTATTATTGTTCAACTTGAGCATGATCTGGCACATAGAAGACAGCATTAATAGTCAGAGACTCTGGGAGTTCTATCTCTGGGTCATTCACTTATGGCTTAGCCAGAGGCAAAGCATTTTAGTTCTCTGTGTTTTGTGACTGCCATAGTGAGAAAAGAAAAGAACATGACCAGGGGAGATTATTGTGCTGGCAATGATTCAGTGAAAATTAGAGCCTTCCCAAGAACTCTGCTCTAGCTTACTAAGGGAACCCTGCTGGGATTCCTACTGACTCCTCCTAGGATTCTCAACATGATGCAAAGTCAGTCAAAACGGTGATTCAGAGTTTAGGGCTGGGAAGAGGAGAAAAAAGTGGAATGGGAGAAAGAGAGGAGAAAAGACTGTCATAGAGAAAAGGAAAGAAAAAGAATGGAAATGTATAAAGGTAGAAAGACAGGAAGGTAAGTGATAGAGGGGGATAGAGACTGGAAGGGAAATGTGGGAGGCATTTAAGGAGGAAAAAGGAGAGCAAGGAATAGGAAGATAGAGATTTGACATGAATTAAGTTCAGCTAACAAAATCTATAGCCTAACTAGACTTGTGCATTGACCTATCCCCTCCCCTATGTGATCCACCATGTCCTATTTCCCCCTCAAAAGCAAAAAATAGACTCCCTGCTTTGCTTTATGTTGTCATATACCAAGTCGCTTCCCTGTATCAAGACTGCAGCTGGGTACTCCAGGGTTGAGGGTGGCTATTCTCTCAATTTCTCAGGATATCAGTTCCTATTGTATTTTGTCAAGTTTCTTGTTGAGATCTCCTCAGTACTCTAATAATTCTGAACGTTTTTGTGAGCGACTTTTTTTCTCTAATCCTAAATTACCTTGTGAGATTATTTCTTCAACACCAGGAACTGAGCATTATCTAAATCTTCTTTCTCAACACAATAGAGCCTTCACAAGAAATACTTTTGTAATATGTTGTGAAATGTTTTGAATGAACCAGATAATTTCAAATCATTGCATTTGAATTCATTTCATCTCAATGTAGAATATATATTTAAAGCATGGAAACACAACTCTTTAGATTCAATATATTTATGTTTGGGACAACATTAATTTTATCACTTTGTAACTGAGGAACAAAATTTTGTTTTTCCTAACACAATTTGATTGGAAATTTAGAAACAGTATAATCCAAGAGTATGTGAAAAGTTGATATGACTGTTGTTTTCTCCTCTCAACCATAATGTCTTTAACACTCTTTACTATCTGTATTGCCTCCCTTTTACTTTTGTAGGGAATACATGGCAGCTTCGTATTATTGCTGTTAAACATTTAAGAACATTTATGCTATTGGCCCAATAGGAAGCAAAAATGTACCTTATTATCCATGTAATAGTGTATAACTGTCTAGACTATTAATGGTCCTTCCTCAATTAAACAGTAAGTAATAATACTTAACCTCTCTGGGTGTGTTTCCTGATTTGCAAAACAGAAAAATGACATGATGCCTTCTAAGGACCATTTTAGTTGTAAGTGCATGATATCATGAAAATAAAAGGAAAAGTATTTTTTTTTCAAAATTTAACCATAGAGTTTTCACCTGAACTAGTTCAACACATTTCTGGTTTTGCACTGTAAAATTTTGCATCTTAAAATTTTGCATCGAAGCTACCATCAATTTTCACAGTTAGAAAGTATACTATCATTTTCCTACCATTCCTAAAGACTCAGTGAGGAAAAACCTTGCTGGGCTTTAATACGGTACCTTTTAAAGTCTATAAATAAATAGTTTTTATAATACCTGCTGGAGTTATTATGAAGGTATAATTCAAGTACAAGGGATGGCTGGATATAGATTGGGGAGTATCATATGATTATGGTTTGTGAATTTCAATTCAACAAATATGTTTTAAGAACCTTGCATTTGCAAGGCATTGCACTAAACTAAAAGAACATAAGCATAGCAAGAAATTGCTCTCAAGGAACTTACAATCTAATAGAAGGGAAAGATATTCATAATTAACCAAATACAATGGCTATGATAAAACATTTAAGGAGAAGTCTAATCATAATTCCAGGAAGTAATGTAAAGAGGGAAAAATCACTTTCATTGGAGGAGTAAGGTATAGCAGAGGACTTTGTGGCGGTTGTGGCTTCTAAATTGGGCCTTGAAGAAAAAGACTTTGACAAATGGAGTTAAGGGATGAGGGAGAGTGAAATAGTTCCACTCAACATTGGGTGGACGTGGGGAGCAAAATATGGGGAAGAGACTCCAGGATAAGGACAGAGGACATAGGGTAAGGCATTTTATCTATAACAGCAATTAGCAAACTATTGTCTGCAGGTCAACCTCATCCACCAGAACCTGGTTTTGTACCTAATTTTTTATTTTATAAAAACTTTTTCCCCCCTTTGGGGAGTGGGGGGGTCATTACACAAAACCAGGTCTCAGGTTGAATTTGGCCCTCAGGTCATAGTTTGCCAACCCTTGGTCTAGATAATAGAGTGAATAAGGAAAGGAAGTTAATATAAAATAAGGTAAGAAAGTCAGAATCATATTATAGAAAGCCTTGAATGCTAGGATCGAGAGTTTATACTTTGTTCAGTAGGCACTGGGAAATGACTTAAGGTTTTTGAATGGAGAAGTGATGTGATCAGCTGTGAGTCAGGAAATTTACAAATACTGGGTTAGATATAGATAGAGTGGAGTTAAGAATTTTAAGGGGCTGTTATAATAGTCTAGGCAAGGAAAGATGAGTACCTAAACTAGATTCATTGCAATAGAAATTTAAAGAAGAATATTACTGTAAAAAGTACTGTTTTGATAAAAATCACTAGAACTTGGAAACTACTTGGATTTTGAAAATAAAAAAGGGGGGGAAGGGATCAAAGATGTCTTTATGGTTTTAACCCTGAGTAACTAGGTAGATAGTGATATGATCAATAGAAATAGAGAATTTATTAAGAAAGGAAAAATCCAGGATTTGAAGAGATGATAAATACAGTTTGAGTCACAGTGAGTTTGAAGGGCCAGGGGCATATCTAGGTAGAGATACCTAGCAGACGTGGGACCTGAGGAAGAGTTTGGATATCCCACCCCAGCAGGGAAGTAGGAAAAAATCTTGAGCTGCAGGAGGCCCAGGTGGTGGAAGGGCCCAGGCTCGTCAAAGCTAAAAACCACCACAGCACTCTGCTAGTTGGTTAACCAGAGAATAGGCCTGGTGAGAGAAAAACCTCCCCTCCCTCAAATTGAAACACCTGGGGCCATCTAAAGCTTGACAAGCTTGCAAGTTGGGCCCCACCTCCTGAAAGAGATCCCAAAAGGAAAACATCCAGAAATATTATGGCCAAATTCCAGAGCTACCAGGTCAAGGAGAAAATATTGCAAGCAGCTAGAAAAAAGGAATTCAAATACTATGGAGCTCCAATAAGGTGAAAACAAGATCCAGCAGCATCTACATTAAAAGACCAGAGGCCATGGAATATAATATTCCAGAGGGCAAAGGAACTGGGACTACAGCCAAGAATCGCATACACAGCAAAACTGAGTATAATTTTTCAGAGGAAAAAAATGGGACTTCAATGAAAAAGAGGATTTTCAGGCATTTTTGATGAAAAGACCGGAACTGAAAAGAAAATTTGACTTTCAAATACAAGACCCTGTAGAAGCATAAAAAGGTAAAGTGGAAAAAGACTTCATGAGGGATATTAAAAGATCAAACTGTTTACATTCCCACTTGGGAACATAATACTTCAACTCATAAGAACTTTCTCAGTAAGGAATTCCCAGAAGACACAGGTCTGAACTGAATATGAAGGGACGATAACTGCAAAGCATTTATGTTTTGTTCTTTGTGGGGCAAATAGGGTGGGGTGTATTATGTCTGAGGCTGTATTTGGGCTTGGGGCCTGGTGGGTCTAGGGCTTGTGCTTGTCTACTGTGCCACCTAACTAACCTATGATGACATCTTTAAAATAGAATTGGGAGGGAGGGGCAGCTAGGTGGCACAGTGGATAAAGCACCTGCCCTGGAGTCAGGAGGACCTGAGTTCAAATCTGACCTCAGACACTTGACACTTAACTAGCTGTGTGACCCTGGGCAAGTCATTTAACCCAAATTGCACCGCAAAAAAAAAAAAAGAAAGAAAGAAAGAAAAGAAAATAGAATTGAGGGGTAGGAAGAATAGACTGGGGGAGGGGGAAGGGAAGAGATGGTCAGGGGAGAGGTAGTTCACATGAAGGAAGCAAGAAAAAAGCTTATAGCAAGGAGGGGAAGAGCGGGGAGGAGTGGGGGAGTGAGTGAACCTTAATATCATTAAATTGACTCAAAGAGGGACTAACATACATACTCAAGTGGGTATAGTAATATATTTTTGCACTGAGGGAAAGTGGGAGGGGAGGGAGTTAAGGAGGGTGAGGAGAAGAAGGGAAGGAGGGAAGGGCAGATTGGGGGAGAGAGCAGTAAAAGGCAAAACACTTTTGAGGAAGGTGAAGATGTTCCGCATTACTGCACAAGTATGACATATTGAATTGCTTGATTTCATAGGAAGGGTTGAGGAGGGAGGGAGGGAGGCAAATTTAGAACACAGAATTAGCTCAAAGACCTTTATCTCATCAGACTGGGCTCAAGGAGGGAATAACATTCACACCCAATTGAGAGGAGTAATCTATTTAACCCAAAAGGAAAGTAGGAGGGGAAGAGGATAAATAAGGAAGGGTGAAAAAAGGGAGTGGAGAGCAGGGGATGGGACAGTCAGAAGTAAAACACTTTTAAGGAGGAATAGGGTAAAAGAAGACAGAAAATAGAGTATATATCATGGGAAGGAAATAGGATGGAGGGAAATAGTTATGATGATTGATTATAATGGCAAAACGTGTGGTACCTACTTTGCTGGGCTATTATGAAGAAAATTCTTTGTCAGGTTTAAGGTACTATATACAGGTTATGATGAACAGGATACTATCAGAAAAACCTAAAAAGACCTACATGATTTGAAGCAGAGTGAAATGTACTGTATACAAAATAACAGCATTAATGTAAGATGATCTGCTGGGAAGCATGTGGTTATTTTCAGCAAAGCAATGATCCAATTTAACCTTGAAGGACTTATGAAAATTGCAATCCATCTACAGAAAGAATTGATGCTATCTGAAAATAGATGGAAACACATTTTAAATTTTTTTCTTTGACAATTCCTTAATCTGCAGTTTTGTTTTTAACTGTTTTCTTGCACAACCTAGCTAACGTGGGAATGTTTTCCATGACTACTCATGTATAACTTATTTGGAATTGCTTGAGTTCTTGTGGGTGGGGGGTGGGAAGGGAGAGAGGAAGAGAAGTGGGTACACAAAGTTTTAAAAAATTGATGTCAAAATTTGTCTTTATATATATTTTGGAGATACCTAGCAGACAAATGTTAGAAATTCAGGATTTTTGAGAGAAGGTAGAAAGGTTTTAAAGTCAATTTGCATGGATCATAATGATATCTGATAGTGTTCTTTATTATGTCACATCTAAGCAGTTCTTCAATGATCATGTTATTGCCTACTCCTGCCCACCATGTGCCTCTCTATTATTTTGGGGGTTACCTGGAACTTGAATCCTTCATTAACTGTGGTAGTCAAGGACTCATCTATACAACATCATGAGAAAATGTATATGCCTTTTGAACAACTATGTAGGCTATCCATCCAACTGAATAACTCAGTATGGACAATAAGAATTCTTTATTGATTTGTGTTTTTTTTCTTTGTGGAGAATTAGGTCAACTCTTCTGAATTATTTTAAAATTGGACCTGCAATTTATACTCTACTTATAAATGAAGATCAACGACTGCTCTACAATTTATAGTCTTAGAAAGCTATATAGGACACTTAGAGGTTAAGTGACTTGTCCAAAGTCAAACAGGCAGTATGTGTATGAGGTAGGGCATGAATGCAGATCTTACTGATTCAAAGGCCAGCTCTTGGGTACCATGGATGTTATACTGCTTCCACGGTGCTTTGGAGCTTGATTCAGCCAAGACAATGCCATCAACAAATAGGAACATCTGGAGGACCTCACCACCCATAGGAAATCCATCTTCATACAACATGATAAAATATCCATTTTTATTTTCTTTTTACAGTAGTAGAGAGAGATCTTTGCTTTGAGTTAAAGATGTCATGGTTCATTGCCTGACTCAGATACACACTGTCTATGTGACTCTTAGTAAGTCATCTAGCCTCACTGAACTTCAGGTTTCTCATCTACGAAACCAGATTAGCACTTACCCAAAAAGGTTGTTAGGAAAATCAAATAAAATAACCCATGTAAAGTATTTTGGAACCAGAAAGTACCATATAAGTTTAAGCTAATAGTTTATTATTTTGAAAAATCAAGGTGACTTCCCTTAATATGATAGCTATGAACTTAATAACTAACTCATTTTGTAACAGGGTAAAATATCAGTCTCCTTGATACATTTAAGAAACATAGATTGCTGCCTTTAATATCAGTTGTGTTTTGTTTACATTGGTTTTGGATTTTTAGAACCACAGCTCTCTACTGGTTTAAAGGCACAAAATTTATTGTGACTAGATGACCCAATTAAAAAATAAACCTAAAAATTAGAGTTTCTGCTAAAGTAGTTCCTTTCCCACTTTAGAAATCCTAAGCCTGTATATGAATAAATTCACAGTGCATTTAAATTCAAAAGGAATAAAAGTCATATTAATTTGATATATTTGCTGCCTCTGGACATTTGCTGCCCGTACCGTCCATTTGGCAATTAATCTTGTGCTATTTTGTGACATCTCATGTATTGAGCTCTTATATAACTTTTCACGTGTTTGTGTTTTATTTCCCTGATTAGATGTCAAGTTCGTTGAGGCTAAGGGCTTTCTCTTATTCTGCTTTGTATTCCTTGTGGTATTCAATAGATAGCTGTGAATTTAATGATTAGCTTCAATGAAGGATAATATAGAAAGACAGCATGCTAAACAGAATAGGATGCTGGACATGGAGTCAGAAAGACCTGGTTTCAAGTCCTTCCCCATTACTTAATAGATGTGTGACCCTAGACAAGTTACTTATATTCTCTATTCCTCAAGTTTCTTCATACATAAAATGAAGGAGTTGAAATTAATGGCAACTAAGATAGCTTTTAGCTCTAAGATTTATGATATTATGATCAGAGTAGGAATAATTTTGTATGGGGTTTACCTTCCTGTTCTTTTTTGGCTTTATTTCTATTGGTGCCTTTTATTTTTAAATTATATTAATTTTTACTAAATCCTCCCTTTACCCAGATAGCTAACACTTGTGACAAAGAATTTTTTTTTAAAGAAAAGGTGGGGTAGGGGAAACATCTTGGCAAAGGAAAGCTACACATCAATCATAATATAAGCTCTCACTTTATGACTTTGTCAGGTTCCTTTGGTTAAATTATTATGCCTCTGAAAATTATTCCTAGGCCTATCTATAAAGGTCTATCTATAAAGGTCTATCTCCTGAGCTCCATTAATGTATCTCCATCTCCTGTAAACATCTCAAACACAAAATGTAGCAAAAAGAGCCCCCTATCTTCACCCAAAGTCCATTCTTTTTCTTGACTTCCCCATTTTGATCAAAACTCCACACTCTTTCCAATAGCCCAGATTCACAACCTTCAAATTTTCTTGTTTCTCACTCTCCCCTCACCCCACATAATCCCATAAATTGCAAATATTTTTTCTTCTACTTCTGCAAAACTTTTGTTCCCTTCTGTCTGCTCACTCAGCCACCATTCTAGTTCAGTTACTCATCACTCTTCATCTGGAGTATTTCAGTTGTTTCCTAATTGGTATCCCTTCCTCAAGTCTTTACCTACTCTAATCCATTCTTAAGGCTTTCCATGTCACTCCCCTATTCAATAAACTGCAATGGTTCTCTATTTACTTTAGGATCAGATAAATAACCCTCTGTTTGGCTTTTACAAATTTCCTCACCATATTTCAATTTTTTTAATTTTAGATTTATTCATTTAATTATAATTTTGCTATTAACAAAAATGTATTTTCACATTTTTCCACCTCTCCCCATTCCCACCAATTTGGGGTGGGCTAGGAAGGGAATGGGAAGCCCTTGTAACAAATGTGTATAGTCAAGCAAAACAAACACCCTCATTGGACATGTCCAAAAAATATATTACTCTTTCTGCACTCTGCATCCATGACTTCTCTGTAAGAAGTGGGAAGCATGTTTCTTTATCAGCCCTCTGGAATTGTGGTTGATAATTACATTGGTGAAATATTTAAGAGCTCTGTTTGACTTTTAAAGACTTTAACCATCTGGCCCCAGCATACATTTCCAACTTTATCATGCATTCATCTTCCCAGGCTCTGTGGAGAAAGACTGGCCCTCTTGCTCTTCTGCACATGTATGCCATCTCACATTTCTGTGACAGCATTGACTATTTCCCAATTATATAATGCACTCCTCCTAATCCATACCTCTTAAAATTCTTTGTTTCTATTAAAACTGAGTGCGAATATTGTCACATAAAACCTTTGCTGGTACCCCAGCTGTTGGTTCCACCCTTCCCCCATTTTAACTATTTACTTATAAAAATTTGGTGGATGATAGATAGATGGGAAGGTAGATGATAAATGCATGAATAGATAGATAGATACTAAATGAATTTAAGTATATATAAATATACATATATACACATATATGTACCAATATAAATTGATGTGCCTGTCATCTGCTCCCTTCATATTCTAAATAAATGGTCATTGAGGGAAGCATCTCTATGACATTAGTCTTTTTGTCCCTAGTGCCTCTCACAAAGTTTGGCACAGAGAAAACACTGAATAAATCCTTGTTGATTGATGGATACCATCATTTTAAACATGATTGTCAGAAGAATTTGGCACATGATGATATGGCAGCAGCTTGGTCATGTATTAGTGATGGCAAAACATCCATCTGGATGCCTAAAAAGTACCATGTTGTGAAGAAATTACCCCTAGATTTCTCACACCCCTCTCTTTTTTCCTTTCTTTCTGATTCTAATTGTCTTTTCATATAATTTTTTGCACTCATTTGGACTCTTTCTTAACACTTCTAAAAAAAATCACCCAATTTATATTCAACTACTCTTTAAAAACTGTCTTGCAAAGATTAGAATATATCCCTGATGATTGGACTCAGACTTTTTTCTACTTCCCTTAACTTTTATACTATAATAAAACAAATATAACACAAATAGCTGCTATCAATCAATCTATAAATATTTATTAAGCACCTACTATGTGACAGGTACTGTGCTCTGGAGATACACAAAGACAGTCCCCATCCTCAAATAGTATAAAATATAAGGGGGGAGACAACATGCAAGTACACACACACACACACACACACACACACACACACACACAAAGCAGGATGAATGGATAGAAAGAGACAGACAGAGAT
This sequence comes from Dromiciops gliroides, assembly GCF_019393635.1. NCBI lineage: Eukaryota > Metazoa > Chordata > Mammalia > Microbiotheria > Microbiotheriidae > Dromiciops > Dromiciops gliroides. Next base: position 453,773,102 of record NC_057863.1, read on the forward strand.
ATATGATAAATAGGAAATAATTAACATAGAGAAGGCTCTAGAATTAAGAGCAATTGGGGAGAAAGATTTCCTATAAAGATGGGATTTAATTTGGGATTTAAAGGAAGTCAGGGAATTCAGCAGGTGAGAGGGAGAACATTCCAGAGAATGCTGGAGAAAATGCCAAGAGCCAATAAAGGGAAGGGAATACCTTGTTTATGAAGCATCCGGGAAGACAGTGTTGCTAGATCGAATAGTACATGGCAAGGAACAACAAATAAGAAGACAGTAAAGCTCTATAAATAATTTTGTACCTGTAAGTCATGGCCCTCTGTTGCCCTTCTTGGGGCATATACTAATAGCAGTATCACTAGTTTAAAGAAAATATGTACAATGTAGTAACTTGGGTATAGTCCTTAATTATTTTCCAGAATGATTAAACCAAAAAAACAGCTCCACTAAGAGTAAATTAATTTCCTGTCTCTTTGTATACTAAAATGTTTGTGATTGTTGATTGTTAAAGTTTCCAATAAAAAAGAAAATGAGAAAGGACATTTTTATCTTTCTTCTACCATGCTGGATAGCAGTAAAATATTCTGATTACTAAAGAATTAATTCATGTTCCTACCAAGTGATATACCTCTTATCTCTTCCCCTGCTCTCAGCCATAAAACCTAGTCTGTACTCTGAAGCCATAAGCTGCAGAAGTACTTCTGACAGATAACATATAAATAAATAGGCTCACTGAGATGAGGAGGGAAAATGGTAGAGAGAATATGACCCTAAAAAAACAAATAAGTTATTTCAATATAACGCAAATTTCCTAAAATATTTCAAACATCCAAGAAAAATTAAGTTTTACTTCAAAAATTAACATTGTTTTGGAAATAAGACAAAAATATAATGTAATTTTACTGTTAAGGAAAGCAAGCTGCTGTCCAGCTACATGATATCCCCATTGGCTTTGATGGAACAATGATTACAGATGTAAATGTGAAAAGATTGGGTTTTACATTGCCAGAGCAGAAATGGCTGATGCTGAATTTCATACAACCCCCACCCTTAGCCTATCTATTAAATTCCAAAAGAGGATTTCAAAGGATTATAATCTCCTGGTTTCTTTCTTAAACTGTCTACTTTATCAACACTTGTTTTCTTGGCTCCTCTCTTTCCTGTGACACTTACTATAGACCTCAGTACCATCTTTTTAAATTTCCAAGTTATAGTAAGAAATACATGATTTCTTTTAATCATCAGTATTCAAATGGGTCTCCTCAACAGTCCCTCTTTAAAGCTTGTGTGATTTTTTCTTTTATAGTCTAATCTCACTTTTCTTACTAGCTATGTGCCATATGCCAACACCTCAAGTTCAATGGAGCAAGGGTAAAGACTGTAAAATTGTCACTTAGTCAATAAACATTTATGAAATGCCTACTTTGTGCTAAGGACTTGGGGATACAAATACAGGAAAAAATGCAGTCACTGCTCTAAAAGAGCTTACAATTTAATAGGGGAAGACAACATACAAAAGAATCTGAAAAAATGGAGGGAGTGAGGACTACCCAGGGGCCATAATGGAGAAGCCCAGAAGAATGCATCCAAGTGAACAATGAGGAGATGGCTATCTCAGGCATCTTCCTTATATAAAGGGTTTGAGAGGAGCTCTGTGTTCTGCACTCCGATAAGAGAGACAGAGAGTAGTGATGAGGTCTGAGTACCAAAGTTCCCTTGACCTTAGAGTGCGATGAGATTCCTTTTAAATAATGTTTTGTTCTTTTTTACATTCTGATCTCCATAGTAAGAGTCCATAACCACACTTCTTTATGGCTACTACCTCTTCCTGTCTACCAAAGGCCATTGTCATTATGAAGTCTTCCATTTGTAATTTTACTTATAAGTAGTTTGTTAGCCATTTATCACTACCAGCAAGATGTATACATGCAAGTAACTAATCAGTCCCTGGCTATTGTCCTGGCTAAATGAGTATTGTGTTTGCCTTAATTAGGTATCACAAATATTTGCATTAGAAACCTGTCCTTGCAATGGAACTGTTTCAATGGAAAGATTTGTCTTATGGTTTTGTTTTTGTTTTCCCCAAGCAAGTTACCATATTAGAAAATATCACTGGCTTTGGAGTGACTGCTTTTTTTTTTTAAGTTCAAGGTACATATGGTTAAATTCTCAGAAATCGCCTTAGAAATAATCAATTTAGAAATTGGTAACTATGGATTCCATAAACATCACTTTTTCCTCATTACAACAATAAAAAATTAATTCTGATTCTCTATATAGGCAATTAAACTCAGATTTTGATAGTAAATGTGATCATTCCCCAGTCTTCTCTCCTCTCCCCCTTTCATCTACTCTTCTCCCTCTCTTCCTTGGCCTTCTCTCCTTCTCTCCCTCCCCCAAACTCCCCTCTTCTGTGAATGTAAATATACTACTCTCTACTTCTGTTAAATATATCTGTTTTGCCAAAAGCAAAAATATGATTTAGACATGAAAAAATCAAATCTACATAGACATTACAAATTGTATACATTATAAGTTGTATACAAATTTGAAAAAGCACAATGGGATTATTTGGGTGACCAGAATCAACTGGAATTAGAGGAAATTTAATGGGGGATAGGTAGCATGGTGTTATAATTTGAAGTCAGAAGAGCTAGGTTCAAATCCTGGTCATGAGGCTTACTAGCTGTGTAAATCAAATCATTTCATCTTATTTATGTTTAGGGAATGAAGAAAATTTCAGGGTTGGGGGAAGGGGTAGGAATTGAGGATGGGAGAATATTCAGTCAAATATATGAAAAAAATGGACATGAATATACTATGTGCTTTTGATAAATTAGGTTGACTATTTCATAGTCTTCACTAAAAATTCAGTTGCAATCTCCAGCAAGACCAATGAGGGGGAAATTATAATAATATCAGATCATTACTTCATGTTCACTGAATATTTTTTCTCTGAATATCCCAAGAGTTTAGAAACACTACAATCTATGTTGTGTGCTGATTTGTTTTTAAGAACAGCTGTGTTTTCTGAGTTCTTTATTTGCATCCTAAGTTTGCATATTTTTAAAATTTGACTAATCAGTCTGCATTTGCTCATGTTTTGCTTTAGTCAGTCTAACCCTTTAGGTTTATTTCCTATGACCCAGGTAGACTTTTATCCTATCCATAGTAAAACATGGTATTTACTCTTTTAAGTGAAATTTCCCTTTCCAGATAATGACTCTGTAGGTATATGGTTTCTCTACTATACTAATAAGGCTTTCCAGAATGATAACTTGTGGGCAAAAGTAATGGGAACCCAGTGAATATTTTTATTACATGAATATTCATTAAATTTGTTTTCAGGCAGCCATTCAAATTTGTGAATAGGATAGCCAAGAACAGTCTAATTAGAAGAATTAATCAGGACTTGGAAAGTTTTATAGGGATTTATGGGCATTTAGGCTAGATGTTTTTCTACTTTCAAAACAGGTACATCCTGGGAAATATGTGGTAGGCTTGGTAATGGGCTATCTCAGATATAATGGACTTGGGAATTCATTTCTCAAGGTCAGAGTCTTGTGAACACAGGGTTCAATAGTATCCAAATGATAAGGAAATCACCGTTTTTTCTGAAGTTTCCTGGTTGTGCTATTTCCCTTCTTTTTAGAAAAATGACCTCTACTTTCAAAAATCACAGCAACCTATAAAACTACACACAGTTAAGTATCAGGGGAAATGTCATCTATGAAAACCACTGGCCATGGAACCAGCAGTGAGCCTTACTTCTATCTCTAATGCTACTATATCAGTGCCAGTCTCCAAAGGAGGCAGCTGTTCTGAATATGTACAAACAAAAGAAGGAGTTACCATAGCAACCATAGAACCATGTGGAAAAGGCTGTCCCTGCAACTCTCCCCAGTCCTCCCCACCCTTCCCACTTTTCCTTTTGAGACTGCCCTTGGACCAAAATGATGCTATGGTGATTTGAATTTACACAGTGAGCTTGGGCCTGAATATATTTACACCTTGCAAGTCTGCAAGGAAGACTTGCAGTTGGCCAAAGCATGTCAGGATCCATGGAGCCTTATGGCTGCTTGATTAGATAACTTTCCTTTACCTCCCTCTGAGGATTAGCACAAGCATTCTTCATTCTCTATTTGATTAAATGGTTGATCTCTTTTACCTTTTATCCTCCCTTTCTGAATTTACTGCCTCTTTATTCTTTCCCCTTCTTCTTCCACCTCACCCCACTATTATTCTATGAACAAAAACTGGCCTTGGTGAATAATATCTGTGTACTTTGGTGATACTGTAGTTGCTATTTAACTGGATAAAAAGAAAGTGATTTTGACCTCTGAGGTAATTGAGTGATGCTGAGTCTTCTGTCCTCTCCCCTCTGATCCATCTGCTACAGCATATGGACATTTTTTTTCACATTCATGGCAATTTGTCTTGACTTTTACCCCTCATTCAGGGAAAGAAAGAAAAAAAAAGCTTACTTCAAACCAGTAAACATCCAGTAGTATTGTTACAGTCATTTTCCACAACTTTTGATTCTGTTAAATGGATCAGAAAAAACCTATTTACTCAGCTCTGTATTGCTATTTTTACAGGACCAACTGATTTAGAAGTGGAAAGAATCTCTGAGTCCATAGTCAAACACCTTCATTTGATATATGAGGAAACTGAGGCCAAGAGAGGTTGTGACTTGCCTAGTATCAGAAAGTAAATTTTGAAGTGGGATTTGAACCCAGGTATTCCTGATGGCAATCTCTGTTTTATCCACTATACTATGCTGACAGATGAGTTGCTTTCCAAAAGTTCATTTGTAAGCAAAGGGATAGATTTTAACTCTAAAGGCATTTTCCTATAGAATCAGTGACATTAAGAGTGGTTAAGTTCCACATGAAATTGTTTAATTCATAAAGTAAATGAAATAACAGGTGTATAGAATAGGAAAATGGTAGAAAATACATATGCAAGACACAGTACTTCAGTTATATAGGGTTTTTCTTTCCCTATTAAAATTTGCAAGAGATCGTAACAGTCCCAGTCAGTCTCAACCTGAAAGTCATTCATAACTAAAATTTAAATGGTTAGTGTCAGACCAGTCATTGACTTGAAAGACTATGATAGAACTGGACAATAAAACACAGAAGCACTGAGTTCTCATTAAAAATATCTGGGGAAGGAAAGAGGGGATGTACTAGTGAAAGAAATTTTTACATGAAAATTTCATAGTACTGCGGGCACTTTTCCTAAACTTTACTTTGAGTTTGGTGTCTCCCTGTGTTATTTCCATACTTGTTTTGGTTCTGAAGTGAGGATCCAGGCCCCATAGAAGCAAATGGACTTGGGTGAATATGATTGAGAGAAGGCTTCTCCAAGTCCAGAACATATAGCACCCATTTGGCCAATTGTTGCCTTCCTGATTAGTGTTGAGATACCTGTCTCCACTACCAGGAATTGCTATTGTGTGGGAGAGGAAGTTTTCTTGTCTCAGTATGTCTCTCTCCCTTCCATTCTCCTCACCTCTGCCCAACCCTCATACACTGATGCTAATGCTTCCGTCATAGTAGTAGGCTTCCACCAGTTTCGGACGACCATGGATCAGCACCTTGAAGAGCCACAGGCCATAGTATGGCTGTGCAGTCCGATAAGGGAGCCACAGCTCCTGCCACAACGAGGAAATCGGAAAACTGTACTCTCTGTTGCCTGTCAGTTCCTGCGTCTCATTTGTTTTTCTTCCTCCAGAGCTTGGAGGCCCATCTCAGCTGCTCGCAAGCTGCTCCTGAGTACTGAACTCCATCGGGTGCAGTCCTTGGTCATCTCCTCCCAGCTGCTGGTGTCTATTCCCAGAGCCCTCAGGTCTCGCTTGCATATATCTCTATAGTGAAGCTGGGGGCATCCAGCAGGTCTTTGGCCTAGGGCAAACTCACCATAGAGTAGGTCTTTAGGAATGTGCCCATCTTGCATGCAGTGCACATGACCGAGCCAGTACAGCCATCTTTATTTCAGTAGCATGTAGATGCTCGGAAGTTGCGCGTGTTGGAGCACTTCTGTGTTGGTGATCCTATCCTAATGCTTCCGTCATAGCCACCTTCTTTCTTCTTACCAGTTCATGCCACTCTGCTTTCATCTCTCACTTAAAGAATACAATCCAGAGAGGCACACCAAAAGTTTTTGATTAATAATAATAGCTAACAATTATACAGTGCTAATTATGTGCCAGGCATTATGCTAATCACTTTATAATTGTTATCACATTTAAACCTCACAATAAGCCTGATAGATAGGTGCTATTGTTATCATCTTCATTTTATGGATGAGGAAACTGAGGCAGACAGTAGTTAAATGACTTGCCTAAGGTCACACAGCTAGTAAGTGTCAGACTTAAACTCAGGTGAACCTGATTCCAGGCCCAGTAGTCTCTCCACTGCACCCCCTAAAGTCCAATTTTTCCAAGAACTAGCTCTGGTTACTTTTTCCTTTGTTAAGACAAAACCTATTTGTAGGAAAGCTATTCAAGGTGAGGTATAGCCCAGTATTTCTCTCTTGCATCCTGCTCTAGTTATTGGTCCCAGATTTTGACAAGGAGACTTACAGGGAACTACTTGCTGGAGCCAGGGCTTTGGGGGTGCTCAGGGTTAGGGTGGGAACACACTGAACTGTCCCTTTTGCAAATCCCAGTGACTTCATTGGGGTAGGGAACTTTCTCATGAAGACATGAACTGTATTAATTCAGATGGGCAACTTATATCCATTAGTAGTCATGTGAGAGAATTAAAAATGAATGAATGGGGAGGGGCAGCTAGTTGGCACAGTGGATAGAGTACTGGCTTGGAGTCAGGAGGACCTGAGTTCAAATCCAGCTTCAGACACTTGACACTTACTAGCTATGTGACCCTGGGCAAGTCACTTAACCCTGATTGTCTCACCAAAAAAAAAAAAAGAAAGAAAGAAAGAAAGAAAGAAAGAAAGAAAGAATGAATGAATGAATGAAAGAGAATGAATGAACATTATTTAGCACTGTGCTAAATGCTAGCGATACAAATAGAAAGTAAGTCTGTTCTCATAAAGACATCACATTTCTTTCTTTTTTTTTTCTATTTTAGTGAGGCAATTGGGGTTAAGTGACTTGCCTAAGGTCACACCGCTAGTAAGTGTTAAGTGTCAGGGCAGCTAGGTGGCATGGTGGATAAAGCCTTGGCCTTAGATTCAGGAGGGCCTGAGTTCAAATCCAGCCTCAGACACTTGACACTAGCTGTGTGACCCTGGGCAAGTCACTTAATCCTCATTGCCCCTAAAAAAAATAGTCTTAAGTGTCTGAGGTCAGAATTTGAACTCAGGTCCTCCTGACTCCAGGGCCAGTGCTCTATCCACTGTGCCACCTAGCTGCCCCCAAAGAGGTCACATTTCAAAAGGGAAGATTAAGGATCTCAAAGTCCTCAGGTTGTTGTTGTTGGATTTTTTTCCCTTCAGTCCCTAAGGAGCTATAGCTACTGTGACCTATTACCTCCTCAGAGTTAACAGCAAGTATGTGTCAGAGGTAGGACTGGAACTCAGGTCTTTCTGACTCAGAGTTTAGTTCTCTAACTACTATACAACACTGTCACTAAACTGTTTTCATGTGTAGGGTATTCAAAAGTCAAGTGGCCATACAGTTAGGTAGCATATTAAATAGAGTTCAGTTCAGTAATATACAAATTCTGCCTCAGATAATTACTATGTGACTCTAAGCTAGTTGCTTCACATTTGTTTTTCTTATCTGTAAAATGAGCATAATAATAATATCTTCCTGGCAAGGTTTTTAATAAATAAAAAATGAGATAACGTGTAAAAGACTCAGCAAAACGTAAAGCACTGTATAAAAGGTAGCTATTATTATTTACCATAATAATAATTTCATTCTATCAGCATTTACATTTAATTAATATCCATTAATAATAGTATATGTTAATATTATTATAGTGACATATCAATTAGTAGTGATGTTAAGAAATAATATTTACTCTTACTAATAGTTTTCATAATCTGGGAGCGTCTACTTAACAACGAGCCATATGAAACTTCTAATTTCTGGTCTAACTCCTCCAAGTGTATATTATGTATTCTTTTAAGTCTAGCTCTGCATTGCTAAAATTGGAGAGTAGATTTTCAAAAGCCTGAGATGAAGAAAGAAACTCTGTGTAAATTTATTGGAATAAAAGCTTGTTCACAAGTAGAGGCTTTTGGGGGGGGGTGGGACACATATACTCAACTTCTGCCTTCATCATATCTGGTTGGTCCCAGTTAGGTGGAAGTCATCATGTATAGAGCTAGGCATTCTCCTAGTCCCTGCAAATGTTTGAATTCTCTGAAATCCTGAAAGGTCTTGAGGTCAGTAGATGTGCATGGAAATTATTCAACATTCATCTTAAGAGAAGAATAAAAAAGAACAGTTCAGAGGATTTTGAATTGGGGAGGGAAAAATTGACAGGGAAATGTTTTTTTATACAACACTACATACTGCATGGGCATTTGATCAACACTGAGGCAAAAGATGAGAACTTTGAAAGCAGGTTGGATGCTTAGCATCTAAATCAGGTAAGTAAGTTGTCATGTCAGAGTTCTTTTCCCTAGATGGATAACTGATTAAAATATTCTGCTTTGTATGACAATATTAAAGGGTCTCTAGAAATATTGTAAAAATCAGTTGTACATGGTTGTGTGGAGAGGGCAATCCCATTTTTTGTAAATATCAAGAGAGAACTAATTATACACAAATAATTACATAAACTAAAAAGCTGAAATAAGTTTCTGTATTAGAATTAGTATTAGGCCGTATTAGAAAAGACAACACAGTTTTAAAGAAAGCATAAAAAACAACTTTTAAAAATCAACTATTGGGGACAGCTAGGTGGTACAGTGGATAGAGCACCAGCCTGGAGTCAGGAGGACCTGAGTTCAAATCTGGACTCAGACACTTGACACTTACTAGCTATATGACTCTGGGCAAGTCACTTAACCCCAATTGCCTCACACACATACACAAAAATCAACTATTAATGCTGAAATTGAGGTCTGTCTAGATTTTTGTCTTACTGTCAATATAAATTGATGCTTAGTGAAATTCTCATCACTTGTCAATCACAATGCATATGACAATAAAGGAAAAGCAAATATATGGATCACTGGAGTCAGAGTTCTATTCCCACATACCTGTTATTATTGCCACTGATAAACAGGGCTCCTAATAACATACATCAACTCTTGATTTTCACTTTCATAGTTACCTAGGTATCATCCAAATTTTTTATTTTCTGAATTGTCTTAACTTCATATAAGAAGTTAAGCTTATTCAGGTTTCTATGAATTTTTAATTGTTTAGGATTAATAAGTTCACATTTATTATTCAGTCATTTTCAGTCATGTCTGACTCTTCATCACTCCATAGGGGGTTTTCTTGACAAAGATACTCAGATGGTTTCCCATTTCCTTCATCCAGTTCATTTTACAGTTGAGGAAACTGAGGCAAACAAGGTTAAGTGAATTGTCCAAGGTCACACAGCTTGTGTCTGAGGCCAAATTGGAACTCAGCAAGAAGAGTCCTCCTGACTTAAGGCCTAGCAGCACTCTCTTTACTGTGCCACCCGATTGCCTCAAGAAGTACACATAATCAGCATTCAATAATCACTTATTAATACCCTACTATATGTCAGATACTTTGATAGTCAATGTGAAAACAAACACAAAGGAGTTTACTTGCAAGGACCTTACATTACCTTCTTCCTTCCTCCCCCTACTGTAAGCTTTTCATCTTCCTTTTGTGTTCTCTTCCCCCATTAGAATTCAAGCTCTCTGCAGGCAAAAAAAATTGTTTTTTGCTTGTATTTGTATTCACAGTACTTAGTACAGTGCATAGAACATAGAAAGCACTTAATACATGTTTGTTTTCTTCATATTCTAATGGGGAAGTCAACTAGGACATATATAAGCATATACAACATAATTATAAAGTGAATAAATGCAACTATATACGAAGCAGTTAACTACAAGGTAATTTTCTTGAAAGGGTATTAGCAGTTAGAGAATTAAGAAAGATTTCATAAAGAAGATGGCATCTGAGCTAAGTTGGAGTGGAGTCTGTGAAGTAGAAGTCTGGAAGGGCATTGGAGATAATGGGACAAACAGTACAGATGCATGGAGATGGGAAATTGAGTATTGTGTGAAAGGAACTGAGAAAAGACCAATTTGACTGGATTACATGGTATCCAAAAACGCCCTCATTGCCCTACCAAAAAAAATTATACCCGCTAAAAGCAGAAAGAAAATGGTTTAGACAATAATAGCAAGAATCAAATGTTAATTGAAAATTGATGACAAATAATTCCATGGATGAAATGGTGCTTGAAGTCATCTAAATGAATCCACCTTCATTCCGAATAATTTTAAATCTAGTTCCAGTTGTGTGACCCCCAAAAAAAAGATAAATAAAGGAATTTATATTTGATCTTAGAGATAACAGAAACCTATTGGAATTGGTTGAGTAGGAGAGTGATATGGTTAGGTCAGTGTTTTTTTAAAAAAATAACAGTGGGGCAGCTAGGTGGCACAGTAGATAAAGCACCAGCCCTGGATTCAGGAGTACCTGAGTTCAAATCTTACCTCAGACACTTGACACTTAATGGCTGTGGATCCTGGGCAAGTCACTTAATTGTTATTTCCCCACAAATAAATAAAATAAAATAAAAGACAGTAATACACAGCACAAACTGTAGTAGAGAGAGACTTGAGGTAGAGACAACAATTAAAATGTACCAATAATCTAGATGAAAGGTGATGAGAATGCACTAAGATGGTAGCTGTGTGAAATTCAAAGAGGTTAGGGAACTTGCCCATGTTCATATGGTTTGGATTCATTTATCTTTTTCCTCATTCTGTTATTCCTCTGATCAGTTTCTGGATTGTTGTTGGGTCCCCCCCCCCTTTGTGAATAATGTGATGTTGACACTAGCAGGAGCTTGTCCTATTTTCTGCTCTCATCTTTTCTTTTTTTTTCTTTTTTTTTTCACTGCTCTTCCTCAGCCCTCTCCTCATCACATGGAAACAAAAATAAAGTTGCTATAAATTTTCATGTGGGTGTTAGTACATTTTTATATTACTACATATTTATAAATTATCTGTATATAGCTATAGAAGATGTATAATGTGAGAAAAGCAGTTGATGTTCTGTCTTTGTATTAGTTAACCAAAACATTTAATGACATAGTTCAGATCTATTCAGACACAAATTCATGACACTTAAGGTTAAATGGTTATTGATTTTTCCTTTATTCATTTTACTAAACATTATGAAATGCCATCTTCAGCCCTGGAAAATTCCAGGTTATCAACTTATAGCTGAAACTGACATAATGACATAAGCCTGCAAATTTTCTTACACAAGCCAATGTAAATGTATACCTGCCTGTGTGTCTACATCAAACTACTGGATTTTTAATAACTTGCAGGAGAAATAATTATGTTTGCAAAAACAATAGAATCCTAGATTTAGAGCAGAAAGCAAACTTAAAGGTCATTAGAGAATTGGAAGGGTCCTCAGTGGCCATTTGGTCAAACCCATGCACAAAAGAGATTTAAACTACAATATCTACAACAAGTAGTCCAATTGTCATTTCATTTTGACAGATTAGGGAATGGAGGTCCCCAAAAATTGAGTCCCCCAAGATTACACAAGTAATACATGGCAGATCCAAGATTTAAGCTCAGGTTTTTTATTCCAAATTCTTTTCTCTACATCACACTACCTATAATTCTAAGCATAGTAGATAGTCATAGGGAAAGCAGTTTTCATTTTATAGGTTGAGATTTTTTAATGCATGCATATCATTCTGCAATGCTACAGGATTTTAAAAAAACTATTCCTTAAAATAACCTCATAAGTTATTATGAGCATGTATTAAATTTTATCTGCATTTAGGCTACAAAGGATATAAATATGATATCTTTACTTATAAAGATATCTCCAAAAGATTTCCTGGTTAAGATAACAAATTAGAATGTATTCTTTTCAAACATACACTTAAAATGTCATTTCCTGGCCACTGCAAGAAGCCACATAGACCATAAAACCTAGAATCATGAGCTAAAAACAAAGCATTGTTGGAACTTTTGGTTTGTTGGTAATTTTATGAGAGTCTCAGAGACTTCATGCTCACTCTAGATATTCCATTTCTATTTAGATCAATGTTTTAGCTTGATATTTACAACCTAAGGGATTTAAAAAATAATATTAATAGACTGGAATTTTTTTCTACTTTTGAGGTGGAAAACAAAAGCAAGGGGAAAAAAATCAAATATTCTTGCCTTTAGGCACTGCTAAAAATCCATGATAGTTATTTATTAACCTACACAAGTGATAGAAAACACTAGTTTGTCACTGTTACAGATTTCTCTTCCACCACTTTAATCAAGTTTGACTCAAAATAACCATTAGACATGAGAAAAATAATTAGTAGTAACCAATGATTTGGGGGAATCCAGAGATACCCCCCACACACACTTTTTCTGTAAAGTTCTGATTTTAAAAGTTCATTGCTGAAGGACATTGCTGATAATGAGATTGGACTAACTTTCTTGTTCAAGACCCCACCCTGGTGCAGTATTCATTCTGTTATGCTCAGGCTTGGGTAAGGTACATATTCTTTGAATAGATTACCTAAGGCAGGGGATGCTGTCCAAAAGTGATCAGCTCCTCCATTTAAAAGAGCCAGCCCACTTTCCATTATGTTATCTAATCAGAGTTGATTGCCACCCCTCAGGAATACCTATTATTTGAAGGGTATATAAAATGTGAGCCCACCACTTTGGTCTAAGAAAGACTGCCAAATGACCATTCTTTAATTAATAATCTGCTTTAAAAAAATAAAATGGACAATATACTGATGTCTATTCAATATAACATGAATGGAAAACAAATGACAAGGGGTTGATTAAGAGGTTCTATAGTTGCAGGACTTCTTGGCAACATAAATGACTGATTTAATCAATCAATCTCAAGTGAATCAATCACTGAGTATTTAAGCACCTACTTTGTGTTGAAAAGTATTCTCAAAAGAACAGATATTGATTGAATATAGACTTAAGCAGGCTATTTTCATTTTATTTCATTTTTTTCTTTTATTTGAGTCTTGTAGAAAATGACTAATATGGAAATGTTTTACATAATTGCAGATGTATAACCTATAGATGATTACTTACCATCTCAGAGAGTGGGGAAAGGAAGAAAAGAGGGAGGGATTGAATTCGGAATTCAAAACTTTAAATAAAAGTGTTAAAAATTGGAATAAAATTTAAAAAGAAAAGTATTCTCAAGAAGATGCAATTTCTCTTAAGTTGCTTATAATCTAGTTGAAAAAAATAAAACATTCCCTCATGAGGCAATTGGACAACAATATGAAATAGCTAAGGGTATTTTTTTAAATATAGATTACACATATCGTGGAGCTCAGAAAGGGTGTATACCAGGGAACACCAGAGAACTCAAAGAAGATAATTAATTAAACTCATGTTATATAAGGTTAGTTGAAGAAACTGGGAATGTTTAACCCAGAAGAAAGATGATTTGGGGGTTGGGGAGAGATGATAGTAGTTTTTAAGTATTCATTATCCATGTAATAACCCCTATCTCTTAAGTATACTCCTGGCTTCTATTCTGGGCCCTCTTCTCACTCTGCTTTCTCCTTTGGTGACCTCATCAGCTCTCATGCATTTGATTTTCAGCTCCATACAGATGATTCCCATATCCCTCCATTCATTCCTGGTCCCTCCCTATAGCTCCAGTTACATATCTCCAACCACCTATTCAATATTTCACATTGGATGTTATGTAGGCATTTTAAAAATTTCTAAAAGAGTACTCATGGGGCAGCTAGGTGGCGCAGTGGATAGAGCAACGGCCCTGGATTCAGGAGGACCTGAGTTCAAATCCGGCCTTGGACACGTAACACTTACTAGCTGTGTGAACTTGGGCAAATCGCTTAACCCCAATTGCCTCACCAAAAAAAAAATTTACAATTAAAAGAGTACTCATTCTTTACCTCACCCCAAACCTAAACCTCTTTCCTCTTCCTGTCATGGGTATAACCATTATTATAGTCACCCAGGTATACAATCTTTTTTTATTTTTTTTGGTGAGGCAATTGGGGTTAAGTGACTTGCCCAGGGTCACACAGCTAGTGTTAAGTGTCTGAGGCCGGATTTGAACTCAGGTCCTCCTGAATCTAGGGCCGGTGATCTATCCACTGTGCCAACTAGCTGCCTCCCAGGTATACAATCTTAGCATTTTCCTTAGCCCTTTGCCCTCCATCATCCCCACAAAGCCAGGAACTTAATAAATTTTATTCTTTCTACCTCCATAACATCTCTTACATATGTCCGATCTGTCTACACATAGCCACTATACTACTTAAGGCCCTTTTTAGCACTCCATTGAACTATTACAACAATATCCTAATTGGTCTCCCTGGTTCTAATCTCTCCCAACTCCAGTCCATTCTCTACATATCTGATAAAATGATTTTCCTAAAATGTAGGTCTAATCATGTCACTCCCCTACTCAATAAATTTCAATATCTCCTTATTGCCTTTTGGATAAACTCCTCTGCTTGTCTTTTAAATCCTTTATATATTTAGAACATTCCCCTGACCTACCATGGTTTGCAAAATATTTTATTCGAAATAAACAATTAATTTGATTGTCATATGATAAAGCTTATAAATTCTACATCTTAAAAGAAACTTTAGTGTGGAATACATTTGCTGCAATCACTTGTTTTCATGATTTGTTATTAGTCACAGAATTTTAACATATTTAATTTTATTGCTTATTAAACAGGATCCATTTTTTCCCCAAATCTGGCCTTGATTATTGCACATAACTGTTAAATGGTTTAAGTCTATTAAAAATGATCAGCAGCAACAATGCAGTTCTCCTGTGATAAGGTTATAATGCACTAACATGTAACCTTAGGGATTGTGAACCTAAGTGATAACCAGGTTGTAACTTGTTACAGGTAGACCATTATTAATTCTACTAGGACCACAGTTTGACCAAACAGTTATGATATTTAGGGTATTTCTTTGCATTGGTCACAGCAGCACTGAGAGTTTGGTTGTTATCGTTGTTTTCCTTACCCCCTAGAGGCCCCAATCTCTAACCATCAACATCATGGTACTTGGAATTTCCCCCAATTACTCTGCAAAAATGAAGGTATAATTAAACATACCAGGACTATTAAAATTATAATTTGACCATCCTTTATCTAGAATCTTCCTTTTGGTTTTTCTTTGAACAATTACTAATTTTTAATACCAATCTTTTTATTCTCTTATGGAAGAATTATTTTTAAATTTAATGTAATCTTTTTTTCAATGATCAAAAATCTATATTCTCTCCCTTCCATGTCCCTATCCACTGGAGGAGGGGGGAAGAGAGAGGGAAGAGACTCCTTGAAATAAATAAGCAGAGTCAAGCAAAATGAATCCCAACATTGGTCATGTTCACAAAATACATATCTTCATGAAAGAGTTGTTTAATTAAATGAACCTAGTTTTCCTAATATTTCATTATGAATGCAAAGTGAATTAAAAGGATCATTTTAAAGAAAAAGACAATGATACAACTGAATACTAGCCATCAGGAAGAATCAGATATCACTTTAAGGCAGAGGATTTGCACTTCTGTCTTAAAAATTGTTATTTTTTCTTCATGAAGTATTTCTAAGACAGGTAACACTGTGAAACACTTAGAAACTGTGAAATCAGTGTTAAGAGACTAAAATAATAGCTTATTCTCAATCAGTTGCTATTCTTTATGTAAATTATACATTGCTACTTAGTGGGATAATGCTCTATGCTGATCTTTCTAAGGAAGTTTTATTAGCATGTGTATCTGGAGACATTTAAAATGAGCTGTTCAGGAAGACCATATTTATATCTTCAGGGTAGTGTATATTTAAAGGGGGAAAGCCATGCAGAACAGATGCTGCAGTAGGCCATGACATGAAGGCTCAGCTTTGTTTTATGCAAACTAGCCCATAAACATTTGTCATATGAGGATTCGAAGGATTCTGATTCACTACATTTGAATAAGTTTTAAAATACTACTTTGTGCCTTGAAAATGCCATTGTCTCAAAAAGAAAAAAAAACAAAGCACAAATTTGATCATCACACAGCCAAGGCACAAAGTATATATCTTAAATTATGTAAGGTAGCAAGAGTGGAGTGACATCTATTTCCCACCTTAACCTCAAAACATCGTGCATCCAGAAAAAAACACTGAGGAAAATGTAAAAATATTAAATATCCCATAGAGAACTAAATTGTAATGTTTTACTTATTATAAATGCCCTTAGATTGTTATTATTCCAGCATAATAATAATCTTTCAAATCCATTCCAATAATGTGGCTTCTAGAAGATGATATTCTGTGTCTGTCACATGTAAACTTATAAAATGCTAATTAAGTACTAAGGTATTTTCCACATAGTGTAACACATTGTTTTTTTGGTTTTGCTTTTGGTTTTGTTTTGGGCGAGGGGGGTGGCAATGAGTGTTAAGTGACTTGCCCAGGGTCACATAGCTAGTAAGTGTCAAGTGTTTGAGGCTGGATTTGAACTCAGGTCCTCCTGAATCCAGGACCGGGGCTTTATCAACTGCACCACCTAGCTACCCTAATGTAATAGATTATAGTTGACACTATAGGAAAGTGGCATATCATCTGTTGCAGTAAGCCCATCATGCTGAAAATGACACATTTTAATATTCTAATGGAGTTTTTTGTCTCCCAAATATCATTTGAAGTGCTTATAAGTAATGTGTCCAATGATTAATGAAATTAATTATACTAACAAGAGCCCCCCAAATCTTTCATTATTTCTTAGAAATCATCTTCATGTGTTCTTTTTTCATTTTTGTATTTTATTTATTACTATTTATTTGAATTCACAAAAAGTGGAAATTTAACATTTACCACACTGTACAATGGACCAATTTAAAGTTCACATATTAAAAAAATACATAAAGAAGTTTTGATATATGTGCTTTTGAAAAGAGTGTAGTATAACAGATCTTGAACTGGAAGGCCCCTTGGAAACCTTCTAGTCCATCTCCCTCATCTTACAGATGAGGAAATATATTTCAATTAATTTTTTAATTGTATCTTTTTCATTGCATGTGTGAATTCTTTAAAGGATTTAAATGGAAAACTTTTTTAGAGTTTATTTCATTGTCAGAATCTAACCCAAAGCCTTTACAGCAAAATAGAACCTTCCATAACTTGGCTTAATGATGTAATCTCCATGCCATGTGAGGCATTGGAGTTAGACTTTAGAAGAGGATGAACACTCCCCCTTCCTCCCCATCTGCCCCCATTTCTCTTGGATAAATGCAGATTTTTTTCACTTTCAGATTTTAGTTAAAGAATTAATGCATCTTTAACAAAGTAGACAAGCAAATAAATCACTTATTGCTAATGTATTTATACTGTGTATCTCCTGATTAAATCAGAAAAGATTATTCTGAGTGTGTATTTCTTATCCTTGTTGATCAACATCCTGGACACTTGCTGATAAACTAAGACCAAAATGTTAAGGGATGAAGGGTTATCTGGAGATATCTGAAAAACCATGTTGTTTGGAACAAGATGTTCTTTTTTAAAAATCATGTTAACATATTTAGTTAATTAGTGATGTACACTAGAGGTGTTCAACTTGATTACCAATGTGTGAATAACCTAATGACTTGTAATATGTGGTTCAGAACATTTACTTTCAGAGTCAACATAGTGCTTGCCACATACAAATTATAGAAATAGGATAGAATGGAATCATAGAAAACTGGATTTAGGATGTGTCATTCATGCCATTTTCTATAGTTTGTTATGGTCAAGTTCGAAATGCATTTTGTATAAGGTAGAAAAAATTTATCTCAGTCTTAGAGTGCATTTCATTTACAAATGTATATGTTTTGGTAACAATATATTTTCCTGAACATGGTGAAAATACTGCAAAATCTCGAAGATCTATGATGTTGTTATATGCAAGCTACTTCCTATATGTGCATTAATCCTTATATACCTTAATAACTGGTCTTCTGTTGGGTACTTTACCCCACCAAAAACATCACTTTTCCAACCTCACCAATATAGTAATGAGTTCTTCTGGACTTATGTACCCTCTTGCTCAGGATACCAGAATTTATTTCATTGTCAGAATCTAACCCAAAGACTTTACAGCAAAATAGTACCTTCCATAACTTGGCTTAATGATGTAATCTCCATGCCATGTGAGGCATTGGAGTTAGACTTTAGAAGAGGATTAAGGTGAAAATAGAAAAGGCAAATAAAAACATGTATTTTATAGTCTTCTGAGGTTTTCAAAATGCTATCCTTATATCAAAAGTGTGAGCTGTGCAAACATTATTTTCAGCAGTTTATAGATGATAAAACTGAAGATTGTGGAGGTCTTGCCCATGGTAATATTCTGATCTTGTCATTTCAGTGAGTTAAAATACCAATTATTAATGTTAGCTATGGTACAAAATTTCTTCAAAAAGCTGTTAAAGATGGCAGTTTTGGAGAAGGAAAAAATACTACAACTAGACTAATTGGAGTATGTGAAGGGTCATCATTAATCAACTGCCTTTTCAATAAACTCTGAGAGATTTGTTTGGGAGCCCCTTTCTCAAAGGAGTCTGAATCAATCATGCCTAAAATTCAGATATCCAACCATGAATGTTCCCATTTTAATCAAAGTTTGCACCAGCATGAAATGGTAGAACAGAAAATTATATCCATAGGAATGTATCTCAATTTCTAACCACTTCGTAGATTCAAAGAAAAAAAGTAATGATAAATAACAAAAATTATACATAGCAAAAAAATTTCCAAATGAATAAATTTCATTCCACAGAGGCAGGATATAGATAGAACAATGAAATTTCTGCACATTTCACATTCACAACACTGGACCTTAAAAAGCTTCAAAGGAACTATTTGCCTAAGAGAAATTGCCATTCTTCTCAAAAATGAATAAACCTAGTTAGTACCTCAGGACAACTAATTCAGTCATGTATCTTAAATCTATGTTAATCTCTTAAAACCAGTGAAATAGAATTCACTTGTCATTAAAAAATTCTTTTTCTTTTTAAGGATATATTGATCCCTGAAATCAGAAATCCCTCTTCATAATCTTTCTCCTAGCTCCTAATGAGAACTTCTATTAGTTCTGAACAGTTTAAGTTTTGCAAAATCTCCCTTATATCCAGGGCCTAACTACCTCATTTCAAAAAGTTAACAAGATTTTATTGCCCACTGTGCAAATGTATTTCAGTCTCAAGGATAATCATGTCACTTCTCCCAAACTCTACTTCCCTTGTCTATTCCACTTACTCCTTCAATTTCTAACTATCCCCAAAGTTCACCATAACCTCCATAACAAAGGCATGTGTAAGGACATGTCATCATGCCCTTTGGTTATCCAGATCCAAGATTCCTACCCATAAAGCTTTGTTTCTCTTACCCTACCTCCTAACTAGGACCAGTTAATAGAATTCTTCTCTTTCTCATCCCTTTGTTTTTTCTTCCCCCTTAGACATACACATTTCTTTTTTATTTACTTTCTAAGACCTTGTTCATGATTATACAGTTGAGAGATCCCTAAACAAAAAGTATTAAGTCTCTAAGAAGATTTCTTTCCTCTGGTTTTTAGTTTTTTGGTGGGGTTTTCTGTTTCTTTTTCTTATGTTTCCTTAAGCCCAAGTTCTCTTTATCTCTTATGAGCAAGATAATAAGTCTTCCAAGATAATCCACTTCTAAAGTCTATCTTTCCTCCATTGTTTAATTACCTTCCCTTCAAAATGTCTAAAGGCCCTAGTATTTAATAATTAAGAACCCCTGGGAAATTGAAATCTTCTCTTCCAAAGTACTATGTCAACTTTAGGATACTCTTTAAATATGATTTGTTGTTGATAATAAATAATGATGGTGATGACGAAGATGAGGATGAGGATGCTATTACAACTAAGCATGGGTTAGAAGTAGGAGAAGGAATTGTGGGTGGAACAATGAACATAAAATCCTCCAGTCCCTTAAATCATCAGATGTGTTCAACTTTCATTCTCTAGGGGTTAAGCTGGTTTTAGTCTCTTGGCCACCATAACAAGAACAACAAAAATATGCTTTTCCCTCTGAAATAATTTAGAAATAACCATTTAAGCATAAAAGTTTGATGTTAATTTTACATTTTTCTTTAAAATAGATCCCCTAGAAATACCAGGTCTCACACTGACATATAAATAGCCAATAAATAATTTTAGATACTTTAATAAATTTATGGCCTCAACAATGAGAATTCTCTTTCTAGTGGTACACAATCAAGATCCTTCACACTTTGTGTAAATCCTTGTTTATACAAAAACAAGATATAATTCAAAATCATGTCTTGTGTAATAGAAAGAATACTGCATGGCTGTGCTTCTGGTTCCTTCATTTAAAGAGTGACAGGGCAGATCATTTAATCTCTTTAAGAATCAGTTTCCTCATCTAAAAATAGGAATGCTTGGATCTTCCTTGCCTACTTCTCAGGGATGTATTAAGAATT
The DNA here is from genome assembly GCF_019393635.1 of Dromiciops gliroides. NCBI lineage: Eukaryota > Metazoa > Chordata > Mammalia > Microbiotheria > Microbiotheriidae > Dromiciops > Dromiciops gliroides. The sequence continues at coordinate 453,793,721 of NC_057863.1, forward strand.
ATTAAAGCACTTGGAAGACTGTAAATTTCTATCTTGATATAAGATAATAGTATTCATTATTCAGACTGGACCTCCCTCTATACCAAATTAGTGAAGTTTTGCTATATCTTTAAAAATAACATAAAACCTTTTATTCATTTCACCCTATTTCTGTGTTGAATAATGCAATCACTTTGCCTTGCAATTTAATTTATTTTTAAATTAATGAATGAATTCATAAAAAGTTAAATAGATTTCTTCATTTTATTCAACATAATTATAAGTGAACATATTTTCGGAAAGAAAATGTGACCAGAATTACACGTTATACATGTAGAAACATTTCAGCTTCAAGAATTGCCTTCTTTTTATTAATTTTTCCCAAGAGCATTGTTTCTACCTTGACCTCAATTTATCTACTCTAACAAAATAATGTTATTACAGTTATTTTAGCACAGACTTTTAAAAACTTTATATCAAGATATCACTAGAATTTACTTTGGTGGTTCTTTACTAAGAAGATGATTACATTATCTATTCTCCAAAATGTTGAGGTAGGTCACACTGTGAAGATAAACATTATACCTGCTAAAAGCAGAAAGAGAACAGTTTAGACAACAATAGCAAGAATCAAATGTTAGTTGAAAATTGATGACAAATAAGCCCATGGATGAAATGGTGCTTGAAGTCATCTAAATGAACCCACCTTCATTCTGAATAATTTTAAATCTAGTTCCAGTTGTCATCTCCTCACCTGTGTCTGAAATTATTGTACTTGGGAAGGTCTGGAGGTTCAAAAGTTTTGAAGAACAATGTCAAATAAAGCAATTCATAGGAAACAATACTGAAAAGAACTGCTCCTGTCCAATTATATGATATGAAAGAAAAGCAAGGCTTTGTAGCCCTTTGGTGGTTGTTTTTGTTTTGTAGAAAGTATGTGTTCAAACAAAACTGTATAGGAAGGAAGCAGTGTCTAGAAAATAGACTTCTATGGGAAAAAATGTTGATTTCCATATTAGTGTTAACAAAAAAGGGCTTTCTTTTATATAGAAGAACCCCGTTGAAGGACCCTATTATGTGAATACAATTGTAAAGAAAGAATATTATGAATTGAAAAGTTTGAAAGGTTCTCTCTCACTGAAGAGAAACCATTTAAAGCTATTGAAAGTGGAAAGGCTTTCAATTGGAAGGTCAATCCATAATGAACATCTGAGAGTGCATGCTCTGGGGGAAAGATGCGAATTCATTGGGTGTGAGAAAGCTTTCACTCAGAGCTCTATCTTTATCTATCATCAGATAATTCATATTGAAGAGAAATTTTATTTATGTAATACATGTGGGGAAGCTTTTAGATATGGCTCATCTCTTGCAGTACATAAGAGAATTCATACTGCAGAGAAGCCATCAAAATGCCTTGAAGAGTAGGAAAGCCTGCAGTGTGAATTCTATACTTATTCCATATCAGAGATTTCATACTGCAGAAGTAGCCCATTAGATTGTAAGTTCCCTCACATCTGGGACCTAAATTTTATTTTGTCCCTGCCCCAACAAAGTTATCTACACAAAGTAGACAATGTTTGAATTGAATTGCTCTTTTTATGAACATAGCAGTTGTTTCATCCAACAACAGAGAATTCATAGTGGAGAGTAGACCTATGATTATAACATTAGAAGGAAGACCCTTATTTGTTGGTCACTTCTCATTCAAAATCAAATAAATTATACTAAATTCCATTTGTAAATGTAATGACAGTTAGGAAAGGAGAAATTTCTGGACCCAAGACAGAGTCCATTATGCTTTAGAAATTTATAATTGATTAGAATTTTTTAGGACAGTCATTAAACTTTTCTGATTCAGTATGTACATATAGCTCATACTTAAACAATAGCACTTCTAAAGCTCAATTTTCTTTCCTTTTCATTTTTTGCCAACAAGTTCTGTTTTGAATCAGGAAGACTTATTACTACAAAAAAGGAAAAGGAAAGAAAATTGAGCTTTAGAAGTGCTATTGTTTAAGTATGAGCTAAAATAAACATTTGGCTTTTATTTTAAAAGAAATCCTCCTGGGCAGGCAAAAGAGTTGCTTAAATCAATTTTATAACACCTAGCATAGTACCTTAAATAAATAGGATCTTAGAACTACTCTTTGTTTTTTTCTTTATTACATTTAACTCCAAATTAGATCTTAAAATATTGCCTAAATGAAGTATATCATTCATTAAGAAAAATGTGTTACCAAAGAGAAGAGAAAATAAACACCAGGGTAGGCATCAACATCATCCCAATCCAGTCATTTTGAGCAGTCAATCATTATCTCTAAAGGTCCATTAAATGTTGTTATTGCCCAGTCATATCTGACTTTTCATTACCCTGTGAGTCATAGCAAGCCAGTGCCTTACTTGGGGTTTTCTTACCAAATATACTGGAGTGATTTGCCACTTCTTTCTGTAGTGTATTAAGGCAAATAGTTGCCCAGGATCACACAAGTAATGAGTGTCTGAGGCTGGATTTGAATTTAGGTCTTCTGGATTCTAGGCCCAGAGCTCTATACACTGAGCCACCTAGTTGCCACTAATATAAAATACCTCCCCACAGTATGATGATATTTAATATTCACTGTGGGAAATGAGTGCCTACTTGAAAAACCTGTTACAAAATGATAATAGTATTTCCCTTGACCCAAGGCAAGCAGAGTCCCTGTACTAGGCCTGTGCACTAACCCTGCCCTCATTCCCATGCTTTGGAGGATCCTATTTATCATAGGAACAAAGAATTATTAAGTTGGAAAGAAAGGAGTGAAAGAAAACCCTCACACAATCCCAGAACTTTCAGGCCAGGATAGACTCCAGAGTAGGCAAGTTAGGTGCTATTATACTCAGTTTATATTTAGGAATGAAAAAGGTTAAATGACTTGTGCAGAGTCACATAGCCAGTAAGTGTTTGAGGCAAGATTTGAACTTGTCTTCTGACTCCAAGTCCCATGTTCTCTCCACTGCATTATATATCCACTCTATGTATTTCATCCACTATCTTTAAAACCTTGGAAATAGCGCATATATATTTGGAAACTTGCTTTTGTTGTTCTTTTTTGCTTTCTGGGGTAGGATGTTAGGGAATAGAAGTAGTGGGTATAATGTTTAAGAAAGCAAAATTTAGCTCAATGTAATTAGCTATTGGGGCAGCTAGGTCACACAGTAGATAGAGCATTGGGCTTGGAGTCGGCAAGACTCATCTTTCTCAGTTAAAATCTGCCAGACACTTATTTGCTGTGTTACCCTGGGCAAGTCACTTAACTTTATTTGCCTCTGTTTTCTTATCTGCAAAATGAGCTAGAGATGAAAATGGCAAACCACTCCAGTATCTTTGCCAAGAAATTCCCAAAAAAGGGTCACAAAGAGTCGGATAAAACTGAAATGACTGAACAAAATGAATACATATTATTTTATTTGTATATCACCTTATTTTTCTCAGGATGCTTTCATCTTACATGATCTCATTTGACCAAAGTAGACATATTGTATAGTGTCACTTCAATGACACACTGTATCTCTGATGTCACCAATGTGGGTATGTCCTTCTTTGGTATAAATTATGACTAACCATTTTCTTCTCATCCATGAAAATATTATCCATGTTCTCTTATAGAACCTACCCCAAATGGCCATGTACAAGGGCTACTTCCCTTCATTATTATGGCTCATCAAATACTTAGACAACTATAATGGCCTCCTATGAATCTTCTCTTCTCCAGGCTGAACATCCCCAATATTTCCAATTGCTTCTCATATAGTATATCATTAAGGCCCTGTATTATCCTAGATGCCCAGCTCTAGACACCCTCCAGTGTATCAATGTCTAAATGGAATGCCCAGCAATGGGCAGAATGCTTTTGATATAGTCTGACCATGGCAAAATATCATTGTTCTATCACATAATTACAAATGCAGATATTTTTTCATAAAAATTGCATTAAAATAATCCTCTTTGAGGATTAAGTATTTTCTCATTTTTTGTCTCTTCTTTCCATATCTTGTTGTAAAACAATCACTCAGTGCTTTCAAAACTGAATAATCTGAACATCCAATTAACCATTGGGTGCTTTGTCTTCTCTGGGATTTATACCTAACTTCAACTTCTCAATTATTATTTCAGCTTCCTCTGGTGCATCTCAGCTGATTAAAATAGTTAAAAACATGTTGAAAAATTTATTCTATGTTCTGTCTCTTTGCTGCTCTATCAGTTTCATCTATGAATAATACCCTTGGGATGATGGTGTGGTTCAGTTGGGGCCTTCTTTAAGCTTTCTGCATTAATATTTTCATTTCTATTGCTTCTTCCTGTTTTATCAAGAAATTCGGTTCACGATCTTCTGCTGCTCTCCTCTCTGTGGTGTTTTGCAAGTATCTATTAAAAGCTCATGTTGCCATTGGCTGCTATGTCTCTCCAATGGGCGAAACAACCAAGTATTTGCTAGTTAAAGCAATTTCCTGAGGCCCTTTGTCTTCCTCTTGGTGGTGATTGTTTTAGATCAATTAAAATTTTGCCCAAAATCGTAATAATCAAGTTTAATATTTTTTTTTCCTTTTTCTACTTTCCATTTTTATGTGACAAACGCATTCAATTGTCGTAATTAAATTCCATGGTTAATGAAAGTAAAACTGCATGCACAAATGATCGGCTAATTTTTGACACTTGAATCTATTGTTTTTCAAATTTAAATAAGAAATAAACATCTTTCACTACAGAATTTTCATTCATTGAACTTTGTAGCACCTAAGCATGATGATTTTTGATGATCTCTTTACTCCACCAATATGAGATGATGTATGAATCGAGGAGAGTAAAAGAAGAGATAATGGTACAAGAGTGAGCTGCTATACTTAAAACCATGGTCTTACCACATACCTAGGAAATCTTATTGAGCAAAATCTTGCTCCAGACCTGATTTATATTATATAAAACAGCATAGACCATTTTGTTACTTAAAGTTCCCACTTAACATAGAAGGAAAAATTGGTCTGGCCTACAGAAAAGAGGTTATTTCAACCCACAAAGCACTATGGATAAAATAATTTTAATGATGGTCATTATCTCTTTTTTGCCTCTGAAATCATAGAATACATTTCAAACCATGCATAGGTGAGAAAAAGAGGACTGTGAATCAGGGATATTTGGAGGAAGATAGAGGCTCTGAGAACCAGCAATATCAAGGTCAAGCTTAAAAAACAAATTTCAAGAAGACATTAATCGTAGCAATAGCCCAACACAGGAATAAGAAGATATAAGTCCTCTATTGAGCAATCCCTATTCTTATAAGGAATTAAAGGGAAGGTGCAAGTAGGATGAGAGATGTCAGGAAAAAATGTTGCAACTATGACCTATAGACTTAACTGAGGGAGAGCTTCTTCAGTAAGGAAGTCTAAAATTAAATTATTCTCATCTCTCTAGCATCATTGTTTGATATGGCCCTTCCTAAAAGAAGGGGCCTGAATTAGATGACTTCTACCTAGGTGCTCAATAAAGAAATAAAAGACAAAGGGTATTTTTAAAAAGAAAATGTGGGGGACAACTAGGTGGCACAGTGGATAAAACACTGGCCCTGGATTCAAGAGGACCTGAGTTCAAATCCAGCCTCAGACACTTGACGCTTACTAGCTGTGTGATCCTGGGCAAGTCACTTAGCCCTCATTGCCCGGCAAAAATAAACAAACAAACAAAAAGAACAAAAAAAGAAAATGTGAACCTTTTGACTCCTGGGGCTATAAGTGGGAAGACAGATGCCTCCCCCTCAAAAAACCCAAAAACCCTACTATGTAAAAATTTAACGGGATAAATGAGGCTAATTCTTTTTTTTCCAAGGACAATCTCTGTGGCCTCAATGGGTCTACCATAATTAATGGTATTATTATCTAAGTTGTAAATGGATATCTTATTTCAATGTTGAAAAATTATATGTTCTTTTTGCCCCTCTCCTGAAATATCAGTCAGCAACAAAATCATTTTCTTTCTATGTAATATTCAGGTTAAATGTAGAATAATGAATTTTGTGCAGTACAAGCTTTCAAGTGGGTTGATTTTTCATCAAAGAGAACTGTGATTTTTCTTACCTATACACAGGTTTGAAAACAGATCTGAAAACAAGAATCAGAGCAGAATGAAAGACAAGAGGGAAGGCTTAGTTTGGCTATATAACAAAAAGGAATTCATTCATTACACTTCAAATGTTTTTTCTCCTTCTTATATCCTAATGCCCATTGAACATTTTCAACTTGAAGACCCGTAGGTTAAGGATTATGCCTGTGATTTCATTAGTGTAGAGAACCCCTAGTAAGGAAACTCTCTTAACTAGTGCAGGTCAGCACCGTCCCAGCAACTTGGAGTCTGAGAACTGCTCCCCTGAGAAGTTAAATGTCTCACCCAGAATCATACAGCCAGTATGTATAAGAGATAGGATTTGAACTTAGCTCTTTCTGGTTCCAAGGCAAGCTCTCTATCTACTATGTCTCAGTTACTTCTCATTTTGTAGATAACAAAATACAAATGAAATGAATATTCATTTCTATTGGAAAACATTCTTGGAAAAATGTGACTATTTTTCTAATGAAAGAGAAAGTGAAATACCAAAAAGGAAGAATAGTTTAAAATTTAAGACTATCCCCCAAAGAGTACATGTGTTATGCTTAAGGACCTTCTCTCTAAGAGTGTATCATGCTCACAATAATACTGGAGAATTGGCAGGCAGGGTAAATGCTGGCTCATCTACTGTTGGTGAAGTAGTTGATTTGGGGGGGAAAAATAAATCCTTCCTCAGTTTCTAGAGGGAAAAAAGGGTGCAAATCAGGTCATTTTCCTTTCAGCTAAAGCAATAATAGTTCTATGAACATGGGAGAACAAGTTACAGAATCAAAAGTAAGCAATAGCTCATTAGGTTTCCTTTATATTCAGCATTGTCTCCATGGGTGAAAGTTAGTAATTTTTCCTATTGTCTAATTCATTAGTGTGAGAGAACCTGAAAAAGATAGTTCTGAAGATAAACTCTTCTTTCTTTTTCCTAACAGAACCTAAGACTAACATATTATGATCCCAGATGAAAATTACATAAAACAATCTGTCTTCTAAGTTAAATATATCAGTTTATCTATACTTTGCCTTTAAAATTGACTAAATATGAATTCTTACCTGCAAATTATTCTTAGTATATGGTACATTATGTAAATTCATTCATTCAGTGCAAATGAAACTGGAGGTTATGTTTTATAGATTATATTAATTCCCTTGAGCTCATTTTATGGGCTACATTAATTCCCTGAATGCTCTAAGTCTTATTCATTTCAGTATACGACTTATAGGATCCGCAGAATATTTTACCATTTTTCTTCTTGCTTATTTGTAGTTGCAAGTATCAAAATGCATTTCTATTACTGACTTAGTGTCATCAGTCAGCAAAAAGATTATCCAATTTTTTTCCATTATTCATATTGCAATGGTGTTTTTAAGAAATTTATCAAAATTTCATGGTAACTTTGCATTTCTATTCAGAAAGCTACATCTTTTTGTTCTCTTTATTTGAATCACGCTGTTACTTTCTTCAGCACATCACCTTGAAAGGTAAGTCATTTTAGTTTGCTCTTCTGACTCTAAGGTGGGATGGCTATCAATAATGACATATAAGCTCTCTTCTGGTCCCATTCATGTTGATAATTTACATTACAGTTTTCCTCTCTTTTGTTCAACATGATTAGCCTCATCAGGTCCCTGAAATGAAAATGTCATGGCTGAAATCAGAGAAGCCTTACTTGGGGGTCTGTTAATATTATAGAGTCATAGATTTAGAGTTACAAGGAACCAAGGAACATCATCTAGTACAATCTCCCTCACCTTATAAATGAGGAAACTAAAGCTTGAGCCAAGAGAGGTTAAGTTATTTCTCCTAGGTCACCCAGGTAGTAAATGCCAGAGCTAGAATTGAAAATGTCCTCTGACTGCAAAGTCATCATTCTTTCCATGACAATAGAGCTGCCTCCCAATATTCAATAGGTACTTACTGGGAGATCTTACTCACCCATACTATATAATTTACTTGTGCCTACGTTCATGAGTTTATATATCTCTCCTACCTTTGGAACATCCAATTTCTTTGTTAAAACAATATTTTGGGGGCAGCTAGGTGGTGCAGTGGATAAAGCACCGGCTCTGGATTCAGGGGGACCTGAGTTCAAATCCGACCTCAGACACCTAACACTAACCTGCTGTGTGACCCTGGGCAAGTCACTTATTCCTCATTGCCCCACCAGAAAAAAAAAATATTCAACACTCCATTTAGAACTCAATGCCTAATATTTCTAAGCTCTACATCACCTCCTCCCCACTGTGTTCTTTGGTTTGTTAGTGTTCTTACATTTGTGCAGAGTGCTTTTCTGTCATTTGGTGTCTGTGTTATTGATCACAGTAGAGTGTCAATTTAGGATTAAGCACTTTCTCTTCTCTTTTGTACTCTCTGCTTCCTATTTTATGCTACTTAGTTAGTCTGTGGTATACAGGATGTATTCAATAAGTACTTGTAGAAAAGTTTGCAATAGAAAACTTTAAGAAATTATTGATTAGATGAAAGTTTTATTTTGAAAATGCCTTAAAAAGGCCATTTCCCTCAAAATATAATCATGTTGTCATAATTGATATGTTTTGTTTCCTTCAGTCAGATTCATCAAAATGTAATAAGTACCTAAGATGTGCAGAAAGAACATTGTTCCAGGTACTGGGGGACATTTTAATATGTCAGTGGATACATTGTATCGATAAGGATATTTTCTCCATCTTTTTGGATAACAAATAATTCATAGTTTCTCATCTTCTTTGACTCTTATCCAAGTTCCCAAGTTCTCTCATACATACTCCAAGGAATATCTGGCCAACAAGCAGAGGACTTCCTCTAAATCTTTAAAATAACATTTCATGGCTACCAATGCAGCATTAAGTCCCTTATTGTTTCTACATGACCAGACAACTTCCTTTTCCAAGAATACATTTCTGAAAAGAAACTACCCTCACGTGATTTTCTGTGCATGGGTAATCATTAGAAAATATGCTATAGTTTACTTATACCTGCCATGCATCTCTCCATTACTATAACTGTGATTCTTCTGTGATTTCATTTCAAAGAGTTGCAACCAAAGAGCTTCATCAGGAGTGTGCCGATGTACAAAAGAAGTTTATGGAGCAGCTAGGTGGCACAGTGGATAGAGCACCAGCCCTGGATTCAAGAGGACCCGAGTTCAAATCTGACCTCAGACACTTGACTAGCTGTGTGACCCTGGGCAAGTCACTTAACCCCAATTGCCTCACTAAAAAAAAAAGTTTACAATTAAATAAACCATTGTACTTGCCCACATGAAGTGCTCATAGTCACATATGGCTCAGTACTCATAGGACTTGGGCTTTTAATATTTCACATACCTATATCAGCTTCAACCACTGCCCTGGACAATGTCACTAGTAAGTGAATAAGAAAGAGTAATATGAAACTACCATATAATGGCATTGATGAATCTAACCTAAAGGGGGCAAGGACTATTAGCTTTCATGAAAAAAATTCAGAGCTTGAAAGTACTAACCTAATACATGGCAAGCCATACTACTTTGGTGAAGGCATATGCATGTAACTTGAAGTATCTAACTAAGTTACAGTCTTTTGAAGAATCCTTTAGTGTACTTAGAGCAAAATTATCCATTAGGATTTACCTCATTAAATAATTAGGCCACATGTTTATTTGACTATAATCTGTGCATACCATCTGGACTAGAAAACTAGGTGAAAAGATTTTTTTAATTAAACTTATATTGTGACCTTTCAAAAAGTAAGAATTTCTGTACATGGCTTCTCACCTGCCCACTGACACACATTCATATACCAGCATTGTGCAACTGAGGGCTGAGGGAGGTAAGAGAATAAAAAGGGAAGGAAGGTTTGGTGGGGAAAAGCAGGGAAAATGATAACACAGGACAGCTGAAATTTTTGCTATGGACATACTGATTTGTTGTTGTTTTGTTTATAATTTCATTGGTAGGAGAAAATCTAATGAGGAAACTCTACCAATGCTGATAAACACCTACCTTGCATCTTAGATTCATAGAGATTTGTCTGAGATAACTAGTAACGTATCAGGGACAGGACTTGAACTCAGGACTTCCCAACTGGGAGACCAACACTCTATTCATCACCACCACCACCAACAAATGTAATAACATTTATATGTCTTTTGCAAAATTCTTTACATGTATTATTTCTTTTGATCCTCAAGGCAACACTGTAATATTTGCACTATTATATCATCTCCATTTTATAGATGAGGAAACTGAGACTGAGAGAGGTTAAGTGACTTGCCTAGGGTCACATTGCAGCTAAGTGTCTGTGAATTCATCTCAGATCTTTCTGACTCCACATCGAATGTTCTCTCCTTTATATCAATCAGATAACTCTATGATCTTTATTTTGGGGTATTTTTTTTCTTGGGTTGTTGTGTTCGTTTTTCTGTTTTGGGGGTTTTCTTACAGGGCAATGAGCGTTAAGTGACTTGCCCAGGATCACACAGCTAGTAAGTGTCAAGTGTCTGAGTCTGGATTTGAACTCTGGTTCTCCTCAATCCAGGGCTGGTGCTTTTTCCACTTTATCACCTAGGTGCCCCTATGATCTTTATTAAGTCATATTTCCTTTCAGTGAAGCACCACCACCACTTCCCTGAAAAAATAGGGCTTCTTCAACAACAACAACAACAAAAAACAACCCTGAGGGAATAAACGTATGTGAGGTTCCCATTCAAAACTGAAATGAATGGATCCTGAGTAAACTTGGAACTCAGTAATCCAGCTAAGAGAAGTGTTGTAAGCTATGAGCAACATTGATGACTTCACCTTGATCCAGTTTCTCTCTCCATTTCTGTGAGGCCCTCAGATTCAATTACAAGAGTCACTTTGATTAGAAAGCTGCTCTTTCTTGAATTCACCTGTTGGCTGGTATATGCAGCTCTGTTCGGCCTACTCACTTGCAGTCACTCACACATTCCCAGCTGTTCAACCCACACCCAAATAGAATATACAAACAAAGCTTTTCAAACCGATCAGTAACTAGCTTTAAAAACACTCAGCTCACCATACAAGCACTTTGTTCTCAGCCACTCAAAGGACACAGAACATATGCTTGCCTTTGCGAACTCTTGGGGATAGCTCACTCAAAAATAAAAAATAAAATTGTTGGCTCTTTTCCTATTTGCCACTAGCTAAGCAAACTTCTTAATAGTTTCCTTTAGTATTGTTTAACTCTTACCTCTGTTAATCACTTTATTTCTAAACTGCACTCACATCAAGATCCTCTTTGTTAAGATTTCTATATTTTTATTCATTCAATTGCTGCCTTGTATAATATGGTTTTATGCTACTTTATTTTCTCCTTAGGCTTTCTCTTACCCACATTTGATTCCTCCTTGGTACTGTGGTAATAAGCAGTTAGCCAACATGCTGGACTAACTGATGTTTAAGACACTGAAAATGTGTACATCTATTACAGATGTTTAAGATTTTTAAGTTTTCAATCACCAAAATAATGATTTTTCCCCCTTTGTCACTTTGGACTCCCAGAATGATTTCAATTTCTGTAAATGGAAATAGTTAAGTGAAAGTTCACTTAGGACTTCATAATACTCCACGGGAGTATAGCTTTCTTTATTCTTCCAGTTTTGAAAAATTGGAAGAAGATATTGTAGTTAATTGTTTAAAATGCTGACATTTGTATGTTGTAGTCTATCTAGCCATTCTCTAATCCATCAGCTGATTTTGCACAAATCAAGACAACTCAAAGATCTCCCCCAGCTTATGCTATGTAATACTTGGTAAATCTACCTGACTTCTGGTTTTCACAAACACTTTCGTTCAGTTTAGGTTTGTTGCAACTTTCATTCAAGTTTCCAAAGCTTAGTAATTTCATCAGATTGGAGTTTTGAACAAATCTGGGCTAAATTTCAAATCTGATTTATTATTTCAGGCAGAATCTATGTAAAGCCTGGCAGTGTGAGATGAGTTTTGAGTTTGTTTTCTGGTTCATTTATACCTGAAATTCAAGGAAAATCTCAAGGGATAAGAACCCACAGGAACAGAAGCAAAAATATCTATAAATATTATAAAGATAAAAATATCTTCTGACCTTTCACTCATATTCCTTTTTATATCTTAGTGCTTATAACTTCGCTGCCCCAATCAGTTGTCTCTTCATAGGTCAAGATGACAAACATCTAATTCAAGGACTTGGATTCTTGTTGCAGATATTTCTATACATCTAATAATTTTTGCTAAGTGCCAAAAGCAATGAGTTTTGCAATTATTAAGCATGTTTTCAGCAACATTAGATTCTATACTTACGTTGCAGCTCTGTAATGAAAATCTTGCCATATCTTAGAAGGAAAAATATTTGATAAGAAATTACACTTATGCGCCAGTTGTAAAAGGTGTTCTGATATAAAATGAAATTTTCAACATAGGATGAGTACTCATTTCCTGAGATTTATGGCTTTAGGATATAGAAAGATTATGTGAGAAGGATTTCTCTTCACAATGCAAATGAACATGATATTCCAAGAGACTCAAGATAACTTCAAAAGCTAATAAGTTAAACAAGATGGAAAAAATGTAGACTTTAACAAATCAGGGAAAATGACAAATTCAAATAATAGCTAGCAAGAATTCATATAGTGTTTTAAGGCCTACAAAGTATTTTACATATGTTAATTCATTTGATGCTTAACAACCCTATGAGTTAAATACCATAATTTTCCCCATTTTACAGATGAGGAAATAGACAGGTTAAGTGATTTGCCCAGTGTCACATAGCTAGTAAGTGTCAGAAGCAGAACTTAAACTCTGGTCTTCCAGATTCCCAGTCTCAAGCTCTATTCACTAAACCACCTATTTGTCTCTTATTTTTCTAGATATTAGGAAAAACAAAAAATCAAAACTTTCCTTAAAAACAACTCAAGAAAATAGCAATTCACCAAGATAAATATTGAATTTGTGATGAAATTAGAATTAAAATAGATATTTCTAAAAATCCAATTTATTTATTTGGGAACCCAAAAATGTACCTTTATTAAAATACACATGAAAAGCAGATAATTAGATTAAAACATATTGCCAAATATTGATATTTGAAGCTGTATACTATTATTAATATGCAAGAATGGTACCTATTTAAAGAATATTACACACTGAAAAAATATTCCACTGTGCTAGATGAACAAATATATTAATTCCATTTCTAGCTAAGTAATATTCAAAAACATTTTTATAGTAGTCACCAAAAAGATTTTCATTTCCAGGAAGATTTTTTTTTAACCAAAGGAAAGACCTAATCTAGGTACTACATATTACATCACATCTTGCAGATTTTAATTCAAAACTATTATCTGGTCATTGACTCCAAGAACATTCATACTTGGCTAAGAAAGCCCAGCTCTCAGTTGGGGCCAAATTGATTTTGTGGTTCAAGCATTATAAAATACATGTCAAATGCAGTTGTCTGGGTAGAAGTGAAGTTCTTTGAAGCAAGTGAACCTTAAAGTAGAATTGAAACTAAAATGGCATGCTCTATGTCAAAGAGTTACACATTTCATGATTGTTGAAAGGATTTCTATATATTTTATCTACCCATAAATGACCCAGAGGTTTTCTGGTGAATTTTACCAGTATGTATTTGTATCAAGTTCACAAAAAGTCAAGGAACTATTCCTTGTTTCTTCTTAGAGTTCAGTGATTAGACTTCTACCAATATACCCATTTGGAATGAATATCAGGCTCAAGGAGACTTTTCTTGAAGGGAATTTTTCTTGGATCTCACAGTAGCTTGAAGTTAGGAGGAAGATAGTTTAAAAGGGATAAGCACTATCACCAATGCAAAGAGTTTAGTTAGTTCTGATAATCATCTGGGAGAATTAAGAATGATCTAAAGATCAGCAGGGGTCCTACATTGGTCTTATTCTTGGAATCACAGGTTAGAATGGTAATTAAAAGTTCTGTAAATTAGAATAAAAGTGAATTGTAGAATTAAAATTGTCAGGATAGAGACAGAGAGAATGTTTTGATTAGAGATAGGAGGAATTGGGAATACCTGCCTAGTAGGGTAGCTTGTGTGCCTGGGGAGAGCTTAATTATAGTGAGTAAAGAGGAAAATAACAGTACCATGAGAAGAAGAAGAACTAAAAAAAAAAAGGTTGCTATTACTTAACAAGTGTTTTTTCTTGATAAATCATTGCCCCAGTGACACTATCTTAAGGTAACCACTTCATTGTTGCTGTTATTGTTGCTTTTCAGTTGTTTCATTCATGTACAATTCTTTGTAACCCAATTTGGGGTTTTCTTGGCAAAGATACTAATGTGGTCTGCCATTTCCTTCTCCATTTCATTTTATAGATGAGGAAATTGAGGCAAACAGGGTTATGTGACTTGCCCAGCTAGTAAGTGTGTAAAAAACCAATGATCTTATGCTTAATACCAGAAGGGAATCATATTTGAGGGGTAAAGGGAACTAGCAAGCCAGTATAGTACATTGAAATGAGTATATAGGCCATGGAGGGAGAGGGCCTAGATTCATTTGCCATCTCTGTCCTTTACCTTTGACCTTGATGAGTCTTCAATATCCTTGACCTTGATTTCTTCATCTACAAAATGAGAGGTTACCAAGAAGAATTTTGCCATACTTAAGAAATCTGCTCAGTGCTATGACAAACTTTTATCCCAAAGAGATGAAGATGAGGCACTTTAACCTTCTAATTCCAGAGAGGTGATAGACACAAAACACAGGATGCAACATGCATTATTGGATATGTCCAGTGATAGAATTTGCTTCCCTTGATTGTATGTATTTATTAGGAGGGTTTTCTTTTTCATTTTCTTCAATTGTGGGGGGGGGAGGGGAGAATGAGAGAGAAACTAAATTCAAATAATGTGTGGGGTTGGACTGGATGACTTCTGAGATCCCATCCAGCTCTAGATATCTGATTCTATGATTTTTTGATTTTCATTTCCACTTTCAAGGAATCAAAGACCTTTAGAGGCAAAGGGTATTTTTTAGATTACCCTAATATAATCGTTGTATTAACTGAAGTCAAGAGAAGCTAGTTAAGTTGCCTAAGATCACTAGGCTAGGGGGCAGCTAGATGGCACAGTGAATAAAGCACCGGCCCTGGATTCAGGAGTACCTAGAGTTCAAATCAGACCTCAGACACTTGGCACTTACTAGCTGTGTGACCCTGGGCAAGTCACTTAACCCCAATTGCCCTACAAAAAAAAAAACAAAAAAAGATCACTAGGCTAGTTAGGCACTTAGCCAGTATCAAAACTCCAAGTTTAATGTGTCCACTACACTACATTAACTTCCCTGTTTTGCTGTATTTTCATAATCATTCTTGTTTAGACAGAGTTTGGTTTGTATTTTCTATGATAGACACATTCTCTTTTAGTCTAAATAAAAAGAGAAAGAGGAGAAGACACTTGCCTTGGCTAATCATAATAAAGGTGGTAGTTGTCCATGAGGCTAAGTCCAATGCATATATTTCAGGTTCATGGACAGGGGGACAACCTGTTTGAAATAACTAACCCTTCAAGTACTTTCATATGCCTTTTTAAACCTTCTGATTTTATGATTCTGAATCACTATCGTCTATGGGATATTTTATGGATTAACAAAAGATTTGAAGTAGGAAAATTCTGAACTCTCACTATTTGACTCCAGAGTAGATGGAAATATTTATCAACAGTAAGATTACTCACAGTGGCATCATGGGAAATTTTGTTCTCCTAATTTTAAAAATAACTTACCCTTTTTCTGTTGAAGGGATTGTATCATTCCATTAGCCTCATATATCCAGAAATTACTAGACCTAGACCTTTTCCTTCTCTTTTGTTAGATTTCTGCATTTCCTATCTTAATTGCTGGAATTCATAAAATACATAATTACCATGAATACTATCATGATCGTGGGTTTATGAATATTATTGTATCATGAATCCCTTTGGAAACCTTCTGAAGCTGAATATTACTATGGTTTATTGCCTGCATTCATAATTGGGGGGCAGGGAGGGGAAGAGGAGTACTAAATTTCAGTTAGAAGTTAGTGAAAATAGAGATGCAATTCTTTTTATTCATTCAGGTTCATGGACTCCTTGAAAACTATCCATAGAACCCAAAGAAGTTTGTGGACTCTAGATTAAAAGCCTAATTGTGTCATTATATTCCTAGATTACAAGCATTGAATTCGAGTGTCTTTGTAAGTTGTCTTCTTTGATTCTCCTCTCAAATATATATCTATTTATCCTGCATTTTATTATACTACATTAAATAAGAGTGAAGTTTCCTAAAATCTATAAACAAGCCCCCTCATGTAAGTAAAAAGTAAATATGATTTTTTGATACTTTGAAATATCAATGATTTTATTAGCATGAGTGGTTAGTCCATTGGTACTTATTGCAACCCTCCATGATGTTTAAATTGCTATGGCTGAGAAATTCTTCCCCTGATGGATAATCCTCAAGTGATGAGCCAGTCCCCACAAAGCTAGACTGGTCGTTGAATTATAGACACACAGTGCATCACCAGGCTTATATTTAAAGCCTTTGCACTTTGTTTGGACTTGCTGGAGCTTACTTTTCATTTTAATAGTGTTCAAGAACACAGGGACATCTCTGGGCCTCCATGAGGTATCAGTCACATAAGAGTCATGATAGGGAGCAGTGTTGATGAGTTTTCTCTGCTTAAAAGTGTAACTTCCTATTCCATCTTCACCTCCTTTCATCTTTAGCTTTCTGGTGTTGTTAGATTTGATAGTCTATCACTTCCGCTAGCCTTTCATCACTTTCTTTGACATTCCATATCATCCGAATGAAATGATTGTCAAGATTTTCTCTGATCGAACTATCATTATTTAATATGAGATGAATCTATACTTTTCCTTCACTACTGCACCCTCCCTTCATATACTCATGTTTATCTTCTCTTTGCATGAGTCTGTCACTTAAAAATGACTCTCTCAAGTGTTCTTTCTAGTTGTATCATAAGTCAAAGGGACATACTGTAGGCCATTTCAGGCGAGCTGTGAACTTCAGGAAGGACTTGTAATCTTTGTTATATAGCTTTTCTATCAGGAAATATTGTACCATCAAAGTTAAATTTGAGGAAAGAAAGAAGTCTAAAAAAGAAAACAACCAAACTCCTATAATTCTATTGTTATTTTGATGAGTAGTGATTTAAAAAATGTGCTTAGCTCCTTTCCTCCCACCCCACAGGTGACTTTTTAAATGTTTTAAAACTTTTTTTGGCGGGGAGCAACTTGGAAACACGTGACATTATTTTGTAATTTCTAGCTACAAATTGTCTACTTTCTTAATGGAGTTTGGGGAATATATAAACTGGAATAGAGTTTAGCTTAGAGAAAATTGAATTAAAAGAGTAAAAGCATGTGCCATAAGTTTTAATATGAAATTAGAAGCAGCTAAAGAAGAGTATCTAAGGAATTGGCTTACATATGTGGTATGAATTATTAAAATGAATAAACTAGAACTTAAATAGTTATAAGTATAAAATAAAAGTTCATTTTCTTTCACTTTAATTGTGCCTAACAAAGAATTTGTCACTTAATAGGTCTAATTCATAATCATTTAAATGTTTCAAACTAAACATTCTAAAACAAACTGAATTGCAAAAGGTAACGCAGAGTGTCATAAGGAAATAACTAAGCTAACGTGAGGATAAGTGTAACAAACCACCAAATAGGTATCAAGTACCTACAATGAAGCATAGTGGGTACTAACATCTAAAACATGGTGTCTTCCCTCAAGGAACATAGATTCCATCAAAGTTAGAGTTAATTCAACAGTGGGACTGATAAAGAATCCACTTGTCTGAAAGAATAATAGGGACAGGAAGGGGGATCAATGGTGTTCCTAGCAACAACTAAATGTAGGGTGTCCAAGAACATAGGAAATCAGGGTCATTGAGTCCATCAGTAACAGGTCTACAGATTGGGATGTCAGGAAGGTCCAGTCCTATATAAGAGAGAGATCCAAGCAGGCAAAAAACTAGCATTAGGCCCATTTTTAGTAGTTAACAGTGGAAACCAAGCCACAACTATAGTTTTTTTCTTCTAACTCTATCTTCAATTATTTTATTAATGCAAAAGGGTTTTTTATTCTATGCAGTTACACTTATCTATTTTGTCTTTTATGATCTCATTTACCTTTGTTTAAAAACTCCCCTTTACACAATAACAGCAGTAACAATAATCACCTGTGAAAGACTTAGTGACTCTTATTAATATGATGAACAACCATAGTTCCAAAGGTCTCATGATGAATAATGCTACCAACTTCCAGATAGAGAACTGATGGATTCATATTACAAATTGAAGCATACTTTTTTCACTTTCTTTTTCTTGTTTATTTGGGGGGCAGGGGTTGGTAGAAATGATTCATTTGTAGAAATTTATTTTGCCTGAATTCTTATTTGTGATGGGTTTTTACTTCTAGCCTTTATAATATGTAAGAGAAGAGTTGGGGTAGGGAGAGAAAATAAAATATAATTGAATGAAAAAGAAATTTAAGTGAAATTAAAAATCAAAAAATGTAACTCAAAGTAAGCTATTATTTAATTTATAAGCTGTTTAATATATATATGTAAATATATACACATGCAAATATATACTAATACTTTTCACATTCATAATGAAAACATATTTTTAATGAAAAAATGTCTCCCCCTTGCCAAAGGAGTAAGAGTTGTCTCCTGTCATTTGATGATATGCCTTTTATATTCAGGTTATAAATCCATTTAAGGGGGCAGCTAGATGGCGCAGTGGATAGAGCACCAGCCCTGGAGTCAGGAGTACCTGAGTTCAAATCCGGCCTCAGACACTTAACACTTCCTAGCTGTGTGACCCTGGGCAAGTCACTTAACCCCAATTGCCTCACTAAAAAAAAAAAAATCCATTTAAAATTTATTGTGATATTTGATCCAAATTGCTAGGTGAAAGCCAATTTATGCCAAATTGCTTTCCATTTTTCCTACCAGTTTTTGCTGAAACAGAAGCCATCTATTCCCCACCACCCATAATATTTATTTTTGGGTCAATCATCACTGAGCTACCGTCTTTCTAGTTTTCTACTATATATGGATATAGAGATAGAGATAGAGATAGAGATAGAGATAGAGATAGAGATAGAGATAGAGATAGAGATAGAGATAGATATATGTGTGTGTGTTTTGCAGGGCAATGAAGGTTAAGTGACTTGCCCAGGGACACACATTTGGTGTCAAGTGTCTGATGCCAGATTTTAACTCAGGTCCTCCTGAATCCAGGGCCAGTGCTTTATCCACAGTGCCACCTAGCTGCCCCTGAGCAACTGTTTTTGATCAATTTCTTTTTTGTAACATCTCATCCACAGATCTGCTAAATTATTTTGATGACTACTACATTATAATATAGTTTAAGGTTTAAGAAAGATATGTCCCCTACATTCATGTTTTTTCTTATTATTCCTATTGTGATTCAGCACCTTCATTACTCTAAATTAATTGTTTTTCTCTAGTTCAATATGGTATCACCTTAATAATTTGATTGCTGTAGCACTTAATCTGTTACTTTAGGTAGCATGTCATTTTCATTATATTGGCATAACCTAACCATGAGTAATAGATATCTTACCAATACCACTGTACATTTTAGAAAACACCTCCAATCCAATTCACTGAACATTTATTAATTGATGTTTAAATTTTGGGGATACAAATAAGAAAAAGAAAGTCCCAGACTTCAAGGAACTTACAAACTAATGGGGAAGACAACATACAAAAGGAAGCCTAAAGGGGTGGACCAGAGGGTACCTGGTACAGGGAGATGATGTTCATGAGGCTGAAACCAAGCAGAGCAACTTTTTTTGTTTTTTCCATTGAAAAAGAAGTTAACTGAAAATGTAGAGAGCTGAGCTCTTTATAAGGGAGCTCTTGGGAGGAGTTCATTACTCTACCTTCCAGCCTTTCACTTCAGAGAGAAGAGTCAACAGAGTGCTTAGAAGGTATTGCATGTCAAAGTTGACTCAATCTTCATGACAATGAGTTTTCAGTTGATGAGATTATTCCAGGGGAGGCATGTTGTTCATAGAGTCAGAACCAAGCAGAGCAGATAATGGCCCTCACTACCTCTTACCTTAACTATTACAATATCTCTCTAAATGGTCTCTACTTCCAGTTTCTCCCTTCTCCATCATCCACAGAGCTTCCAAAGTAACTCACCCAGAGCATATCTGAGTCTGTCACTTTCCTATTCAAAAGCCTTCAGTAGTGCTATGATTCTTTAGACATTACAATTTGTCATTATATGATCACAAGTACAAATTCTTGAAACTGCTTTCCTCTACCTTGGGATATAATTTATCTTGAATAGATAGCTAGACTCATTGAAAACAACTAGATTTTCCTATCCTATCTCTTCACCTATTCTTTAATTAATTTCCCTCTTAACCATTCTTGTTGTTTTCAATTCAGAAATTATTCTTGGAAAAATGTGGTCAAAATAGGTTCTACTTTATCTTTGTTACTGATAATACTACACATTTGCCTTACAAAAAGTAGCTTTATCCTTTCATTGGCCATTTCCTTACCCAAGAATAACCTTGAAAGAATTTTTTTTGTTTTCATTAGCATTTTTCCTTATATGTTTAAGTCACAGTTTATTTTCTACTTTAGGCCTATCCACACTATTCTTATAACTTCAGGCTACTCTTTTGCATTTGTCCTCTCCTTTCAACTTTTCTACATATCTCTTCAAAAGCTGAATTCATTGAAGATCTCCCTGTGGAACTATATTGGATGCATGTGAAGCTGCCTTTGTTTATTTTTTATAAGAACACCTCACAACTCTTGGGTTATTATTAGATTGTAAGATGCATGAGATTAAGAATTATTCCATTCTTTGTACTAATATAAAAACACCTAGTACAATGCCTAGTACATTGTAAGAACTCTTAATTCTTATTCATTGGTTACTCTACCCTTTTGGAATCACTGTACAGAAGATAATATCTATATTTTTACTCAAGTATTTGAAATGTTATATCCTAAAGTCTAGAGTACATATCTGGCTATGCTGATACACTCTTCCTTGGGTAACACAAATCCTGATTAAACAATCACTTTTTTGAGAGGCTCCTTGCACTTTGTCTTCACCAATTGGCTCTACCTTGTTCATCAGAATTAAATACAAAGGAGCTGTTTACTTCCTTGTTTTCCCCACCTTCTGAGAGAAGAAATTATCAACAAGAGCAGCCTAGAATTTACCAAATGACTTCTTTTAAAATAATGAATCTTCCAGCAGTTATTCAGATAATTAAAGTTCCCTACTACATCTGCACAGTCACACAAGTGGAGAGGTATAAAAAATACAAGATCCTAATGAGTTTGTTGATTACCAAAAAAATAAAATGACTAGTTAAAACAAAATTCAGCCTTAAAAGCTGTCTTCCAACATGTTGTTCCTCATTCATATTTTAAGAACAAAATAGATTGTTTGAGATAACCATAGATTACTCTTCAATGATTTCTTAACATTGTAATGCCTTAAACTGATAGAAACATAATTACTGAAAGTGCTTACACTTGTATGAAGCAAGGCTCACATAAGGGCCAAATGCAAGAGAAAATCCTTATATAGATATGAAAAGGACTCTCAGAGGTTCCCATTGGCAGAAGACATTGTATAAACTACATAAATGGAATGCAACAGGAACAATTTAATAACCCCTGTGGCCATTCAAAGGAAATTGATCTAATAATCCACATGGGAAAAACAAACAAATAAAAATAAATATTTCCCACATTACAATATATTGTTTCAGTGGCTAATCCATTGATTTTTGTCCATTGGCATCTTGGACAGGAAGCATTGCCCATGGTCAGATTTACGGTTAGAATAAACCCTTTAAAATCATTGATTCTAACCCCTCTTATTTTACAAATGAGAAAAACAAAATTCTGAAGTGACTTACTACAGGCCACACAAATACTCAGTGGCTAACAGGATTTGAACCCTGGTCCTCTCATTCCAAATCCAGTACTTTTTTCCCTATGCCTTTGTATAGAACATAACTTTCATAATACTTTAATATTACTCTATCCCTTATAATCCAATATAAAAGTAAATTACTGGGGTGGCTAGGTGGTGCAGTGGATAAAGCATAGCCCTGGATTCAGGAGTTCCTGAGTTCAAATCCGGCCTCAGACACTTGACACTTACTGGCTGTGTGACCCTGGGCAAGTCACTTAACCCCCATTGCCCTGCAAAAACAAACAAACAAACAAACAAACAAAAAAAAGTAAATTACCTTAACAGTACATAAGAACAACTCTGATAAAAGCATATTTTGCAAAAAAGCCAAGATAGAACAGCTTTGGGAAAGGGAAAACATGAATCTCCACGTCTTATTTTTTAACTTATGCCCAATTCATGGTGTTGGCAACTGTTCCTTTCTAGCATTTTCTTTAAAATCCTGGTGTGACAGTCAAAATTGGGTCAAATTATAGAGCATCCATGCAATCCAGAGACCTTCTGACTTTTGATCTGGATGCCTCAGATAACAAGGCTTGAAAAAAAATGCATGTGCACCTGGCTTAAATTAAACCATCAACTGAGATTTTATACTTCAGAAAACATTAAATTAGGAAACTGATTGACCTAGTGAATAACCAATATTACACTGTGTTGTAGGACACTGCTGCTCCTGGGACCAAGGAAGCAAGTTGGGCTTTGTCAGACATGCTATCTGTCATAATTCAAAACCCTTTGTTACGTAAATGATACATGCATGACACAGTTGCCATCACTTGTAGTATCTAAAATTGGGGTTTTACATACTTTTGGACTCTGCCTTAATCTGGAAAGAAGGGAGTTACAGAGCCAGTGAGCAAATGCTACTCACTGTTCACACTGCTGAAAGAATCAAGGCCTTTGTTATAGCTTTCCCAGAGAGAATGCCATTTCCATTATAATATTCTATCAGCTGCATTATGATATGGATTCTGTTTGTGTTTTTCCATATTATATACTCTTATTTTATCAAGAATTTAATTTTCCTTTCAAAGATGTTATATTAAATATTTTCTACATTATAAATGTACCACTACCCTACCCACCACTGTCTAAAGGCAAGGTATGCTCCATTTCAGCTCTCCCCCAAGGTGATCTAGTATGCTGGAAGGAAGGAAGGAAGGAAGGAAGGAAGGAAGGAAGGAAGGAAGGAAGGAAGGAAGGAAGGAAGGAAGGAAGGAAGGAAGGAAGGAAGGAAGGGAGGAAGGACAGGACAGGACAGGACAGGACACTCTAGATCCATTTCCCAAATCCAAAGTAAAAGGGAAGAGGGAAAAATGATTCATTCCCTCACTCTCACTCAGGTCAGTTCATGGCACTTGTTCTGTGGGTACACTGAGTGTGATCATCATCTGGATTCTGCGGGGGGCGGGGGGAACTCTCTTAGGCTTGCATTTTTAAATATACAATCAACAGAAGGGGAATATTATCATATATTTGGTAGAGGAATGCAGAGTATTTCCATGTTAGGTGATCTGGTATGCACAAAGCAAGTCCTATTGTATAACATGTACCATTTTATTTGGATTTAAGGACCTTTACTTTCATGGAAAAGTCTCCACATTGATGATTTAGTTGGAAGATATTACTTCATTTTTAAAAATGCTTCCTAAAACACTTCCCAAAAAACTTCTATTTTCTTAAGTGAAATATGTCTTCTACAAGAATACCAAAGGATAAATTATTTTCATTTAGAAGATATGCAAATTTTTTATTTCCATGTCACTGAGCTGAAAAATCTAAGGTAAGACTATTCAGGGTACCATAGCTCTGAATTATTTTTCATACTTTGTGTAGTGTATGTAATGATAGGACTCAGGGAGGGGTATATTTAAAATATTTCTATTTGTTTCTCTAAAATCACTGTTGCTTTCTAGGCATTACAGGCATAATGATTGGGATCCTATTGGGGCCAACTATATGTGGGCAATCCATTCTTTGACTCTAGACCTTGTTCATCTTGGTTAGCTTCCTGAGAATTTCATTTCCTCCTAGGAGCCAATACAGAAGGCATTTGAAGAATTGAATAAATTCTAAATACTTTCTTTTGACTAAATTCTCTTTTAAAGTACTGTGGCTCCTTACTTTTTTTGGCTCCTGAGTATTCTCAATTCCTTTCATTCAGAGATCTGCTGTACCCTTTCTGCTGTAACCACTTTGAAGTAGATTACTTTATCTGGCTTCCAAATAACTTCTTCTTTCCCTTCTTGTTCCTATCTACTACAAACTCCCAGAAACAAAGGAGTTTTTCTAAGGTTTATCTACAAGAATCAAAAGAAAATGTAAATTCAGAATTAATATTGTGCTGGCGAGGTTAAGTCTAAATCAAGATAAATAAAACCACATAGCTCTAGAATGGATAATATTTTCTAAATGAAAAAAGATTTGCTTGTCCTTCATCATCCTTTCTAGCCTGAATACCTCACACAATAGCATCCAGCTTTTTGGCATCAGAAAAGAACAACATTCCTATTACCCACTGTTTTGGTAGTAGCCTTCCTGAGTACTCCCGGTTCAAACACATTGGTCCATCTTATTATCCCATTATTACTCTTAGCCTGTCAGGAAGTTTTCTGAATGCTGGACAGGTTTTAGGGTATTCCACCCACATTCCTCCTTAATCACTTGCTCTCCAACTTCCCATCCTCCCATGACCCAGGGGAAGACAAGGAAATACAGAGAGATACAGTGTTCTTGTCACCTTAAAAATAGAATACAACGCAGCTCTGAAAGTACTGAAAGACAAGCCCATCCATCACAGCATAGCTGGAGCTCTGGAGCAGCTGTCCACTTCTCTGTTCATTCTACCCTCAGTCTACAGAAAGAAGAAAGCAGCAACAATTATCTATGAAGAAACTGAGCTGTTTCCTAATTAGGAAGAATTGAGTGGGAAGAATTAGGCAGGTTGTCAAATAGTAACTTAGTAAATAACTGTATTATTTTTCTCTCTTTATGAGAATGTCAGTTCCTGACAGACAGGTACCATATCTTGATACGATTTACAAAGTATCTAGAAACATTTAGTTTGGAATACCCAAGCATATTTTTATGATCTCAAATACTAATAGTGAGAGAATTAAGTATTTTAATGGCAATGGTCAAAAGACATTTTGTGTTCTGTATAAAACTTACTTTGTAAATATTCAGAAAATCAAAACTGGGGAAAATGAATTAAATTCAATTGTATAACATCATTATTTAACTTGATTTCACTCTCAGCCTTTTCAATCTCAGAAAAGTAAAATATAAGAACATACAATAGCCCTTAAACAATAATTGAATAAAGATATTTTAGTGAAAGTTTTATAAAGCATAGTTAAAAATTATCCTCAATAAAGATTTAAATTGTTATTGTATTCTATCATTCTCAATGATCCCAAAGTCATTCTCACCACAAAAGACAATAACCTTTCCTGAGCATAGAGGGGAGAAAGCTTCTTTGGAACTCTTAATTAGTAATCACCAATATGAATTAGACTCTGGATGAAGTAGAGAGGAACTATTTTTTTTCTCCCTTTTAACTTTGTCTGCCTTCCAATGAAGTATAATGCTACCAGGTAGTAGAAAAAATGTATGTCTGAGCAGATCTCTCTCTCTCTCTCTCTCTCTCTCTCTCTCTCTCTCTCTCTCTCTCTCCTCTCTCTCTCTCTCACACACACACACACACACACACACACACACACACACACACACACACACACACACACACATATAAGCTTTATATGCTTCTTGGTGTCAGTTGCCCCTAGTAGCTCTCACTCACTTTCTTTTAAGGCAAGATGAATGTTCTCTCTAAGGAGGACATCCCCATAGATTATACCCATTGAAGGGTTTCTTTATAGAATATATCCTTTTTCTCCCATGGGAACACATATTGCTGGTGCTCCCTACTACTACTGAAACAAAGTGTTCCCTAATTCTTTCCTCCTGTTTCAATCCTTCCCTTTCATCCTTCTCCATTCTCCTGTAAACTCTCTTCGCCCTGGAAGACCACTGTTCTGTCCCCTTCCTTGTTAACTTTGGATTTGGGGGCTGAGGTCAAGGTCAGGGGCCAATTTTTAAAAATGTTATGGCTTTTAAAATTTTCTTCCCAATTGTCTTTTATGTTTATTTTTTACATATTTATATTTCTAATAATTCTTCCTAATAATGTTTCTTTGCTGAAAGTTGTGACTATGTATTTGAGTTTTCCAATTCTGTATTTTGTTTGTTTGTTTTTCAAGTCGTAAATTCTAATTTTACATTTCTTATTTTTTCAAAAAACAGTTCAGGAACATTATGTTATAGTTCAATATTTTCTTAAAAGGATCCACAGTGTTTTCTGCTTCAAGTGTTGATTCATTTTCCTTTGTATTATAATTTTATTCATAGGTATCTGGACTCAGTTTAGAGACCATATTCCTGTGTTACTAAAATATTTCTTGTTAGTTTATCTGCTTATTTCCAATATCTTTAATTGTTTTCTTCTCCTGAGATATTTAGTAAATTGTCTTTTTGTTTTTCTTTTATATTTCCCTATTGCTCATTTTCTGACTTCTTCCCTTTTGATGATGATTTTCTTGGGCACTGGATATCAAAGACATCTAAGTCTCCTGTCATACTGGCCAAATCACATTTTACCCCTGTTCTTTCTGCAGTTTCCCTGTCCAGATGAAAGAAATCAATATTCTAATGGATATTTCCCATATCTATCCATTTTACTTTTTATAAAATCATTAGCTAATGATGCTAACTCCTATGATCTTAGGCCTTTTCCTTCCCATTTGTGAACCACTTTAAACAATGTTATGGCAGCTGCCAGCTCTCTGTTTGCCTTTCTAACCCAAGCCTATTTCTAAAACATATCTCAAAAAGATAGCTTTTTGGGGGGCGGCTAGGTGGCATAGTAGATAAAGCACTGGCCCTGGATTCAGGAGGACTTGAATTCAAATCCAAGCTCAGACACTTAACACTTACTGTGTGACTCTGGGCAAGTTACTTAACCCCAATTGCTTCACACACACACTCAAAAAAAGATAGTGTTTTCATTTGAACATTATAGTATTATAAAATATCACATAGAACAATTTTAAACAATTGTCAGCAGTTTTCTTTATGGCCTACAACCTACTTACCTCTCTTCATGATCCCCTCACAATTCTGTGCAATCCCCAATGCACTTTCTATTTTGTGCCCAGATTTGTAATCTACCCTTTGCCCTTCTGGTTAACCAATGGATTGAATTTGAAGAATACTGCCTTCTTTATGTCATATCTTCTGTGAGCTTTTTTTTTTAATTTACTAAACCTGAAACATCATTTCATAGTTTTTTTTGTTCTCAATCAGTCTTTTCCTCTAATTCTAATTCTTTCATTTAGAATTATGAGGTTTTCAAGCCATAAGGACATGAGTGTGACTTCCTTTAAAAGATTCCCCCTCCCTTACTCACAGCCTGCATAGAGTTGATATTCTTTTAAGTTGAAGGACTAGATTTTAGTATCCCTTTCCCTTTGGACTTTTATGAAGACATCGAATTCAGGCTAAATATTGACAATTTGAGATGTCTGTTGGACAGGCATATAGTCTCAACATATATTAATTTCAATAATTTAAGCATTTTTTTATTTTATTGGTGTAGATTTTCTTTTTACTAATGCATATTTCTACCCTTTTATAGATTAGAAAATCATGTTTGTGAGGAACCATGTCTGAAAATTTTCCTTTCCTGCTGGCCAAATGTCTGTTGATGTGCTTCCCTGAAATTAGCTAACCTGGTTCTTGGTCAGTAGAAGTCACCAGCTTCATATTCTAAACCTTTCCTGTGTGGTAGGCCCTCTCTAGCCTAATACTCCACTGCCATAATGGCCTTTGAGAAAATAAAGTATTCTCCATGCCACAGTGAGGCATCAGAGTGGGCAAATGACTTATGACTTTATCTTACATAAAGACGGATTTCCCCCATTTGGCAAGATTTACACTTACAACAATGGAGAAGTTTTATTAGAGCTCATCTAAAGCAGCCTTATTGAGGAGTGAAATAATGACTGCTGCGTGAAGAAAAAAAGTAGTCATTGAATAATAACACTCACTCACATTTATATAAGATGCACAGTATAAGTATTGTCCCTATTTTATCAATGAGCAAACTGAAGCAAAAGATCTGAATTGGCACGACCATGTTGATGTTGATTAATATTTTGTATCTACAATATGAGTAAGAAGACATAGTATCAATGTATAGATCAGGAAGAATTCTTAGAGGTTATCCAATCTAACTCCCTTACTTTACAGATGAATGAACTGAGATCCAAGTGATTTGTCCAAGGTCCATGAGCAGTAAGTGTTGTAAATGTTGTAGCTGGAATTGGAATTCTGATTCCAAGTCAAGTGGATCTTTCATGTACCATACTGCCTTTAGCACCAATTTAGTTAACCAACTGCTACCATGATTTCCCTGAATACTTGGGCTAAATTCTAAGTAAAATGTCCTTTGTACTGAATTACTTTTTGCCAAAAGGTGGCAAAGCAATAGGGAAAGCAGAAGATAAGGTAATTGAAAAAGAAAACCATGGCTACTCCCCAGTTACTGTGTTAGCCATCCACCATTGATCTATCACAAGTAGCTGCACACTTCCTATGGGGAAGACCACAGTATTGTGTCTCAAGATTCAGATTAATTTCTGATTTTTGTCCTGATGTTTTGTACATCACTAAAGGCAGGTTTTTCTTAAAGACTATTTTGTGAATTAATATTTTCTTAAGCCAAGTTGCCATACTGGTGCTCCACCACACTCTCCCCTCCTCCTCCCCCCGCCCACCCAGAAAATCAAAATCAGACTAGAATCATAAACTCATCCTATGTTAGATTAGTCCCAAGAAGCAATTAAGCATACATAATATTCACATATGTTTACATTAGTTTGTGCTTATATGCACTGGGTGTAGAAAATTAAACTAGACCTAAAAACAGCTGTTCTAAGCAAGATATAATACTTACATTCTCCTTTTTCTTCTGGTAATTTATGATCATGAAAGCTCCTAAGATTTTTATTTTTTAGTCTGGTGAAATGGGAAGGACTGGAAATAAATAAGATGAACAAAGTCTGGAAGGTATTGGGTAGCATTTATAACTGTGTATAGTAATAATCCATGTGCTACAGACTAGTGAAAGTTATCCAGATTGGTAGATATTTTTAAATTTGTCTATCAGACTGTATCTGCCAATGATATTGGTGATCCCTTAATTAGGAATTTTAAACAAGAACTCTGAAGCCCTAAATAATTTTCATTGTTAAAGAATGCAAAATATAGCGTTAAATGTACTCTCTCCCAATTTAAATGTAAATAAATTGAGAACTGGATTTGAAGGAACAGAACTTGAGTTCAAATCCCAGACCCCTTTGCTGACTTTGGACCATTGGATAAGTGACTTGGATCTCAGTTTATTCATCTGTAAGAAGTTAGATTAGATAATCTCCAAAATTCCTAATCTACAGTGTTACTATGTTTCTTACTCATACTGTATATGAAAAATATTAAACTATCCATTGATGCTTGGAGTCTATAAGCAACATAATCTATATCTGTCTATATACATAAGACACTTGACATTTGTCTTGCACATTTCAAAGTTGCAAATTAAAATTTTAATGTGCTATCAAAAACTTAAGCATTTAATTCTCTT
Organism: Dromiciops gliroides; assembly: GCF_019393635.1. Lineage (NCBI taxonomy): Eukaryota > Metazoa > Chordata > Mammalia > Microbiotheria > Microbiotheriidae > Dromiciops > Dromiciops gliroides. Next base: position 453,823,537 of record NC_057863.1, read on the forward strand.
CAAAGTACAATTGAAATGGAAAAATGTGTAACTAAAATTAGTTTTATGAGCTTTCTCTTTCAAATTGTCAAATTGTTGATCAGCTAGCAGTTGGCTGACATAACCTTAGCTTCTCAGAAGACGTGCCAAAAATAAAACACATTTCAAGTGAGTCATAAATAAAATATATCCTTCAGAGATGGGATTTAAGAAAAGAAATTCTTGATTTTTTCAAACAATTGATAGCCAAAGTATTTCCTCTGCCATTTTTTATTTTTAGTTTAGTTTAGTTTTATGTCTTAAAATAAAATATTTTTATAAGTGTGGGTATTAACAATCTGGCATATAAATTAGGGTTTTTTACTTGGGGAGGAGCCTAGAAATGTAGGTTGTTGGGAGTTCCAGGTGAAAAACATCTTCTTCCAATGCAGAGCAATTCTTGCCTCCCCACTTAAATTCTTCAGGATCATCTAGGGATGCTGAAAGTGTAAGTGATTTGTCTGTAACTCTTATAGCCAGGGTGTGTCAGAAGCAGGATTTGAACCCAAGTTTTCTGAATGTGTGGTCAGCTCTTTTCACTCGGCCATGCTTTCCAAACTAGCTTTGATTATAAATTTTTCAGCTAGAAAGTTGTAAGCTAATGGATACAACATTTAACCACCACAACATGAACTGTTTTGAGAGAAAGGAAAAATAGTTTACTTAGGCTGATTTACCTTTTTTTTTTTTGGTAGGGCAATGAGGGTTAAGTGACTTGCCCCAGGTCACACAGCTAGTAGTGTCAAGTGTCTGAGGCCTGATTTGAACTCAGGCCCTCCTGAATCCAGGGAAGGTGCTTAATCCTCTATGGCACCTAGCTGCCTCTGCTGATTTATCTTTAAAGTTACAATAGAATGTAAACTCCTGGAGGGCAAGGACTGTTTCATTTGGGGGGTCTTTATAATCCCTACTAGTATAGTGTCTTACCCACAGTGGGCAATTAATGCTTATTGAATTGAATTGTCACTTGATCTAAATCTTGCTAATAGTTTATCTTGCATGACTTTAACATAGATCAATATTATCTTAATCAAAGCATTGTTTGCTCTTGGAAATAACTTGTTTTAATGGATAAAGAACCCAACTCAAAAATGGGAAGAACTAGGTTCAAGTCCTTCCATAATACTTATGGACTTTGTGACCCTTGGTAAGTCAGTTAACCCCTCAGACAACTAATTCTCTCTAAAATCAAAGTTATAGTGAATAAACAACCAGAATTGGTAGAGGAAGTTTCTTCAAGTCAAGTCAAAAACAAAACAAACATTTTTAAGCTCTTATCATGAGCCAAGCACTATTCTAAGCACTACTGATACAAAGAAAGGAGATCGCTCTACCGATCTATCAATCTATCTATCTATCTATCTATCTATCTATCTATCTATCTATCTATCTATCTATCTATCTATCTATCTACAGTACTTGCCCTCAAAAAGCTCATATCCTAATGGAGGAGACAACACACTAACAACTCCATATATACAAGCTGTATACAGGGCAAATATGAGTTCCCTGTAATACTAAAATAGCAGATCTAATAATCCCTATCTCCATTGTTGACTCTGCCATGGATTACAAAAAGAACAAACAATGCTGCTATTCCCAAAGAATCAATATTTCAGTTAGTTCAAAGGGCAGTGGAGAGCCACGTGGCACATGTAGACCAGTAATGAAGACCTACATTGAAAAAATGTAGAAAAGATATCATCAAGTTTATGTATAAATGAAAACAAAGCAGTCTGCTGATCATGTGTCAAGAGTGAGGGATAATGAATAGCCCAGGTGATACTATAGTTTTCAGTTAATTTCAAAACATGTTCCAGACACTGTCAGGCACTATTAGGCACTGGAGATATAAAGACAAAAAACCTAACAGTCACTGTTCTCTAGAAGTTTGCATTTATCTGAGGGGTGGGAAAGGGAAGAGAGGGAAATAATTTAAATGATTAAAAGTAGAAAATATTATCAAATCATGGTAATTTCAAGAAGGAGACAGCAACAACAGTTCATGGGGGTGGAGAAGAAGGAGACAGGGTGAATGGGTCAGGAAAGGCCTATTGTAGGAGGTGTGAACTTTACTTCAAACACAGCAAGGCATTCTCCAAAGCAGAGGTAAGGAAGATGTGAATTCCAGGAGATAGCCTGAGCAGACATACAAATAGAAGACAGTGACATATGTGGGGAACACCTTATAGGCTAGTTTAATAGAAATGAAGAATGTCTGAAGGAGAGTGTAGGGGTTAGAGTGAGGCAACATGGAATATATAGTAGATGGAGACCTGGTCTCAAAGCCCATAAAACTTGGGTTTCAGATCCACTTCTGACATTTATGGGTTATAGGACCATGAGGTTGTCATTTAATCTCTCATTTTGCCCTCAGAAACTTTCCTAAAAAGGGGGGCAAAGAAGGTGTTGATATGATTTGGTAGGAATTTACCAATTTAAAGGAGTTTCTTCAACCAAAGAGAGCATAGGTATAGTGCCCATCCCTATACCTAAGAAGTAGGGGTAGTACGAAAGAACTCTAGGAATGCTAGTGGAAGTCACATGTGGAAGCCTTTAAATAATAATTATATTGCATGTTATTCTATGGAAACCATGGAGTAGTGGATAGAAAGCTGGCCTGGGAAGCAAGAAGATACATGTGGACTATGTAATCCTGGCAAGTCACTTAACCTCTCAAGGCTGTAGGAAACTCTCTAAGACTATAAATTGCAGAGAAGACACCAATGTTGATCTGTAGAGCTCATATCTCATCCAACAATTCTGTCTGCTGGTGGAAACAGGGTCATTTTCTATTCATATTCTATAGTCAAGAGGAGGCACTGGATTTTTTTTTTGAATAGGGTAATGGCACAGTCATATCTGTGTTTTAAGAATATCAATTTGGCAGCTGTGTGAAAGATGGATTGGAGATGAGAGAGACTAGAAGCAGGAAGGAAAAATAGGAGACAGTTATACTAGTGGAAGTAGAGACTACACTGGATGAAAGGCCATCTGGGCAAAAAAAAAGTATGAGAGATATTAGAGAAGAATTAATAAAATTTAGCAACAATTGGATTGATGGGGGAGAGGCAGTCAGTAGTGCTTGTTCTGTTTGGTAACCAGCAGTTATAAGGAATTCTTTAGAAAACCTACCTTCTCTAAGATCATGTTATCTGAGATCTAGCACATCAGAAATCCCCACAGTTTAACCTCGATTTTTTTCCCAGGATTTCTAGGGTCTGTTTCCATAAACCTGGATGAGATCATCTAGCTTTATTTCTCAAACTGAGAATATGTTATCATGGGTTTAAATTTTGAATAATATATCTCAGTAATCATCAGAAAGAAGATAAGGAATAAAGGAAACGTGTTTATTAAGCATCAACTATGTGCCAAGTACTCTGCTAAGTACTTTACAAAAAATCTCATTTGCTCTTCAAACAACATTGTAATAGAAAAATTATTTTTTCCCATTTCATAGTTGAGAAAACTGAGGCAGGTAGTCATCATCAAAATGTATAATTCAAATCTAAAACACACCTTTGAGCATAGAATGATCTCTTCTGTTTATGTTGATCAAATTCATTGTATAACTGCAAATTCATTCTTATCTTTATCACATGTAGACTGACAAATTTCTTTTGCTGTCTGGATTTTCCCCATAGCTTTAAAGTCAATATCAAGCAAAAGAGCAGAGTGTAATGGTAGATGTCATGTAGAGAAGAAAGAAAGTTGTAATGTTTAATGGTTCTATTAATCATTCTTTTTTGCCTGGACAGATTATAACATGTGTGCTCAACCTTATTTTTACCTTATATTTGTATTCTGTCATATCACTGCATAGAGTATAAAAAGTGTGAAGTCAATCAAATTGGTTCCATTGAAATTGTATTCCCTGAGACATGAACTATTTCCCATAATTTAGTTTTTGACATAAAAGTGTTCAAGGATGTTGACATTTAAACAGTGTTAATTATTCCTTTTTGTAAGTCTTGGGTCTGTTTCTGCTCTAAAGAAGGTTATGTTGCTTTCAGAGAGTAGGCCCCACTAAGAAGGAGGGAAACCCACTTCTCATTATATTTGGAATTCTAGATGAATTAAAAGATGTTGGTTTAATTTCAATAGTGTTTAGCTGGAGAGGAGGAGCTGCCAAAGAATCTAAAGGGTTTGCCCAACATTATCCAGGTTCAAGTTCATTTGCTTGCAGCATAGAGGTAGTGAATAGGATGTTGGACTGAGAGTCAGGAACACCTGATTTCCTCACCTCTTACATTTTCTAGTTGTGTCACATGGACAAGTCATATATAACAACTCTGAACCTTAGTTTCCTTATATGTAAAATTATAATGGCAATATTTTTAGAAGCCATTTCACAGAGTTGTTATGATTATCTACTTACTGGTTCTTAAATGAGCCAAAGCATTGCAAGAAAGAAAGAAATAGTTGAGAATGAACTGAAGGAGAGGAAAGTCTTTAGTTATTCGAGAATTGTACAAGCTTCAACTCTAATGATTATTCTGCTACTGTTTTCATAATCTTCTAAAGAAGTCAAAAAGCCCACAATTAATGGAAAACTCTGAGTGATCCTAACCAGAGTGGAATAAGGACAGGGTTCAACCAAGAGTTTTTATGGTTCTCCTCATTCATATATTACTATCCCATAGCTGTACACTTGCTATTTTGTGGTGTGAAAGGCATAGTTTCCCTTCTCTCTCTTCTCTGGAGTATTGGGAAGGCTGTTGCCTGAGTGAAAAATTGCTTTAGGGCTACACAGTTCCTTTACAGAATGGAAAGAATACTGCTTATACCATAAACATTGTAGATTTTAAGAAAGAGGAAGGAGAAAACAAACATTTACACTTTGGGATTTTTTGTAGATGTGAAGGAATTGAATGTTTTTATTCATTTATAATTGCTTCTATTTAGTTAGGTGTTGATTTTTTATTTAAAAGTTAAAATTATTATTATACATTTTATATCCTCCTAGTAGAATGTAAATTCCTTCAAGGCAGGGTCTGGATTTTGTTTTTTTTTTTGTTTTGTTTTGTTTGTTTTGTATCTCTAACACCTAGCAACCTGTATGATATATAATAGACAATATTTTTTTTATTTGAATGGAATAAATACAAATTCAATACTTAAGACTTAAATACAATTGTTAGAAAGCATTCCTTTTTTGTTTTTGTTTTTGTTTTTGTTTTTGTTTTGATATTTTTTTTCCTAATATGAAATTGCATGGCTTTGTTTTGGCCTACTTTGAAATATCCCAAAGAAATACTTTTGATTAGAATCAATTGCTTTTAAATAGTAAGTTACCTGGCAGGGGCCCCTCTTCCTACTAGAAATGTAAACTTCATAGCAACCTTCCTGAAGAGATGTCAAAAAAATAGCAGTGAAGGCCATGCCCACTCAATGTGTGATTTGCGGCTCTTCTCTAAGCAATAGTAGACTATGCACACCATATTGTGACAGCATCCAGTGCTTACTTCTTTTTGGCAGAAGCCAAAGCTCCTAGCACTTTAAACATCGTTAAAAATATCCATTAATGCATATTGTGTTATAAATGACCTTGCAATGAATAACGCTAATAGAAATTGTCATCATCTGGCTTAGGAGAGGGACCTGGGGAACAGTGATATCAAATTCAGGTAGAACAACTTCTGTCTTGCTTATTTTACAGAGCCCAATGCCGCTGATTGAAAACAGCCAACAGTTTAAGACCAGGAGTAGGCTGGACTCATGTTTTTGTATGTATGGCTAGCCCACACATTCCTATTTTAAAACAAGGTTGCAAAAATTAGGGTTTGGTCTCCATCTGCTTAGAACTGGTATTTGCATAGTCAGGGTGTTTTATTGTGTATTTTTTTTTAATATACGAAACTGTTTCTTAGTACGACTCACACGGAAACTCTTTATTCTCAGGAAATTAGAACTGTTTTGTGCCTCTTTTTTAGTACAATTCACTTCACTTCCAATTTTTCTAAGCATTAGGAAACAGGTCGTCTGAGTTATAACTATGTTTTAGCGCTTAGTTTAGTTTTAGTTTTTGTTTAAAAAAACAGCTTTGGATCATGATTATCTAATTTACAAAAAAAGATCCATGGAGTTTAAAATTGTGACATTTTTACATTGCAAATTAGCTACATAAGTACCTTCTTTTATTCAAACCTTGTATGATAAAGGCCAATTTGAGGGGGAAAAAATGATAAGTTAGGAGGTGATGATTTGCTTAACAAACAGATTTACTCTAGGGGTTTTAAATAGTTCCCTCTACTTCAAAAATAAGATTTATTTTAAACAAATTAGGTTTACATACAGTGTTTCAGCAACATGCCTAATAAATAAAGATACTTATTTTACCTTATAAGGTAGATGCCTCTGGAGCAATCAGAAAATCCATATTCAGATATAGTGGGCCTTCTTGGCATTTTCTAAGCACATGTTATGAAAGAGGTTTTCAATTCTGAGATATTTATCAGGTATGATTTTGTCTGTTTTTTTTTAAATTTGACATCACCACTGTTTTAGTTAATCATCTAGTACCAGATCTATGAAAGGCAATTGGAAATGTGAGATTGGAGGGCAACAGATAGGATAAGGGCAAAATTGGACAATTTCGGAATCTGTACTCGCTGATGAGACCACCAAGTGAAGTAGTATACAGAGAGACAAGGGGCAGCCAGATGGCTCAGTGGATAAAGCAACTGGTCCTGGATTCAGGAGTACCTGAGTTCAAATCTGACCTCAGACACTAACACTTACTAGCTATGTGACCTTGGGCAAGTCACTTAACCCCAATTGTCTCACTAACAAAACAAAAACAAAAACAAAAACAAAAACAGAGAGACAAGAAGACGACCAGGACTGAGCCATGTGGGATTTCTACAGTTAGAATGAAAGATCAGGTTTAATATGTAGCAAAGGAGACTGAAGAGTGGTCAGATATGTAGGAAAACCCAGAGAGAATGCCATTCCAAAAACATGAAGAGAAGAGAGTATCAAGGAAGAGAAGGTGTTCAACAGTGTCAAAGGCTACAGAGGTCAAGAAGAATGAGGATTGAGAAAAAGCCATAGGAGTTGTAAGAAATCATTGGTAACTTAGAGAGCAATTCTGGTGGAATAATAAGGCCAGAAGCTGATTGTAAGGCTCTAAAAAAAGAGTAAGAAGAGAGAAAATGAAAGCAACTATTGTAAATTGGCCTTTTCAAGGAGTTTAACCACAACGGGCAGAAAAGATGGAGGGTAATAGCAGGCATAGAAAGATCAAATGAGGATTTTTTTTTTTTAAGGATGGAGGAGACATGAGCATGATTGTAGGCAATAGGGGAAGGGCCAGTAGGTAGTAAAAGACTGAAATTAATTAATAGAGTGGGGATGACAAAAGAGGCATTCTGTTGGAAATGGAAAGGGATGGGATTGTTTAACAGAAGGTTATGCCTTGGTAAAGCTAATTATTGATAAGGTCAATTATTTATGAAACTTAGCTGAGAATGATTTCCAGCTGTCTCCAAATTTATAGCCACTTTCAAAGAATAAAGACTTGTCTCTACTGAAGATATTAAAGAAAATGTGTAAATAAGATCTGAAAATGATGGAGCAATGATGGCATCACTGAAACAAGTATTTATTCTTACAATGTGACTCTGAAGGGAATGATATTCATCTGGCTCTAATATTTCCAATATAACTGGCCCTCACTTTCACAGGACTAGGCCTTCTACATTAAGGGATAACCCTGAGCGTCTAGATCTTTTTTCTCTGATATTCGCTTGAGTCCTCGATAGCTGTGTTCTCTTCTTCCCTCAACCTCATCATGTGATGCAGCCATAAAGGAAGAGATAATGGCAAAAGGCATATGAGTGACATGAGATGAGGGAGAGGAGACATGAGAGAGCTTATAGTAAGTGACTTTAATATATATATGTGTGTATGTATATGTGTATATGTGTGTGTCCTCAGCTGAGAAGGTGGGGGGAAGTGGAGCCATGGGTGGTTTCAGGAGGTATGAAAAGCTACTACTATGGAGAGTGAGATAGTGAGTTGGCAAGGGAGGTATAGTAGAATTAAAGAACAGAAGTGAAGCCCCCAGTTTAGATTGATGTAACATAAATTGTAGTGGATGCAGTTAAAATTATTTTATTATTTTCTTTACCTTTGTTCAGCAGCATTTGTATACAAGAAGGTTGTGAATGACAGGAATAATCCATTGCTTAGGCTTGGCAGGACAGAACTAGTGAGTGATAGGAGAGTAAGGGATTTGAAAGAAGAGGAGTGTGTAGAGTGAATTGGTTCACTAAGGCATCAAGATGGAAAAAAGAGGAGAAAATTGCTCATGCAGGGGAGATAGCCTGGGAGAGAATTAAAAATTCAAGTGACTGGAAGTCATGTTGTGGACAAAAAGTAGGGATTGGTAAGGAAAGCCAAAGAAAGATGTAGAAAGTCAATATATTTCAATCAGATAAGGTAATTTCAGAATTCCTGAACAAAGGTAGTACATTTGTGGGTAGTGGCAAGATCAAGGATATACTCTCTTTGTATGTGATTATAATAAAGTAATATGTCATGGGAAATCAATGAGTTGCAAAATTTGATGATTAGGGTGTTGAAGGACAGTCAATATGGTATTGGTAGGAATTTTCTCAACAAAAGTTTCCTATATCATTGAAATCACAGACCATATTAAAATGTAGATGATAGAAAAACAGATCATCCCCATTCTTCAGATCTGGAAACTGAAACCCAATGAGCCTTACACAACTAATGTTGCATTACATCAGTAATATGTCAGATAAAAATTTTAAAATAGGTCTTCTAATCCCAAATCTAATGTTCTATCCATGGTGCAATATGTTTCCTTTATAAAACCACTCGTATAACCACATATCATTTTTGACCAAATATCAGTATAAATTTGTTCATTCATTCTAATTATTTATGAGATTTAGTTCCAAATGCCTTATGGCTCATTTCAAATTCATAACTACTCAAAGAATAAAGAAACATTGAAGATATTAAAGAAAATGTGAACTAGAATTCCTCATCCAAGGTTATTTAATTTTTTAAAAAATTTTTTTTACATTAATCAATAATAGCTCAAGCATTTTAGAAACCCCTCACATATCTACTAATGCATCGATTCTGAGCAAAGAATCCATATCAAGTCTAGTTATCAAATTGAATTTTCTATGCTACACACAAAATCTAGTTGCACTATCTAATTTTGAAACAAGGTCTACTAGAGAACCTAGGGACTTGAAGAATGGTTGATAACCCCAAAGTTTAACACCTTGTCTATCTCTTGTCTGATGTTACTTAATGCTTTTCCACTTACTTTGTCAAGTGGTAATTGAATTGGATGGTTATCTCTTTTACCTATAGTATAGTCAGCCAAGTAAAATCTATCTTATTTGCTTTCTAAAAATACCTGTGAACTCATTATGCTAACAGATATATCAACCCGACCTTGAGACTTTTAGCCACTGATCAGAGGTAAAAGCCTCTCTGAGTTTCATTGTCCTCATCTCCAAAAAATGAATTTCAGCAATACGTGGAATCCCTACTTCATGGATTGTTGTAAGAAAAGTGTTTTGTAAATTTTACAGTATTACGGACATGTAAGTTAGAGGTGAATAGATAATTTTCCATAATTTTTAACATTTGTCATCTATTGCAATACACACATTTCATTCATATACCACAATTTGTTCTGTCCTTCCCTAATTAATGAAAACCAACTTTCCTTTGAGTTCTTTGCTACTTAAAAAAATGCTTCCATAGTTTTGTAGATATTGGGCCTTTCCTTCTGTCTTTGACCTCCATAAGGTTTGGTCTTGTAAAAAATGAGCAAGCTTTGATATGTGTTTCCAATACTTATACTATTATGTGCAGGTTACTTGGTTTCCACCGTCTTTGCAGCTCTATGATTCCGGACTCATTCATGTATTAAGCTCCTAGCATATGTAGGATACTATGCAAGATACTAGGCACACAAAGATGAAAAGTCCCTTATCTCAAAAAGCCTACAATCTAAAATGAGAGAAGAGCTATGACATCATTATGGAATCATTAGATCACAAATTTCAGGCTGTAAGGGACCTTAGGGGTCATTAATGCCAATACCCTTCTTTTACAGATGTGGAAAAAGACTCAAAGACATTAAGTAATATAAAAGGGAAATGACTTGCTCAAGGCCACAGAGGTAGTAGATGGAAGTCAGGATTTGAATACAGGTCCCCTAGAGCAAGTGTTCTTTCTGCTGTGTATCATGCTACCTCTTATGAATGAATTTACGTATGATACAAAGTAGAATATGATAAGGAGAAAGAGAGATCCAAATTGCTAAAAAGAAAATTTGAGGACAGAGAGATCAGTTTCAATTGACAGAGTTTGTAATAAGGTAAAGTTCCATGGAGAAACTGACGCCTGAGCTGGGGCTTAAAGAATAAAATTTTTTTTAATAGGCACAGATAAGGAATGTGTTCCCAACATGGGGGAGGGGAAGAGTTGACAACTATGAATGTACCTGAAAGGCAATGTGGTGTTATGGTAAGAATGAGGTACCTGAAACAAAGAGAGATTTGGGTCAGAATCATATCTCTGAAACCAACTACCTGTGTGATCAAGAACAAGGCTAGCCTCAGAAACTGAACCTCTCTAGCTTCAGTTTCCTCATCTATAAGATGGAAATAATTCACAGAGTGATTATGAGGATCAGATGAGATTATGTATGAGATATTTTACCCACCTTAAAATACTATAAAAATGTGAGCCATAGTTAGTATTGTTATTGAGATGGGAGATTTGAGAAGAAGATAGCAGTCCAGCTTTATCGGAACTAAGTGTCTGAAGGGAAGCAGTATAAAATAAGATTAGAAAGATAGATGGCAATTATGTCATGGAATATGTTAGGTATCGGGTTAAGTAGTTGTGTACTCTTTCAGCAACTTGGTGGTACTGAAAGTTTTTAAGTAGAGGCTCGCGAAGAAGGTAGAATGGTCAGCCACTTGATTAGGAAGAAGAATTTTGTAGGGTTATGAAAGAAGGATTGGAAAGAGGTGAGATTGGAAGCTGAGAGATTAGATTATTAAAACAGTCAAAGTGAGAAAGGATGAGTGTCTGGAATCATGATAATAATGCAGAGAAGGTGGTAGATAAGAGAGATATTATTAACTTTTCTGATTAAGTCTTAGTTATTCAGTGCCTAATGGGAAATTTCTACCTGTCTCTTACATAGTAGATATTAATTATTGGTTCTTTTAAAAAGCAAACATTTATTAATTGCATACTATATGTAAGATGCTATTCTAGGCACAGGGGATACCATGACAAAAGTGAAATAGTCCTTTTTTCTCAAGGACATTATATTGCAGTGGAATTGCCTATAAGTTAGAGCATGGAAAAAACATTAACAACTGGAAGTGGGGATGGGGTTAGGGAAGTATTCGAGAAGGAAATAGAACCAGAACTGAGTCTTAGAGGGAGAAAAGGTTTCTGAGAGGCAAAGATATGAGAAAAAAAGTACATTCCTTACATGGAAGATAGTTTATGTGAATTCACAGAGAAAGGTAAAAATGGAGATTCATTTGTATAACTCTTGGCCTAATTCTTCTACAACAAATATTTGATGGACAAGTTTAGTGTGAAGTAAGACTAAAAACACCAAGCTGTCTGAAAAACTTATCTTACATTTGAAAATTAAAGAAGTAGATTAATTTGAAGACAAAAACATTACAAAACTGATTTAAAAACAAGAAAAGCTTGTTCTTTGAAACGACTAACAAAATCAAGAAACACTTAACTGTCCATATATTCACAAGAGGAAAATCAAATTACCAACATAAAAAATGAACAAGGTAAATCTCAATACACAGAGGTAAAATAAAAGAATGAACAGAAACACATGCATACATATGTGTGTATATATATATATATATATACATATAATTGTATGCCCCCCAAAATTGAGAAATGAAAATAATTGGATGAATATCTACAAAATTATAAATACCCAAATTAAGAGAACATTGGCCCTTAATCTAATTTTAGAAAAATAAATTGAATGATAAAGGATTTACATCATTTTAAAACACCCTGATCCAAATAGACGTAAAGGTGAATTGAATCAAACTTTTGTAGAAACATTATTATCTATGGGACATAAATTATTTTTTTTAATTGAGAAACAAAATGTTCTACCAAACTTCTTGTAGAAGACAAATATTGTCCTGATGCCTAAACCAGGGAAGGACAAAATAAACAAAGAAAACATTATACCAGTATCATTCATAAATATTGACTTTAACATGTTAAATAAAATTTATCTTGCAGTAAAATGCAAAAAAAAAACATATTTAAATTGTACTTTTTGGTTAAGTAAATGTTCTCCACAAAATCACCTCCTCCTTACTCATACCATACACTGTGTTTCTACCGGTACTGTAAAATTTCTAAATACACACAAATGCACATACACTCACATTTGGCTATAATGATATCTAAAGGAAAAACAGCTTTTTAAAAAATTAATTAATTAACTAAAGTTTAAGACACCATGTTTAAGGATATTGTTAGATTTCATATAAACTTTTCTTGATTTGGAACATAATTCACCACTATAAAATTTTACTTCTTTCTCTTAAAGATGATTTAGAAAAGGGATCATCTTTATGTATGTCTACTTTATGAGAAATATTCTGTGAAATTTTTTTTCCAAGGAAATGGAAGTAAGCATTTCAGTAAGACTAGTCTGATAACCAGTTTTTACTGAAGTCTGATTTCCTTGCAAGTTTTGCAAGGGTCAACTGTGACAGCTAAAAATTCAACAACACTCACCTTTTGGTCTGACTGAGCTTGGGGCAATTGAGGGGTGGGGGGAAGCTTTAACTCATAATATCCTAGTGACAACTCTGACCTTAGCATATATTTTATACATGTGGAAAAAGTGGTAAGTTATAGATTTTTAAAGATATTTATTCCTTGGCATACATTATCTTTATGGAAGCCCTTTTTTCACAAAATCTGTTCCCTTGTTTGATAAAAGTGAATTTTAGCCTGATGAACAACTGTTTTTAAGGATGCTATTTCGATATTATTGGAGGATTCTTGAATAAACTACTTTAACTGTGTCCATATTATCAATCAAAAATCCATCAAGAAACATTTGTTAAACACTACTATATCTGTTGTACACTATGTCAGGCACTGGGAATTTGATTCCAAAAGCAAAAGCTTCCATCAAGTAGCTTTCATTTCATTGGGTAAATACAACAGAAGCATTGATAAGTTAACACAAGATATATACAAAATGATTAGGGGAATGGGGATTATCAATTGGGAAAATCAGGAAAGTCTTCCTGAAGAATGTGGCAATTTAATCCTTAGGGGTAACAATTCCAAGAGGCAAGTTGGGCAGGATGTTACAGGTATGGGAGATTGTTTATGAAAATGTCATTTTTGGGGAATGGCAATTAGGTTATTTTGGGTGGAGCATAGAGTCCAGGACAGGAAAGTATTGGGTAATAAGCCTAGAAAGATAGGGTAGATCAAGGCTGCAAAAGGCTTCAAATGCAAAACAGAGGCATTTGTCTTTTACTCTAAGGCAATAGAGAGCCATTGGCATTTTGTTGGCTGATAAATGAGTTGGTTAGACCTGACATATGTGTATCACTATTCTTGTCACCAGAATTAACTTTGTTCTGCCCTCTGGATTCACTTACATCACCACTAGTAGGAGTTCTATTGTTTTGTTTCATTTTCTTTCCCTTACCCTGCTTGAGTTACAGGAAAAATGAAGTTTCCCTTGTGACCTATCTTCCCATAAGAAAGGAGAAAGAAATAGTACAGAATAATAGAAGAGGCAGCTCCAGCTCTATAAGTCTGTAGGTTGCAGAGAAGATGCTGATCTGCAAGCTCATCCTTGTGAACTTCTTGAGTTCAAGGAAATTAAAAATAAAGGGATGCCTCTATTTCTATCCAAAACTCAGTTCTCAAGCCCCTGCCTAATTATTTAAACTGTAGAACATCAGTTTCTGTTTTGTTGACTTCTATCCTAAGACTTGAAGAAATTCATAATATTTGGGGCTGTACTCTTCTTCATTTATTGAACAAGAATTTAGTGTGTCTCCCATGTACAAGTTACTATAATAAGACAGAGAGACAGAGACAGAGACAAAGCCCATGCCCTCATGAAGCTTACTTTTTACTATAAAGGGTACAGCATTTGCAAAGATAGAGAATCACAAGATAATTTAAGAAGGAAGAGGTGACTAACTACTCAAGAGAGCACAAGAAAGGTTGATTTGACCCTTGAAGGAAGCAGAATTTTCCAGGAGGCAGAGTTGAAGTGGAAGGGCAATCTTTACTATAACCTCTGCTCCCAAACCTGAGACTTAGAGGGCAACTAGGTGGCACAGTGGATGAAGCACCGGCCCTGGTTCAAATCCAGCCTCAGACACTTGACACTTAACTAGCTGTGTGACCCTGGGCAAGTCACTTAACCCCCATTGCCCCACAAAAAACAAACAAACAACCAAAAAAAAAAACCACCCAAACAACTGGGACTTACAAAGAATGTTTTCAATCTTAAAGTGAGGGAAGGGAGGCAATGTTTACCATAAATCACTCTCTTAGGCGTATGCCTCCACCAAGACTTTGCCCTTGGAATTTTATAATTTGAATTATTTTGCTCACACTAGCACCTCCCTTCAGAACATTTTAGTATAGGCAGTTAGCTGGTGTAGTACATAGAATCAGGAAGTCCCAAATTCAAATCCATCTCAAGACACTTATTAGCTATATGACCTTCTGCAAGTCAATCTCCCTCAGGCTCATAAACCACATAAAAATGTTCTAAATCACTATAGATTACAAAAATGTACATTAAAACAATTCTGAGAAACTACCTCACACCTATCAGATTTGCTAACATGACAGAAAAAAAGATGTTGCTGGGGATATGGAAAAATTGGGATACTAATGCACTGTTGGTAGAGTTGTAAACTGATCTATCCATTCTGGAGGGTAATTTGAACCTATGCCCAAAAAGTTATAAAAATGGGTATACCCTTTAAGTCAGCAATGCTACTACTATGTCAGTATCTCAAAAAGATTTTGTTTTTAAAAGAAAAATAGTCTGTATAAAAATATTTATGGTACCTCTTTTTTTCAGTGGCAAATAATTAGACATTGAGGGCATGCCCAACAATTGGGGAATTGTTAAAAACAAAAGTTGTGGTATATGGTTATGAAGGAATACTATTATGCTATAATAAGTATGAGCAGGATGGTTTCAGAAAAAAACAGGGAAAATGTACATGAACTGATACAAAGTGAAGTGAGCAGAACTAGGCATTGTACACAGTAACAATATTGTAAGAATGTTGAATTGGGTTTTTTGTTTGATTTTTTTTGTTTGTTTTGGTAAGGCAATTGGGGTTAAGTGACTTACCCAGGGTCACACAGCTAGTAAATGTCAAGTGTCTGAGACTGGATTTGAACTCAGGTCCACCTGACTCCAGGGCCGGTGCTCTATCTACTGCGCCACCTAGCTGCCCCAAGAATGATGAATTGTTAAAAAAAACAAGTCACTTTGAACAAGACAATGATCCAAGACAATTCCAATTTGCGATCCACTTCCAGAGAGAAAACTAATAAATTCTGAATGCAGATTGAAGAATACTTGTTTGTCTTTTGTATTGTGTGTGTGTGTGTGTGTGTGTGTGTGTGTGTGTTTTCTCTTTGTAACATAGCTAAAATGGGGGCAGGTAAAATGGAAATATGTTTTGCATGACCTTTTATTTATAATCCATAACAAACTGCTTGTATTCCAAGGAAGGGGGGAGGAGCAACATGGAGGGAGAAAATTTGGACCTCAAATTTTTTTAAAACAAATGTTAAAAAAAAAAACTTACATGTAATTGGAAAATATTTAATGAAATAAATAAAAATATATTAAAGGGAAAAACTGATTAAGGCTTAAATAAACTTTTTATGTATCATTACTCTATATCCAATGTAATGAATACAAGAATATTTTAGATAAATTTTATGTACTCCATCCAGTTCAACCTTAATTAATCCTGGTATTTGCTTCTCTAGGATACCCTACTTTCTTATACTAGCAGACTTCAGTGGCCCATCAAACAAAGGTCCATTATATCTCAACTTACGATGATCAACAATTTACAAAACACCTCTGTTTTAAAAAGCAAATAATCCCTTGCTTAAGCAATTTCATTACTTATTTATACTGCTCTACCCATACATGTTGATTCTGTCTGGTTTTCAGGTCTTGGCTTCTATTCTGACCCTGGATTTTATTTGTGTTTTATTTTGCATTGTTGTTGTTGTTCATTGTTGTTGTTTCTTCACAACCATCTTGGCATCATATTGATTCCTGTCATGATATCAGTCTGGATAACAATGGGTATTTCCCACAATTGATCTGAACTTCCCATTTCTCCCAACTCCAACATCTCCTAGGGACTTCTTTCTGGTTTTTTTAATTACCCTTTTCTTTGTCTTAGTTGAACTTTTTCTTAACTAAACACCTCCTCCCTGGTTTGTCAATCTTGACCTCCATCCCTTTGTTAACAACTGCTTCACATCCGTTTCTTCTGGTCACTAGCTGTTCCCTAATACCTGCTTAAAAGAGCCATCTTACTTTTGCCAGTTGCTTGTGCTAACAAGGCACCTGTTCAGACTTAGACAATAAGAAATGAGGAGTGATTTCTTAGAATAAATGTTGTGAAATCTTCTAAGTATGTAAGCTCCTTGAAATCAGGGACTTTTATTTGTTGGCTGGTTGTTTTTCCTTTGTGTTCTTAACACTTACCCTGTTGTCTGGGACATAGTACTTAATGACTGCTTATTCACTGATAAAAATAAAATTTTAGGACTTTTGCCATTTTAAATCCTTGGTTTTTAAAATTATGAGCATCATTTTGGTCAATTTCAACTTACAGTCTTTTAAAAATTATTATATCCCGAGTTAAGGAATTGTTAAAACCACCATGTTTTCCCTACCAGTAGGCAGTTTCCTTACAAAGAAATAAATGAGAAAGTGCCTGATAGAAAATGCAAAGTAGATACAATTGGATAATTGTCAACGATCTTCTATAACACATAGATACCTAACCTGGAATCCACAGATGGAGTTTTGATTTCTTTTGTTTTAAATAGTTTTATAACTGTATTTCAACAATGTTTTATTTTAATCCTGTATATTTTATTTTATGAATTTAAAAAATATTCTGAGAACCGGTCCATAGGTTTCACCAGACTGCTAAATGGCCCATGACACGTGCATAAAAAAATGCTAAGAATCCCCATTCAAAACTTACCTACATAAGAATACTAAAGGAAATGAGAAAAGTATTCATGATATTTGTAGCAATAATCTCAAGAAGAATTAACTTTTACTAGGAGCAATTAGTAGATAGGTAAATGTAGAATGATAGAATTCAAGATTTAGAGCTGTAAGATACACAAGCAACCATTTTTAGTCACTCCACATCATTTTACAAATGAAGCAACTGAGGCTCAGGGAAGTTAAGTGATTTACCCAAGGTCACACCAGTAGTATCAGAAATAGGATTTGAACCTATGCCTCTAACTTTCCTTGTATGGCATTTATAGTATCTTGGTATTTATCTAGTTGTCCAATTGCATATGCCTTTCCCTAAGTCATCTCCATTTCTAGAATATACTCCATCCTCATGTCTGTTTTTTTAGAATTCCTGGCTTCCTTCAGTGGCTTGGGTTCTACCTGTTCCCAAAGCCTTTCCTGGTCATCCTATCAATTAGCATCAGCACCACCCCTTTACATTATTTTGCATTCTCTTTGTATTTGTTTCTATTTGTATATAATATACACTGCTCACCCTCAGAAAGTTAGTGTCTTGAGGGCAAAGACTGTTTCATGTTCATATCCCCAGGGCTTACCACAGTACCTTGCTCATAGTAGGTATTTTATAATTGTTTATGAAATGGATACCAAAATATCTCATATTGCTTGTTAAGAAACTCTACACCTATGCAGGTATCACCCAACACAAATGGATAGGAAAAGAGCTAGCTTAAATTTTAGCTTAATCAGTTTAATTCTGGCTACTGAAAGCTATATATGGTGACATGTACATTTTTTAATAAAATAAAATGCAGAATTCCTTTTGGATTTTGAAGTGAGAGACTATGTAGTATAGTAGATAGAATGGCTTGTTTTAGAGTCAGGAAAAATCCAGTTCAAATTCTGCCTCTGAAATAATTAGCCACCTGCTAGGACTTATCTCTTCAGCTCTTAGAACAGTATCCATAATATAGTAAGTACTTCTTAAATACATATTGATTGATTCATTTATTGATTGCCCTGCCAAGTCAAAAAAGATATGTTTTATAGTAGAGAGTTTCTTAGCCTGACAACAATCATAAATCCAAGGAAGAAAGAGCACAGATTATATGGAAAAAGGATAAATCATCTTTTGCCATCTTTATATTCTTTACTATCTAGTGCTTTTGCTGTGGTGGTTGTGGTTGTGGTTGTCGATGTTACTTGAGCTCTTTGACTTTGGTCCCTTTATCTCCTTATTTTTCTTCCCTCTCCTTTGTAAGGTAATTGCTGGTGTAAACTTTCTTCACTTCAGGAGCTAAAGCCTCTGTGGAACATCCCTTTCTAATAGAAACAGAAAGAAAATTACGGGCATTTTTTGAGGCTTTTCCAACTTATTTATGACTTCTAAGTTGAGAAATTCAGTTTTACCCATTCTAACTCCTAACTTACATAGGCTACTAAAAGAAAAAATGACTGTAGGGTCTTATAAAAAGTTCCTATGAGGCTTCAGGAGCATAGATAGAATAATTCAAAAATTAGTTTCATATTGTAAAGAATGTGAACCAGATTCTTTCTAGAAAACGTAACTGAAAATCTAGGATATAAGTAGAGAAAGACAATATTTTGAAACTTTTATGGACCTACCTGCATTGAAAAAAATTTAATCTGTTAACTAGTACCCAAAAGGGTCCAAATTCCTCATATTTATACTTTCTCAAGGTATGCTTTCTTGAGACTATATTCATGGGAATATATTTATATTTTCTAGCAAAGCAAGGGACCAATAGATTAATGGTGGCAAAAGAAGCCTTCATGAAAGAATTCTGAAAATACAGCCCTTTTCCAAATCTCTGCTAATATAAAAGGCATAAATATGACATCTAGATTATTGATTTGGGAAAATATTCAGCACTGAGAGCACACTGTATAAAATAGGGAAGAAGATATAACACAATCTGTATTTCCTATAAAAGAATTTAAAGCCCATGTCCTTTTATTTTTTTATTTCTTGGTGTTCATATACACCCACAAAGTCAAAAATACATTACTTACTATCTTATATGGTTCATTACTTATGTGAAAAAATATTATAAATAATATACTGATCAACCCCTAAGATTTTGAGAGTGTTTCATGAAGAAAAGAAAAAAAATTTCAGTTATGTATTGAGTACTGACATGATAACTTTCATTCACAGTTAATTTTATTAGCTTAAAATGGAAATTTTTTTCAATAAGCATTGAACATACCTTTTGAAAAGTATATTGGTATTTTCTTTCTTCATGTATTTTTGAAAATACTCATCCTCCTACCTGGGGATTGTTCACATGGTAAGATCAAGAACAACCAGTTGAAAAAACGTTAGTTACCACTCTTATTTTTGCCATGCCAGAAAGCAAGGAAAGTTGCCAACATCTTGGGTTAATCCTTAGTGATGAAATTATGGTAGGACATGAGCAATAGGCATACAAGATTGACAGGAATAGATTAGCTAGAGGCAGCTAGGTGGCGCAGTGCATAGAGCACTGGCCCTAGAGTCAGGAGTACCTGAGTTCAAATCCGGCCTCAGACACTTAACACTTACTAGCTGTGTGACCCTGTGCAAGTCACTTTACCCCAATTGCCTCACAAAAAAAAATAAATAAAATAAAATTTAAAAAGAGTAGATTAGCTACCATCATTGGAGTGAATATGCTATATATTATTATATATATAATATATAGCATATATTATATAGCATATTGTCTATATACATGCATACACATATATAAATATATATGTATATGTATGTGTGTGTGTATGTATATATATATATATATATATATATATATATATATATATATATATATATATATATAAGATATATTTAAGTACAGAGGGTATGGTCCTCATGCTTGATAAATTACACATGGCTCCAAAGACTTCACATATGATTTTATTTATTTTTTTAAATTTTATTTATTTATTTATTTAAGTTTTCAACATTTGTTTAGATAAGATTTCCAATTTCAAATTTTCCCCCTCCTTCCCCCCTCCCCATGACAGCTATATACATATATACATATATATATAATAACATTAAACACATTTCTGCATTAGTTATGTTATACAAAAAGAATCAGAGCAAAAAGAAAAAACCTCAAAAAAGAAAAACAGCACCAAAAACAAAAGAAATAGTATGGTCCAATTAACATCCATATTCCACAGTTCCCTTTTTTTTTCTGGATTTGGAGAGCCTTCTTCATCATGAGTCCTTTGGAACTTTCTTGTACTGTTGGATTGGTGAGAAGAATCTAGTCTATCACAGTTGATCAACACACAATGTTGATGACACTGTGAACAATGTTCTCCTGGTTCTGCTCATCTCACTCATCATCAGCCCACGCAAATCCCTCCATATTTCTCTGAACTCCTCCTGCTCATCGTTTCTTACAGCACAATAGTATTCCATTACATTCATATACCACAACTTGTCCAGCCATTCCCCAATTGATGGGCATCCCCTCAACTTCCAATTCCTTGCCACCGCAAAAAGAGCAACTATAAATTCTACATAATATTTTAAATGGAAATATATGACTAAAGTTGCTAAAGAACATACATCAATAAATAAACAAGCTCTGGATCTTATGCCATACTGATCTGAACATCATCTTCCCAGGGAATTCAGCTTTTCTTTAGATACCAGAGGAGGGGGAAGGGGCTTGCCTTTAACAGCATAGTTTTCATTACCTTCTTAACATTCATTGATTACTGAGTCTCCAGCTTGAGATGCCAAGTCTCCTAAACCATCTTTGGTTCAAACATCTCTTCTAATTTCCTCCCTCCCCCCCCCAGTTTTGCCACTACCACACTATAGTTATTTACCAAATTCTGGCTTCTATTCCCATTTTTGCTCCTATACACATTATCCAGGCCAGAAAGGTGAATTTTCTAGGATGTATTTGCAAGGGAGAAAATATTTTAAAAATTCAAAAATAAGATAAAACATTTTAGTTATAGTAAAGAAAATTAATTTAGTTCCAAATTGGGTGGCACTTAAACCTCCTTATTACTTTGTCCATCTACATTTTCCCAAAGCTAGTTTGGTCCATGTCACTTTCTAGGCAAAGATCCTATCCAGTTCTTTGGTGGCCTTAGAAGACACATATCTAGGGGGCATCTAGGTGGCACAGTGGATAAAGCACCAGCCCTGGAGTCAGGAGGACCTGAATTCAAATCTGGCCTCAGACACTTGACACTAGCTGTGTGACCCTGGGCAAGGCACTTAACCCTCATTGTCCTGCAAAAAAAAAAAAAAAAAAAAAGGACACATATCTTATCCTAGAACATCACTTGCTAAATTGGGACCAGCCCACATAAACACTGCCCTGATATCTTCTATTATAGATTCATTTTTAGCCAATTAAGAAACATATTAATTGCAATGTGGGCTCTTGGTTGTGTTACTCATACTCCTACAGATCAATAATTTTAACTTCCCCTCCTCCCAACCAAAGGAAAAACAAGGATTTACACAATGAATAAAAACAGGCTTCCCAACACTTCAAAAATAGAATATATCACCACTCCAAAAGCACAAAAAAAGAGACAAGTCCATCTGTGATATATTTATTCCAAATTATTGGCTTTTTACAAATAACTCATTGATATATGTCTGTAGTGGGAGTCTTTTATAGTAGGTGTCAACATCCATGTAGTTCCCCCATTAAATTGTGAACTCTTTGAAGGAAGGAACCATTGAGTGCTTAATAAATGCCTGTGGACTAACATTCTGTATAGTTGAATCTATGCCAGTTATGCCCTTCCAAATCTTAAATTTATCTTGTGAGGTTTTTGTTTTTATTTGTTTGTTCATTGGTAATAAGAATTTAAATTTAAAAGAATATATCTTTGATTATGTGATATGTTACTTTAATATCATGGAGTCTTGAAAGAAAACTCAGATATCTTCTAGCCCAATCCTTTTGTTTTAAAAATGAGGAGATTAATACCCAGGGGTAAAGTTGCTTAGCTTATATGTGGTTGGGCAGTGATTCTGAATCCATTTCCAAGATGCCCATTCTATGATTTATTTTTTTTTACTATATCACATTCAATCACATCCTGTTATTTTTCCTTTGTCTTTCACTCTACATTTAATTTTTATTTTAGTTTCTCTCATTTTAGCACTGTGCTAGACTGTATGGAGGAGATGAAAAGTGGACAGAGTATGATCCTAGCTCCCTAATTGTAATAAAAAATTGTTGTCTTGTCACTGCATTTCTAAAATTGTCAAAGTAAGACTAGGTTATGTTTAATGAGCCCAATTTTAAAGCAATTCAAGTGTAATCTGTTCAAATATTTGAAAATAATACATCACAGTTTGGAGAGGTGTGATTTGTTCAGATTAACTTCCTACCTTCTACAATGCCTATAAGAAAGAGGCATCAAGGCCAAGTGGAAAGGACATTCTGAAGTACTCTGGGGTCAGAGGCCTATAGTTAAGATATCAACTCTGATGCTGCTACCCACTTGATTGTTGGCACATCACTTAATCTCCCTGGGCCTCGGTTTCCTCATCTGTAAAATGGGGGGATGACCTCTGAGATCCCTTCCAGCTGTAGTTCTGTGATCTTATGTATCTTTTTAATTTGAAGTTTTCATTGGTTATCAACATTGATATTAATGAGTACCTACTTTATACATAACACTAAAGCACTTACTGATCCCATGAAAGATATAAGCTGTCATCTGTTTGATAAATGCCCCCCTGGAATGACATTTCATTTTGACCATTTTTTTAAAAAATTAGGGCTCCTAAGAGCGAATCTGCCACTGGTATCTTGAATACTGTCAGGACCACTCCTTCTAGGTCTCCCACCCTAACAATGATGTAATAATTATTAGTATTGCTGACATTGAATAGCCCTTTAAAGTCCACAAAATGTCTGACCCTTTGTCTCACTTAAATCCTCCCAACCATCTAGTGAAGTGAGTATCATTATCTCCATTTGACAAATAAAGAAAATAACTCAAAGTAATTGGATGGATGTCATGTGTCAAATTTATAGGAGGAAATGGGTGAGAGTCACACAGGATTGTGAACTGTCCAACATTGAAAGGAATATCCAAATTAAGGAAATAATGCTTTCATTTGAGCAACACTATGATATTCATATTCATATATCTTCTATTAGGTAATAGGGTACACCAGTCCCAACAGGAGAATGATAGGACATCAAACAAGACACTTGAATTTTTATTGTGCATTGGTCTCCCAAGAGATAAAGATATTTGTCCCCTTCAAGGGGGTGAAGTTTTGAGATGGAGTGTTCCAAGACTTGATTAATTACAGATTCTTGAAAAAAAGGGTGCTAGAAATCATAAGGCATTATTTTTATTAGTCCTGTTTAATTTGCCCAAAATGAACCGATTAAAGAAGCAATCTGCTTATTTTTTACTCCTGTGAGCTTAAAGCCATTTGAAATACAATATTAATGTGTGTAGGCATTACAACTTTTATTTCCTAAGTTCCTTTTAAAGTTACTTATATTGAGTTTACATTTGATTCAGAATAAAAGAAAGTGTCAAAACTGCAGAAGTTTCTCTTCCTATGGCAGAGCTATTGTTTTTTTATATATAATCATAAATTGTGTTGTCTTAGTTCAATTTTTCCCTTCAAACTTAAAAGGGCATTAAAAAAATAAAATAAAAAGGAGAAGAGATGGAAAGAAGAAGAAGAAAAAAAAAGAAACTCTCCATGAAAAGGGAAATAGAATACCCTAACCCTTGCCCAGATTCCCTGCTGTATTGGAGTTTCTGACCAATCATCATGAGGCTATCACTTGAAGTCACAATTACTAATGGCTACTTTCTCTAATATCAGACAAAATGTTCCTTTAGGTACCACAAAGGACCAAAGGAAAACACTCTGAAGGAAAACTATATGGTAATACTGGACTTCTTCCCAATCATGCTCTCTTCTTTTCAGCTGACATTTCTCCTTAAGAAGTTGTGGGTAGAGGGGGCAGCTAGGTGGCACAGTGGATAAAGCACTATTTCTGTATTCAGGAGGACCTGAATTCAAATTCGGCCTCAGACACTTGACACTTACTAGCTATGTGACCCTGAGCAAGTCACTTAACCCTCATTGCACCCCCCCCCAAAAAAAGTTGTGGGTAGAGAGCCAAGAGAAAGAGAATAAGTTTACCAAAAGAGCAAAATGACTACAGTTACTCATAAAGTGGTTCATGCCAGAATTGAAATGTTATACCCAAAATAAGTAAGTTACATGTTTTAGAACTTGAAAACAGTTATTGATCTGACAGATTATATTCTTGACCACATTTGGTGCTTGTTTATATAAAACATCACATTCATAAATACAATTTAAATACAAAATGCTAAACTGTACCAAAAACTTCAGAAGGATTATTAAGATGAATTTATCAATAATAATGGACTTCAACAAAAATAAACTAAGAAATGAACCAATTAGAGAAGTAAGCCTGGCAAAGAATGCATTTGTACTAGTTGGGATTGACTGCAAACCCCAATGCCCTCTCAATAATATATTGGTACCAGGGAAGCAAGAACATTAACAAATTCATTGTGAATCAGTTGCATTATCTGGAATATTGTGGTAAAATCTGTTATTGTGCAGATCAAACAGAAAATTTTATTTTAAAAAGTAACTTTGAAAAATCCTAAATGTCTTTAAAAGTAAGATATTTCCATAATAATAATTATTACTATTGGAATCAGCATGGGAAGCAAATAAGAGTTTATTAAGCACCTCCTATGTTCTAGATACTGTGCTCACACCTTTACAAATATTACCTCATTTGATCCTAACAATAATCCTGTGAGGTAGATGTTACTGTATAAATAAAATTGCATTCATGCTTTCAAATATGTCAGAAAACTGATAGTTCTGCTGTGATCTACCACCTTTGTGGGAACTTCATAATAAATGGGTTTATCCATTACTACCTTTAAAGCCATGTGGCATATATTGTCATGTGAATTATCTAGTGTATGGCTGAAAATTAAGTATAGTCACAGCTCTTATGTGTCTTCTGAATGTTACATACAGTGTGCATTGTTGAGACTCAGTGAACTGAACTGAGGAAAACTATCCAATTAATGAACATATTGTTATCATCTGGCTGGTAAGGCGGAATTAACTACATTATGAGTGAGCATCAAGACTCAAATCAAAGAAATTAGACATTTTAAATTAACATTCATCTCTTCAAAGCACACCACATCACAGTGTTGATATACAATAAAGAAGCTAGTCAAACCATTTTCTCATCAATGAACTTTCTAAAATCCAAATCCGCAAAGACCTACAACCAAAATTGTTTCTATCTGAGTTAAAAATTAAATTAAAACATCCCGTACCAACTGTCAGAAGATCCTTCCAGCTGGAATGTTCATGATGAGACAAAATTAGAATGCTAAAAAGAAAACACCCTCAATATGAATATGCTTGATTTAAGCTAAACTTCACATCTCGAATTTATTGATACTTCAGCTAAATTTCTACTCTGCAAGGCCCACAGAGGCAGGCTTTGTGTCACAAGAGAGTGCTCTGCTAAATGGGAAACCTTTTATGTCCCATTATCCTAGCAATAGACAAGTTTAAGGAAGTGTTGTTAATGATCACCATTGGCAATCTATAGAACTGAACATCCAAAGTGGTAAGCCTTTGGGAAGCTTAATTATGTTGTCTTATAACTCAACAGGAAAGTTAAGGAAAGTTTAACTATTGTCTTATAACTCAACAGGAAAGTTAAAGCATCAAGAATCTTTTTTTAATGTATAGCTTAGCCATGAATTATAAATTTCTTATTAGGCCAAGAAAGCATGGATTGAAAAATTATAGAATCAGGTACCCTCACACCCAACAAAGTAATAAATCCTGGAACATATATAATTAAAACCATATCAGAAGATTCTGAAGTCCTTGATAAACTTAATATTTTGCTGCTTCCAGCTACCTTCTTCATTTGTTCATGGCATTCTCTATGCCCTCTCAACAACTCTCCTACCCAACCATATCAACTCCCTATTGAGATTCTTCAAAATCTAACTCAAATACCACCTAGGAACAACCTTTCCTTGATTCCCTAAAGCAGATATGATCCTTTGTCTGTTTCTATTTTATATTATATCTATAAATGGAATCTAGGCAGCTAGAATGCTAGACTTAGAGACAGGAAGATTCTTTCTCCCTTTGTGATCTTGGGCAAGTATTTTGAACCTGTTAGCCTCAGTTTCCTCATCTATATAACCTGTAAATATCTGTATAATAATAGCACTTACCTTTTAAGGTTCTTGTGAGGATACAATGACTTAACATATATGTATATATGCATATGTTACAAATGTGATATATGTATATACATATATACATTTGTGAATGCCTTACAAATATGTAACATGTAAAGTACTCTGTAAATTATATGTAAAGCACATTCCAAATCTTAAAGTGCTATATAAAAGCTGACATTATTATTTTGTTATTTCATATCCATTGTACTAAATGGGGGTAAAATTTTACCCCCACTGATCTTTGTATCTCCTTCAATACCTGCAAAAGTGTTTTATACATAGGCATTTCCAAGGTATCCATTTAACTGAATCATTGACTTTTATCCACAAGAAATTTATTTCATCCACCTCTGAAACATAATTATCTCTAGAAAGAAGAGGATAGGAATATTGCCTTTCCATATAGGCACTGTTAACTAGCAATGTTTCTGTTTAAAATTGCATATGATACTTAAAAAGGTCATAAGCACAACTAGTAGTTGGCATTTAAGCAAGTACTATATTTTTATACATTGTCCTGTTAAGACCTTTAATGAGCACAGTTAGCATGGGAAATTTTCCATTGCCGAAAGCCACAGTGCCTCTCCAGATATACCTTGTTTCCTAAAAGCACATGAGACTATGCCTTCACTATTGATACAACTTGCAACAGAACATAATTGTCTTGACAGTGTTCACATCCAGACAACAAAGCCATTTTTCCTCCTTATCTTTGGAAATCCCTGAAGGACAATCTAGGACCATATGACTTGAGGACATTTTCTAATTTATTCCATTTCTGTTTAAGTTTTCTTTCTTATCTGTCAAACTTGAGGTTTCACTGGAAACTCATCCAGTATTCAGCCTTTCTTTCAAATCATTTAGGAAGAATGTGCACAGGGATTAGTAAGAGAAAAGCTTGGGAGAAAAAAAAAAAAAACCTGAGATAGCCTTGAAATAAGAAGACCCAGAGATAAGATAATAATAGATTAGGCCATCTTTATGCATTGCTGACTGAATATATGATAGGAATGTAGGAAGCCCCAAATATTGCCCAAAACACAACCTCCCCTCATTCAATAAAAGGGGCCTGGCATTCTGCTGTTAGGATTGTATTGTTGTAGTTTTAAATTTTAATGTCTGTTAAAACATGTCAATACCTTTAAGAAGGGTAGGAATTCATGGCATTAATAGTCATTTACACTTTAAAGTGACTGAAATTCAGTTATTTTCCCTAAAGCGATCCTTGTTAAGTGAATGGAGGAAACTAACAATGTGCTAGAAGCTTTCTAACAGAGCCAGGAAAAGCAGGAAAAGAATGATGAAGTTAGGGATTTGCCAGTCAAACTTCATCTACTTAATAATTTTCCCCAGAGTATATCCCTGAAGAATTTTTGCTAGGAGAATGACGAACAATTAGTTGTTTCTCATTTACCCTAAAGATACAGCTAGAAGAAAGGAGACAAAATTTGCATCATGAGGGATGCAGATAAAATGTAAAGAATGTCTTGATTGAATATTAAAAATGGAAAGGAGTTAGCAAGGCAAATGTTTAAAGAAATTTCCATTGTTGGAAGCCAGGCTTGATATTCTCCTGTCTGAAATGGTTTAGTTTTTAATAATAGTGGGAACATCTCTGGATTCAGTGGCAGATGGCTTGGTTTTGAATAACCTCTGTGATATTTGCTACTAGTATAGCTAGAGACAAGCCATTTAAACCTCTGAGCCTCAATTTCTCTAAATATCCAATGAGGATAGCCCCAGATATTTTAGAAAAAGTGCTTTGCAAACCTCAAAGTTCTTTATAAATGTATTTGTTAGTGTGTTTGGTCCTGATTAAGAACAGGGAATGGAAAAGACAATGCCTTTAGTTTCTTTCTAGCTCTATGAATGATATCATGATCAGTGGAAACTGTTTCACTGGGGATTCTTTCAAATAATATTGTTTTTAAATGCATAATTAGGAATGAATTGTTACCTAGAAAATAATTTGTTAGTTTTTGTTGAAGGAATAATCACTCATGAATGAAAGAGGAAAAAAGGATTTCTGTTTCATAAATGGAAAAGCACTCATCTTAACTCATCATCAATTATATTCATTATGGAATCAGGTGCCTTTTAATACTAATCTAGTGAAAATGAATTTTTATTTGCTCTGTTATTCATTTCAATTAATAAATCACAATTTAACCTTGATATCTATATCTTTCTTTTCTTGTGCTATAAAAATAAATATTCCTTTAGCTCAGCCTGTATATTTAACTTACTATTAGAAGATTTTTTTTAATTCAACAACTGTTTATTGAGTCTACTGCTCTATGTGCAAGGTAATAAACTGGTCACTTAGAGATACTAATTTTGTAAAATATGTTAAAACTTTTTGGAAACACAAAACCAGTGCATTTAAAATAGAAGAGAAATAGATAACTAAGGAACCCCTTTACAGCAAATTTGATTGAAACAAGTCTCAAAATCTAGGCTATGTAAGAAATAGATTTAATTTCATAAGAACGAGATATTCACCAATAAATAAATAGTCAAAGCATATAAACAAGAATATTTCAAAGGAAAAAAATTAAACCTATCAATGAGATAAAAACATGTTCCAAATCTTTAATTAGAGAAATATGAATTAAAGAGAATTTGAAGCTCCACTTCACACCCAGTAAATTGACAAAGATGACAAACATGGAAAATGACAACTCTGGAAGGGGCTGTCTGAAAACAGTACATCAGTGCCCTGGTACTAGAGATATGAATTGATCAGACTGTTTTGGAAAGTGATTTGGAACTAGACCCCAAACATCACTAAATTATGCCTACTCTTTTTTTTTTTTAGTGAGGCAATTGGGGTTAAGTGACTTGCCCAGGGTCACACAGCTAGTAAGTGTTAAGTGTCTGAGGCCAGATTTGAACTCAAGTATTCCTGACTCCAGGGCCGGTGCTCTATCCACTGTGCCACCTACCTGCCCCATGCCTACTTTTTTGACCCAGCAAAATCCTAAAAAGAACAAAGAAAAAGTACCCATTTGTACAAACATATTTATAGCAGCTCTTTTTCTAATAGCAAAGAATTGGAAACTAAGCAGGTACCCACCAAATGAAAAGTCACCGAAAAAGTTATGGTACAAGAATGTAACAAAAAATTGTTCCATCATAAAAAATATCAAAGGGACAGTTTCAGGGAAACCTGGGAAGACTTATATGAACTGAATCAGAGTAAAGTGAGCAGAACCAGCAGGAAAATTTGTACAATTACCATATAGCATTGTAAATACATAATACATAAATCAGTTGATTAGAAGTTTAATCCATTAGTGAATTTATAAATCTTGCTCTTTTGAAATCTCCTTCACTATCCAGGAGATCATAGGATCATAAAGATAGAAAAGGACATCTAGGACGTCTCTAAATAAGGAAACATCTTGAGCCTCCTCAAAATCTAAACATCTTAGAAGAAAACTTTGGTACAATTTTGGATGAGAAAGATGAAGGGAAGAAAGACATCAACAGGAAAATAATAATGGAACTTTGTTCATTTAGGAAGATCCTATACTTTACAGAAAGATCTCAGATTACAGAAAAGTCATTACCTTTTTTCAGAAATAATCAAATTATCAAATGTCCTAAAACCCCCTGTACCATTTATAACTGCTAACAGAATAAAAAGAATTCTAATAATAGCAAAATAATATCCCTTTCCCACCCTAAATTTCTCCCTCCTTCTTACCCCCTGCCTACATTAAAAATCTGCCTCTCTGTAGAACTTTATAAAAAGTTTTAATAATAAATGTGTGGTCCTCTGAAACAGACTTTTTTCTCTTGTGTTGGTAGTGTTGCCTTTTGTAATGTGAATTTTGATTTTTAAAAAGTTTAAAATGTTTGGCAGTTCCTTAGTCAGTTGTGCATATTTTTACAATGCTACTTTTTTTATTTGCATGGCTTTGTTGTCATTGATCCTTTGGTGACTCCATGGTTTCTGCAATGTAAATATTCTTTTCATCGATGTAGATTACAGCTTTTCTACACCTCCTGTTCCACTATTCTTATCCACAACTTTTCATAAATCTTTCATAAGCGAGCTAGCCTACCCACTGGAGACATTCCTCTGCTTCTTTTAAAGTCCTAGGGGTGTTGGTTTATAACCCAAGGTATTCATCTGCTATCATTCATTTTTACAACACAACATGTTCCGTTCCATTTTCAGTCTTCTATGTAACTTCTGTCCATTTTCCATCAGGATATCGCTAATTTTGATTATTATAGACTGTAATGTCCTATAATTGATATCTAGATCTAGTCAAAAGGACCTTGATTTAAATCCTGCCTTGGATTTTATAAGCCATCAAGTAATTTTAATACTATAATAAGAAGGAGAAGGAGAAGGAGAAGGAGAAGGAGAAGACCAAGGAAATTGTTGATTTTAAAGAAAACAACATAATACAAAGTTGTTTGTGATTATGGAAAATGCAAGAGAATTTCTCGAATGTGACCTAATCTGGTCTCTTCCTCCTACTCAGAATGGTCCCAGAATATTGTATATCTGTAGTACCTATTGAAGATGTTCATATTGATGAACTAATTTGGCAGGCTCCCTACTAGGGTGCCACAGGAAGCTGTCCTAGTTATTCAGTCATTCAGGTGTCTGATTCTCTGTGATGCCATGGACCACAGCACATCAATGCTGTCCATTGGTTTTTCTTGGCAAAGATACTGGAATGGTTTGCCATTCCCTTTTCTGGTGGGTTAAGGCAAATAGAGGTAAAATGACTTGTCCAGGGTCTAAGGTCAGTTTTGTACTAAGGAAAATGAGCCTTCCTGGCTTCAGGCCCAGCATTCTCTCCACTGAGCCATCTAACTGCCTCCTCAATATGATCTCCTCCTCCTACTCAAAATGGCCCCAGAATATAGCATATTTACAATGCCTATTCAAGATGTTCATAATGACAGCTTAACTTGGCAGACTGCCAATTAGGGTGTCCCAGGAAGCTGTGCTTTTTACATTTTATCATTGACTTGAATCAAGGGATATCATTATCAAATTTGTTCATACTCCAAAGAAAAGGATTGCTTACACACTGAATAAAACAGTCAGGATGCAGAAAGATCTTGACAAATTAGACATTCACCTAAATTTAATAATATGAAACTTAAAAGGGATAAATATAAAATATTATCATTGGATTTAAAAATCAAATTCAAAAGTACAAAATGGAAAAACCACAGACCACAATTCATCTGAAAAAATTATCTTAGGCTGAGTTGAAAGAGATACAATATCAAGAACTAAGGAGTTGAAAATTTTGCTGCCCTGATCAATATACACAGTGTTGTATTTGGGTTTAAATGCTGCATTTATGAAGGACACAGATAAGCAGGTGAGTGTCCAGAGAAATTTGGCCATAATGGCAAATGTTCTTGAAATTATGCCACATGAGAATAGTTTGAAGGAACTGGTAGTGGTCAGCCTCGAGAAGAGAAGTCTTGGCAGGAGTAAGAGGGAAGGGTAGAGTGGGAATAAACATAATGGTGACTTTGAAATATTTGGATGATTGATCTGATTTGACCCAGATGGCAGAAGGAATAGTTACAAGAGATAGTTTTGGACTTAATATAAAGAAATCTTTCCTAACCAAAAGTGTAAAGAGCTTCCTAAAGTGGTTCTTCCTCACTGGACATCATAAAGCAGAGGTTGGATGACCAATTATGTATAGTGTAGAGAAGATCCATATGAAAAAAGAGATCTTCAGTCTCCTGAAGTCCCTTCAAACTCTGAAATTCTTTAATTCTGTGCCATAATTTTAGCAACATTATTTTTATCTCCTATTTTTTTTATGTAGAAGATGAGAAAACCTTTTGATCACATTATTGAGGAGGTACATAACTCTCCACATGACTCAATGGAATTAATGCCAGGTAATTTTCAAAGAAGCATTTGGAAAACCCTGACATCAACATGGAATTATTTTCTTTGAACTCTGTACATGACATAGTACATGCCACTGAGATACATGATAGGTATGCATGAAAAGAAAAAAAAACACAAATATTTCTGTCCTATTCTTATTACTGTTGGTTAAAATTACTAAATGGGTTATAAAATTGTATTGAAATTAAATTGTGATTTGTGGTACCTTTTAACTAAATGCAGCTTCTCTGTTTATTTCTTTTAATTATATCTATTTTTACTATTGCTTCACCTGAGATCATGTTTTTCACAACTGCCTTTTTTAAGGATCAAGAATACTTGGTGTGGGGCAGCTAGATGGCGCAGTGGATAGAGCACTGGCCCTGGAGTCAGGAGTACCTGAGTTCAAATCCGGCTTCAGACACTTAACACTTACTAGCTGTGTGACCCTGGGCAAGTCACTTAACCCCAATTGCCTCACTAAAAAAAAAAAAAAAAAAAGAATACTTGGTGCAATTTAAGAAATGCTTTGACTTTTTTTGCATGGGGGGTGGGGGGGTGGGCAATGAGGGTTAAGTGACTTCAGGTCCTCCTGAATCCAGGGCCAGTACTTTATCCACTGTGCCACCTAGTTGCCCCCACAACTGCCTTTTTTACTTATGCAAAAGCATAAGAGATTGTGCCTTATGCTGTAATTTAATTCCATGTATCTTTATGCTTCCAGTGTGTTTCTGTAAACAATTTATTGTTGAATTCTGGTTTCTAATTAATTCTGCTACCCTTTTCTACTTTATGGGTGAGTTTATCCCATTCACTTTCATAGGTATGATTACTAACTTTATATTGCCCTACATCCTATTCTCCTTTATTCATCTTTCTTCTTATCCTGTCTCCTACTTAGTGGTCTATTTTGCTTCTAACTACTGCTTCCCTTAATCTGCCTTCCATCTTATCACCCACCCCTTTTTCTTAACCCCTAACCTCCCATTTCCTGGTTCAGTGAGATGAATTTCTATGCCTATCTATGTGTGAATGTTTATTTTTTTCCTCATTGAACCAATTTAGATAAGAGTAAGGTTCAAATTTGTTGCCCATAACTGCCCCCTCCATTTTATAAATTCTTCTTTACATGCCTCATTTATGTTAGATAATTTTCCCAATATTCCTTTCCCTTCAGCCCTCTCCCTGTGCATTCTTCTTCCCTACCTTCCCATTCTTCTTTTGAAATCATCCCAACATAATAAAATCACAAACTGCCTAATTATACTTTAAGATCCTTGAAAATGATTAAGTTATGTGGGGCTACATATATTCTTCCCCCCCAAATAAAATGATGTAATTTGTTTCTCTTTTAGTCTCATGACCCTCTCTGATATTTACCTTTTTAAGCTTTTCTTGAATCCTGTGTTTAAATGTTAAATTTTCTATTCAACACTGGTCTTTTTGGGGGGGGCAGGGCAATGAGGGTTAAGTGACTTGCCCAGGGTCACACAGCTAGTTAAGTGCCAAGTGTCTGAGTCTGGATTTGAACTCAGGTACTCTTGAATCCAAGGCCAGTGCTTTATCCACTGCACCACCTTGCTGCCCCCAACACTGGTCTCTTTGTCAGGAATATTTCAAAGTCAATTAATTAAATATTCTTTTTTTTTCCCCTGTAGGATTATACTCGGTTTTTGCTGGATAGATTATTCTTGGTTATAATCCTAGCTCCTTTCCCTTCCAAAAATATCATATTCCAAGCCCTCCCTTCCTTTAGAGTGATAGCTGCTAAATCTTATATGATCCTGTCTTTGGTCCTGCATTATTTTAATTCATTCTTTATAGCCACTTCTTCTTGATCTTGGTGTTTTAGATTTGGGCTATGATATTTTGGGTAGTTTCCATTTTGGAGTTTCAGTAGCTGGCCAATAGATTCTTTTAATTTCTACTTTTTTCTGGTTTTAAGATATATAAGCAGTTTTCATAACTTTGTAAACATAGCTCTCATTTCTTTTCTCATTTTCCCTCCATCATTCTTGTTTGGATTTCAGAATAATTTTTTTTTGCTTTTTATCCCTTCTTTAACAATTCTAAGGATTCTTGTTGCACTTGTGTCAAATCTATATTGTTCTTTGAGACTTTGCTTGTAGGTATTTCCAAGTCATTGTCTCCTGTTTGTGTCCTGAGCT
This sequence comes from Dromiciops gliroides, assembly GCF_019393635.1. Taxonomy (NCBI): domain Eukaryota; kingdom Metazoa; phylum Chordata; class Mammalia; order Microbiotheria; family Microbiotheriidae; genus Dromiciops; species Dromiciops gliroides. Next base: position 453,858,239 of record NC_057863.1, read on the forward strand.
TCCCTGCCACTGCAATAGCTCTTTATGATCAGGATTCTTTTTGTGTGTTCATTCTTCCAGCCTACTTCTTGACTTTGGCCTTCATGTTAGTGTTGGACTCTGCTCACTTCTTGGTCAGGGAGGCTGGTGATGCCTGACCTGAGCTTCTGGGTTTTTTAATGTTCTGCTGTTTCCATAGCTCAGTCTATAGTCCTTCAAGTCTTCAGTGTTTTTGAAGTGGCATGATCCAAGGAAAGATCTGTTTGCTGCCCTTATGATCGGAGTTCTGCAAGTTGCTGACCCACGTTTAGGTCTGTCCGATTGTGTGTGATTAATTCAGTAGACTGCTGCTAGACTCAGTCACTGTTAGCCAGCTGGGAAGTTCTGCAGTTTCAGAGCAACTAAACTGCTGTTTTCCCCTTGACTTGATCTCTTGCCCTAATAATTCCACTGAAGGATTATATATAAAGCTAAAAGTTAGAAGTGAGTCACCCATTCTGTTCCTGGGCTCAGAGCCACAAAACTAACCTTTTGGAAGTTATTCCTTATTCCATATTCAGCTAGAGTCTCTCTTACTTATAACAGCTTCTTATCCCTGGAATTGTGACCCAGAACAGATGGAACCCAGAACAGAGCAACCAGATACCACCTGTTCCTCTGGTGAATCCCATAGCATCTCTTTCTGCCTCAATGATTCCTGAGCTGATATTTAATCTTAGAACCCTTATTGTCTATGAACATGGGAGTATTCTGCACTATTGCCTATGCTGCTAGGTTTGCTGGTGAATATTACTTTTGGCCAACCCCCAAACCAGTGTCCACAAACTCTGTCTGTCCCCTTAAACTGCCCTGGTCTGGAAAAATAACTTGCTCTGACTTTTTGTCAGATTTCTTCATCAGAACTCAATCTGGTATGTTTTCTAGGTTGTTGTAGAAGAGGCATGTTGGGTGAGCCAAGTAAAAATACTGATTTTAACTTCACTATCTTGACTTTACCTCCTCTAAAATTCTATGACTACAATATAAGTGTGTTGAGATTCACAAGTATAATTGATATTATATTTATTTTCCTCACAATCAGTGGGGGAGGAGTAGGAAGGAGGAAGGGAATTTGGAACTCTTTTAAATGAACATTAAAAATGAATAAATATTAAATGATTGGGGTGAGATCTACCATTGTAGAGAGAGTTCCCATAGAAACAAAATCATTGACTTTTAAGGTATCATAGACTACCAATCATAGTCTGAATCCATGGTTTTTATTCTAGATAAACATTAGTTCTGTGATATTTTTTTTAGGAATTTAACAAAAGGTTCTACTCAGAAAACTGAGTCAGTTATAATTGGCTAATATCTATTAATAAACATTTATTAGGCACCTATTATGTTTCAGACACTGGGCTAACCACTGAGGATACAAAGACATAAATGAAAGAGATTCCCTCCTTCACGGAATCTATATGCTATCAAGACATGTACCTATAGATATGTAATATATATATATGTGTGTGTGTGTGTGTAATGTTCAGTGAATAGGGTAGGCAAGTCACTGATAGTTGAGGTGTCAAAAAATGTTTCATGAAGAAGCTGTAAAAATGGTATCAGCTGGATTTTGAAGAAAACTGATGTTTCTAAACAGCAGTCATGAAGAGGGGGTGCAATGATCCTTGCATTGTCAGCTTTCATCAGATCACATCTAGATTATTGGCTCAGGTCTATAATAATTAGTATCCTGGGGCAGCTAGGTAGTGCAGTGGATAGAGGACTGGCCCTGGAGCCAGGAGTACCTGAGTTCAGATCCAGCCTCAGACACTTGATACTTACTAGCTGTGTGACCCTGGGCAAGTCACTTAACCCCAATTGCCTCACCCAAAAACCAAAAACATAAACAAAATTAGTATCCTCACTTCCAGTTTGGTTCTTCTCAATATATCCTCCACACAGTTACTAAATTGGTATTCCTAAAACACAAGGCAAGAGGGAAGGGAATAGACTGTGTTATCCTCCAAAGTAAATATGCCACTAATCCAAGGTAAGAAGCCATGTATATGGTACAATATGTTTGTAGTTGTATGGTCATACATGTGGACCCATCAGTAATTCCACCTGTCTCTGTCAGTGTGCTCCACCATTCACCCACCAACCCCTGCCCACTTAAAGTTGCCAAGTCAGACTAGGTTTGATCAAAGTCTAAATTGTTAAGTTAGTATCTCCTTTTAACCTGTCCAAATCACTTTGAAGGTGAAAGGATGAAGAAAATCCAAAGGTTCTTCTTGCCAAGTCTCTCAAATTGTCACAGAAATAAGAACAATAGAACTATTCTGTCCACCTTTTCCCTTCATCTCCCTTGTGTAGTGTGATTGCATTTATTTCTAGATGATAAAGTGTTAAACAAAACAAGTCTTTAAGATGCAAGAACCTTCACTTTGATCAGCTTGAGAAAATCAACTCTAGACCCTGAGTCACATATTACTGCTTACTTCTGCCAGACAGCACAGTGAACTTGCAGGGTGTTCAGAGCCAGCTGAAATTCCTCACTAGTCTTTCTGTGTTGGTTTTGTTGTTGTTGCTGTTATTGTTATTTTTAAAAATTTCAAGTTCATAACATAAGACAGTTTCTAACACATTTATTTTTTGATACTTGAAAGAGTCTGAGATCTCATGTGGGAGTCTATTCGCAACATCAGTGCAAATGGCAACCTTTCTACTCCTCATCCCATGTGATCCTGTTCCATGTTTTTCATTTAATCTTCCCTAGAGCTTCCTCACAGTATTCTGAACTCATTCCTCTGTTTCTTTTAATATTTCATGGATACCGCAACTCAAATTGCCCACTCCTCACTCAAGATAAGACCAACTCAATTCTTCTTCTGATCATCTAGAGAAAGAGTTGCCTAGATGCAATAAGACTTATGATTACATTGCTCTAAGGAACTCTCAGTGAGGAAATCTCTGCCAAAGAAACTCAGCTACCTGCTCTGCATGGGACAGCCAGGTAGCACAGTGGATAGACTGCTAGCCTTGAAAGCAACAAGACTCATCTTTCTGAGTTCAAATTTGGCATTGCTAGCTGTGGAACCCTGGTCAAATCACTTAATCCTGTTTACCTCAGTTTCCACATCTGTAAAATGAACTATGAGGTGGATGCCATTATTATGCCCATTTTATAATGAGGAAGCTGAGGCAAAGAGTAGTTAAGTGACTTACCCAAGGTCTCACAGCCAACAAATGTCAGAGGCTGGATTTGAACGCACATTTTGCTGACTCCAAGTCCAGTGTTCTCATGTCTGTCCTTGATTGTGTCTTTAATGATAGGACCATAGCATCATAGACATAGAGCTAGAAAGGTGTTAAGAGCTGCTCTTGTCTAATTCCCTCATTTAACATATAAGGAACTGAGAGGTTAAGTGAAGTGCCTGAGGTGACACAACTAGCAAAGGCAGAATTTGAATCCAAGTTCTCTGACTCCAAACCCAGCATGATTTTTCAATGAAAATCACTTCCTCTTGTGCTCAAGGAATTGATAATATCTCTTAGCTATAGATTAAGAGTTCTGATACCAATGACTAATTCCCTAAGTAACTCAATGACCCTGTGTCTAATAAAATCTTCATCATACATGTCACCAGCAATGGGAAATTCAAACAGGAGAGTAAAATGATGAAATATATACTGTACAAGCTGAAGGAAGTGATAGGACTCTACTTATTTCCATCTACTCATGAGTATAATGCCTTAAAAATTATCTCATCACCAGGTAAACTATTATGTCCTGACAGTGTCCTTAACATAAGGCTGAATCCAATATTGCTTGTCATTCCTCATTAACCCAGGAACTAATTATCCAAGATCATGTTGGTACAGTTGATTTATATAATGAAGTTACTACTATACAAAAAAACCACAAGGACATTTTGGTTTCTATAGAACAATTCTTGAAAGCTTAAATAGAGCAACCAATATTTAACTATTTTAATAAGTTAAACCTCTGCTTTTAAAGAGATAAAAACAGATTTGTTTTAACATGCTCATCCAGGAAAAAATATCAAATTGAATGAGCAACAAATTTTTCAATTTTTTCCTAAAAGTCTTTGACAGACTCAGAAAAGAAACAGATTTTTAAATGTTAGGTAAAAAAAACTGAGAGCAACAGTTTTTAAACCTCTGACACAATCTCTAAGAAACAGATTCTGTTAACTTCAAAGAGAAGCTGCTGAAAAGGATCACTATTTTCCCCTTTCCTCTGACAGTCAGAAAGCAGTGGATCTTTTTAAAAGGAAGGTTCTCACAAACATTTCAATTTTTACACGCAAAATACTGGCAATATTTTATCTTGAGAGTCGGTGATGTCAGAAAAGAGTATCTATTTCAGTATTTGTTTCAGCCTCACATACTTCCTGTGCATGCAGAAATCATCTATTTCAACTTGTAAAGCCAGTCATAGAAGAAAACCATAGGTTCGATATAGAAACAGGGAATTAATTTATAAATTGATTCTGGATTAATAATGTACTGGTGGTGTTTTGTAAATGAATCCCTGCTTTGAAATTGTTCATCATATTAATGAAAAGGCCTGCTGCATGGGAATGATATTGACATGTTCTCCTAAATCATCATGGTCCTAAGCAAAATCTTGAAGTGGATCAAGGATTTATTGGCTTGGTCTTCTGTCCTCTTTCCTTTTGAAATCTGTCTTCTCAATGTTGTTAACAAATTGCTTCTCCTCTTCCTTACCATTTTTTTTCCCTCTCAGCTCACTGTTAGCTAAAACAAACAAAAGTGTTAGTCCATCAGGGCTTATGGTGAAACCCATATGAAGAGTATTTGCTTTTTAAAAGATGACTCAAAGACCAAAAATACACATTATCATATTATTTTTTTCAGGGCAATGAGGGTTAAGTGACTTGCCCAGGGTCATACAGCTAGTAAATGTCAAGTGTCTGAGGTCAGATTTGAATTCAGGTCCTCCTGAATCCAGGGCTGGTGCTTTATCCACTGCATCACCTAGCTGCTCCCCACCATTATCATTTTTAAATTGTATTTTTTGTTAATCCCTACCTGCAGAGGTAGCTAGGTAATACAGTGGATATTTATAATAAACAAATACAGTAAATAAATGTTTTCTATTTTTATTTAAATCATGTAAGAATTGGAGTGAGATTCATTGGGTATATTAGGGTAAAAGATAACCTTTTTACATATTAAAAATGATTATTTACTCTCTGTTAGGCCTTTCTAGGTTTTAAGCTCATAGTCATCTAGTCTAGTGGTTCCCAAGCTGAAGACCGGTGGACATATTATTATACACAGTCACATTTTGTTTGGGGTCTTTTAATTGTATTTAATTCAATCAAACTATGCAGGGACCAGAGCACTTTCTATAGATTAAATAAATGATATCTCACACATGTATGCTCTATTGGTTTCCGAATGTGTATAAGTACTATTTTGGCTAATACATTCCTTTGAAAAAGTAATTAAATTCATAGTAGCTTTGGTCTCTTATATTTTTTTTAATCCACAAATAATTTTCCTTTGTTTTTTGTTTTTTTGTGGGGGGGAGGGGGAGGCTTTTGTGAGGCTATGAGAGTTAAGAGACTTGCCCAGGGTCACAGAGCTAGTAAGTGTCTAGTGACTGAGGATGGATTTGAACTCAGGTCCTTCTGAACCCAGGACTGGTGCTTTATCCACTGCACCACCTAACTGCTCCTTAATTCACAAATAGTAAGACTACATCTAGTATCTAGTGTGGGTATCTGAATTTTTTATACTGTTATAAAATTGCAGAGAAAGTACCAACTTTCTACTTCATGATGTTATCTAGTCATAGAAACATAAATTTAGAGATAGAGGGGATCTCAGAAACCATCTATTCTGAACTTGTCATTTGAGCAAACTGAGAGCCAAGGTGTTTAAATTACTTGCTTTAGGTCCCACAGGTAGTAAATGTGAACCCAGGTCCTTGGACTGCAGGGTCAGTAATCTTTTCACTAAATCCTGCCTGCCTCCCAAAGGGCAGTGACCTACCCAAGGCCACAAGGCTGGTTCTTAACTGAGTTAGTACAGGAATCCAAGACTTATGATTCTAAGTCTAGTATTCTTTCTTTTTTTTTCTTTCTGCTTTTGTTTTGGTTTTGTGGGGCAATGAGGGATAAGTGACTTGCCCAGGGTCACACAGCTAGTAAGTGTCAAGTGTCTGAGGCTGGATTTGAATTCAGGTCCTCCTGAATACAGGGCCAGTGATTTATCCACTGTACCACCTAGCTGCCCTCTAGTATTCTTTCTACTGGAGAATATACCTAAAAAACTAACACTAGGCCTCTAATAGTGACACCTTTCTAATAGGTATTACATTTGGTGAATTGAGAGCAATTTAATTTTTATAGGAGGATTCAATCTAACATAAAGAAAATAATTCATCAATTAAATGTCTCAGTTTAAAAATATTCTATTAGAATCTGATTTGTTTTCCTTGCATCTTTTTTTTTTTACTATAATTAATAAATTTGGGGGTATTGTGGAGGGAGGTAATTCAAAGAGCCTCAGATTGCAAATCTGGGTCACAAAAGGAATATGTTCTTCCATAGTAACTATTTTGGACTTTCATAAGTTCACAATGGAATTGAATATATTCCAGCATGAAATATAATGTTAAGGTGTTAGAAATAGCATACATCTATCTAGCTCAAAATCTTCATATGTTTTTTCTTACACTTGATTGAAATATTATTTGGTCTTAGAAATCTCTGATTGAAAATTATATTAAAAAGAATGGTAACATAATAAATATATGAAATATAAAGCCAATTATAGCAAATGCAGACTATCTGTTAATGGCTCTTACTAAGAGGTCTTTCTGCCTGGGAATGAGAAAGTTATGCAATTTAAGGTGAAAAGAAGCAGAGTGGAACTCTCCTGTGAAATAAAAAATCTATATTGACTGACTCAGAGAAGAGAGTCAGAAACAGAAGAAAATTTTTAAAGATGAATTTAGTAATTATAAATTAGTGTGGGTTTATGTGTAATCTAGAGAACATATAATTTACTGACAATTGACTTAATATGCCAGGATAAAATGTTGGCTCTCTCAAATATTATCTACCATCTTCTGTTGATGTATACTTTTATCAAAAAAATTTATATTGACATTAAGTTGCAGAGAAGATGCCAACCTTCTACTTGATGATGTGATCTAGTCATTGTAAGATAGATCTAGAGAGAGAAGAGACCTCAGAAAGCATCAAGTACAAACTTTTCATTTAGCAGTTGAAGAAACTGAGGCCCAAAGTATTTAAGTGACTTGCCCTAGGTCTCACAGGTAATAAATGTCAAATCCATGTCTTCTGACTACAAGGTCAGGATCTTCTTAAAGATAGGAGCAACATATGGGCAACTGATTAAAGGAAGAAAATCAGGAACAAAAATCCTGAATCTCAGAGTTGGAAGGAAACCCAAGACCATCTGGTTCAATGTACTAATGATTAACAATGTCTTCTCCAACCAGGACAAACAAGTGATAGTTTATCTACTGTTTGAAGACTTCCAGGAAGGGGTATTCCCACTGCCTTCCAACACATCCCATTCTACTTTTAGCTCATAAAGCAACTTGACCAGGTCAGAATGTGCCAAAACTAATATAGCCCTCATTCTGAATGCTATGCGTTTCTTATTGCAACTAAAGAAACAGAAAAATTTTGGTTTGTTGTGTTTGGTTTTTAGGAGGTTTTGTTTTCTTATTCTTTCTTTCTTTCTTTTGGCTGCCATATAATGCACTTTTGATTCATAAACAGCTTTTAATCTGATCATTGTTTTGTTTTGTTTTGGAGAGGGGGCAGCAGAGGGGAACTGTTGTTAGAAATATGTCCTCTTGATTATAGGTACACATATATAAACTATGTAGATTTGAATCCTTTTTTTATTTAGAAAACAAATCAAAACAAAATGCCTAGTTGAGTACTTAAAGAAAAGCAGGTTGTATTAATATTTAAATGCTTAGTTCTTTCCATTCAAAATTCTAAGTCAACCCTGTGGAAACCACAGAATTCTCACTTTTTAGAGCAGATAGATTGAGACACAATGTACTTGATTTTTTTTCAGGGTCACATAGCAAGTCAGAATTAGAGTTTAAACAACTGAAGAATTTAAACCTCTGAGGTAGGGTAAGATCAATTGCCCACTAAATTTTTGTTACTGTAATTGCATTAATACATTAAAGATGAATTATTTTATCCACTGATGTGGGTATGTCTTCCAATTGCACATGTTGTAACCTTTCTAGTACTCAGGTGAAGTCCTTAACACTTGCTGTAGTTCAAAAATTAGTTTGTCCCTAAGGCCAAACTACCCATGGACCTCTCTAAATTTAGCTAGGTTAGTCCTCAGATGACAAAATCAGTCCATCCCTGGATCAATATTGGAAGATTTTTCAGTTTGTTAGAAGCTACCAGAGCTTATAATCAGCCAACATGATCTAGAAGAAACCAAAGTCATCTCTATACCATAATGAGGCATTATCAATAATCAGTCCTATACTTTATACAGAAGTTTAGTATAGAAAAACTGAATATGTAATATTTTTATATCATATGATACATTACCTGATCTGCTGCCTGTGCTTGCCTGAACAAGGGCTGCATTTTTAAAGAAAAAATTTAGCTAAATTCCTCAGTTAAATGTAACTAAGAAAATATAAGACCAAAGTTTGGCTTTTTTGTATGCTTCCTTTAAGGCAGACATGATTTTTATTTACTGACAGTACTTTCAAGAATTGAAAATAAAACAATGCATACAAATGAACAGATAGACTAAATAAAACTTCTCTTTCCTTGATTGAGAGCTAAATGATTTTCAAATACTTCAAATTTTCAGCTTTTATCAGTTCTCAGTCATAGCCAGGGATTTTTATGGCTATAAGTGACCAAGTATTTCTATAGCTTTCTAGTCATTATTTAGTGTCACCTGCATTCTGTTGAAAAAAAAATGTGTGTGTGTGTGTGTATGTCCGAAAATAGAGGGAAGAGAATCATAGAAATATACACCACTAGAGATAGAAGGACTCTAGTCAAACCCATTTTCAAGATAAGGAAAATGAAGCCCAGAGGGTTGACATTACATACATCAAGTCACATACCTAGTTAACAATGAAGCAGGTCCTTTATTATTTCTACAATACTACATGAGCCAAACATATTCCTTTCTAGTAGCCATGAAGTGCTGAATATCCCCTACTTGGCTCTAAGACTGAACAATATATATATATATATATATATTTTACTTTTTAAATTAAATTTTGTTTTATTTTCAGATCTGCAGTCTCCCACCTCCCTTACTGACTGTGTGATCCTGGGCAAGTTACTTAACCTTTATTTGCCTCAGTGTACTCAACGGTAAAATGAGGATAGCACCTACATCACAGGGTTGTTGTGAGATCAAATGAGATACCACTTTAAAATCAATTAACACAATAGCTGGCATATGGTCAGTGCCATATAAATGCTTATCCACCACTTCCACCTCCAGTCTAGAAAACAAACAAACAAAAAAAAACCCTTCTTACAAACATGTATAATCAAGCAAAAAAAAAAAGTTTTAATACATACTTTGAATCTATTATCTTTCTATCAGGAGAGGGGTAACATGTCTCACTTTAGTGTTCTGGAATTGTGGTTGTTCATTGCATTGACCAAAGTTTTTACATCTTTTAAATTGATTGACTTTAAAATTTTCAGTTATTGTATAAATTTTTCTGCTTATTCACTCTCCATCAGTTCATAGAAATCTTCTCATGTTTCTTTGATATAATTCCCTTCATTATTTTTTCTGCACAAGAGAATTCCATCAAATAGTACATCATAACTTGTTTAATCACTCCCTAATTGATAGTCCTCCATTCAATTTCCAGTTCTTTGACACCAAAAAAAAAAAGAGTTGCTATGAATATTTCTGAACAGATAAGTAATTTCCCTCTTTCATGTTTCTAGGATGTATGCCTATTAGTGGTATTACAGGGTCAAAGATATCTAGTTTTAAGTAGCTTTTGTAAAAATTCTAAATTATGCATTAATACATCTGTTTACCACAGTCCTTCTAGCATTATTTCACTTTTTTTTCTGTCAACTTTGCCAACTTGATAGGTGTGGAGTGATAGCCTAAAGTTTTTAAATTTGCATTTCTCTAATTATTAGTGATTTAGGGCATTTTTATATGGATATTTATATTTATACTTTGGACTTTTCTCTCTGAAATATACCTGTTCATATCTTTTGGCCATTTATCAACTGAGGAATGATTCTTATTTTTATAAATTTGATTTATATTCCTAAATATCTTAGAAATGAGGCCTTTATTAGAGAAATTTGCTACAAAGATTTTCCTATTTGTTTCTCCTAATTTTAGCTGGATTCATTTTGCTTGTGCAAAAACTTTTTATTTTATTAATTAAAATTGTCCATTTTGTATTCTATTATCTGCTTTTTCTCTTGTCTGTTTATAAAACCCTTTCCCTATCCATAAATATGTCAGGCAATTATTTTTCTTGCTCTAGAGGAGCATTAGAGATGCATTTATTATGTCATCCTTTATTTTAAAGTCACATGTCCATTTAGAACTTGTCTTGGTATGTGGTATGAGATGTTGGTTTATGCCTAGTTCCTGCCAGACTGTTTTCTAGTTTAGCCAACAGTTTTTGTCAAATAATGGGTTCTTCCCTCAGAAGCTGAGATCTATAGGTTTATCAAACACTATGGTACTGTGCACATTTTTTCTATATATTAATGTACCTAATCTATTCCACTGATAAATCTCTCTATTTACTAACCAGTACCAAACGGTAGAAATACCATCGTAATAGCTATCACTCATATAACAATTTAAGTTTTACAGAGTGCCTTACAAATATTCTCTAATTTTTTTTTTCCTTACAACAATCCTGTCGGGCATGCATTATTATTCATTTATACCAATGAGCTAAGAGAGGAAAACAGAAGTTAAGTGACTCACCCAGGATTACACAGCTAGGATGTGACTCCAACAGTATTGGAAATTAGGTCTTCCTGATTTCAGATCCAGCAATCTATCCACTAAGCCATCTAACTAGTGCCTCAACTCATCAATGGAACAGAGAATCAGAAAATCAGGAAAGCATCTGACAATGTTCTTAGGAATTGTTCCTATATATCTTTTGACAAATAGTGCGAGTGTACCAAAAATGACTTACTGAGTCAAAGCCTAAAAGCAGAATGATATTCAGAGTCATAAGTCTCCTGTGGCCTAAAAGGAGGAAAAGGAGATTCATAGTTAATATGCATGCCTTTCCTATTTAAAGTCTATACATAGATGTTCTATCTAAATTACAAAAGCACAGTCTTTAAACTTTATGTAGAAAAACAGGGCTCCTATTTTCTACCTAGGTTGCTAGAGGAACATTGATTCCTCTCCCTGGTTCCATCATATAACAGAAGCTTCTCAAAGAGGAAAAAGACATATAACTGTAATAATTAATTATCATGTGTCAAATACTCTTTTTAAATGAGAATATAGCATTATCATTAAAATATAGGGATGGTCTCTAATACCTAGACTTTGTACTTATATTGCATTTTTATCCAAGGGACATTGGAAATAGTATTTCATGCATTCTTAAAGGCTCTTCATTAAATTATAAAATCATTCACCATTCAAAATTAACAGTAGTAAAAAAAAAAGTCCAAACTTTTTTCTATCACAATTTCTTAATTGACACCTTATTAGATTCAATCTCCTGAGATATCGACTAATCTTTCTCTTATCCATTTTAAACCAGAGTATTGCTTTCTTATTCTTCTTCAGTTAGATCCAACTTTTTTTTCCCAGAGATTTGGATATTGTCCTTATTCTTTCCACACACTAAATAAGAAATGTCATCTGCTGAAGACTTTTGTGGCATATTTTCCTACCCACACATTGGATCAGTTCCAATTTTTGTGCTAACTTACTAACCAAGCTATCTATTGCCAACACATCAAGGGCTATGCAGATAGAGTTGCTTCCCTCGATTTTTATTTCTTCTTGTTCTTAACCATTCCAAATTGCATCACAAGTTTTGTCAAAAGTCTTAGTGCAATCTTGAGCTTTAGTAGATTAAAATTATAATTTAAAGCTTAAAACTTTCATTTCAGATTTAATAGCTTAAAATCGCACTGAGATTTTTGAAACAGCTTGCCAAGTAAATGGCATTCTATCAAGAGATTACTACTCTTAAAAAGGAAATCTTACAAGCATCTGTTAAACACTTGCTATTTATATGGCACTGTGCTAATCACTGGGAATACAAAAACAAAAACCATCCTGTCCCTCCAAGAACTGGAAGTTCTAATTCTAATGGAGAATACAATCTGCAAATATAAAGTAAATACAAGGTAATATACAAGGTAACCTCAGAGGGGAAGGCACTACCAGTTGGATAGACCAGGAGAGGCTTCCTGTGATCTTGAAGGAAGCTAGAGATTCTTACAGAGGGAGATGAGTGGAGAGAGCATGGGAGATGCACAGCTCAAAAACAAGGCCATAAGAGATGAAGTGCTTTGTGTGAAGGACAGCAAGCAGAGCAGCAAAGATAAATTGTAGAGTGCATAGAATAGGAATAATATGGAAGAACTAGAATGATGGGAAGGACCCAGGTTGCAAAGAACTTGAAATGCCAACAAGGGAGTTTCTATTTGATCCAAGAGGTAAACAAGAGTCAATCGAATTGGAGTATGTGGTTAATGTGGTCAAAGAAGCATTTTAAGAAAATCTACTTTTTCTAGATAGCTGATATTTATGGTTTTAGAATTCGTAGAATCTTTCTATATGGTTGGTCATACCAAGGAATGGTTTTAGCTGATGCAGGATTAGAATTGTCCGAGGGACCAAGAGAAGATATAAATTCATTATTTCCATTTTCTGATGTGTTCAAGGAACCCTTATAAACATCTCACAAAGTTCTATCATTCTGTGGTGGTTTAAGAATGACTGGCTTATCCACCAGCTTCCCCCTACTCCTTTTTCTAGGCTACAGAGTTCTATCCTTTCCATATTTTGTAACATCTATCAGGAGGTAGTATCTAATTTTATACCAACATCAATTTTGGGAGTTAGGTTCTATTATTATCCTCATCTTACAACTGAGAAAACGGAAACAAAAAGAGGTTAAATGACTTGCCAGGGGTCACACAGCTTGTACATGTCTGAGAGAGAATTTGAACTCTGGTCTTCCTGAGTCCAGATGCAGTGCTAAGAGAAAACAGCCTGGTATGGGAGAAAATCTCTTATCTGTATTGAAAAGAGTACTGGATTCTGAATGGAATTTCTCATGAATTCAAATACTGGCTCTCACCCATCACCTGTGTGAATATAGGCAAGTCACTATGCAGGAACTTCATTTTTTCATCCACAGAGTATCTACACTACCTACATCACATAGGTTTGTTTTTTTTTTTCCCCAGGAGAAGCCCAGAGAGAGGGAAAAGCACTTTCTCCGGGTGACATACATAGTAGATAGTGGCAAGAATAACATGAGGTAAAAGACATACCATTCAGTAAAGGCTTTGGACAATAAAAAGGGGCTACCTACTCAATTTATGTTTCATCTCTTCATTTATTTCCATGCCATCTAGCTAACAAATTATCTTCATGTAACAGTTCACATTTTACAAAGAACATTCAAACATATTCCCTTTCTTGATCCTAATAACAATCCTGCCAAGTAACCAGGCACAGTATCATTAGGGCAATATTTTTTTTTAATAAATGAGGAAAAGGTTGCAAAAAGTTAAGGAGATTAACAACATAGAGTACCTTCTTTCTTCCAAAAATGTTTTTGCTCAAATACATCTGAATATTTGGATACACTTATCTTCTGTGGTCATGATCCAAGTCATTTCTAATGTTGGACAGAGTAATTGCAAGTATGACTGCCACATTTCCTCCAATTACCAATTTGATTTCATTTTGATGGACTATTTAGCTTGTATTTTCCTCTCCCTTTTCTATACTTTTGTTCTGGCAGAATACTTGCAACCTATAGAATGATTTTCCATGTTCACTTTTATTGCAGTTCATTGATGTCTAGAGTTGCTTCCAAGTTTTCCCAGGTGAAATGGAGCCCTTCCTTAATACTTCAACATTAGTATTTGTTTTCTTTTAAGATGACTGAAAATAATACACATGAGTATCAACTTTTCTCCACCCTTTGCTGCTCACCTCAAATACTGCTTTTGTTCTTATCAGAGTTATGTCGATGTTGCCTGTAAGATATCAACAGGAAAAAATCAAATTACCTGGAGACTCTCTCTCTGTGCCTACTGAATTTGTCAGTAGAAAACTAAAGTGATAAACAATCCATTCCTACTGTCACAGCAGCTTTTCAAAAAAATTAAGAAGCTATATTATTAAAGCATTTAAACATTTGGCCTGACATTTCAGATGCCTGAGTTTGGAGTTGGGGTGTGGTCAGAGACCTCTGAGAAGGGGGAAGGGAAAATGGTTTGCCTCCTGCTTTTGTTTTAAAAAGGTTTGAAATTATGTTTTATAGCCCATAACATGGCCCACATTCCCCCCCGCCCCCAACCCATGCCCCATCCCTTTCCCTCCCTCTCCCGGGAAGTCATTCCTTATAACAAAGAATTTTTTTAAGAGGAAGAGGAAAGAATCAGCAAAACCTATCAACACATAAATAACAAGAGCTATTGTAATAACCACAACCCTATGAAGAAGATGCTTTTATTCTCACCATTTTGTCTCAGGATAAGTGACTTGCCCAGGGTTATAAAGGTAAGCAGTATCTGAGGGCAGATTCTACTTCCAGTCCTCCTGAATACTGTAAACATCTTGTATTCTATTCACTGAAAAACATCTGACATTTGCAACATTCCACATCATGGACTGTCTACCTCTGCAAAAGAATAAGAGGGATGTGTGTTCTTTATACTTTCACATTTAATTTTCCATTGACTATGATCGCACTCTTTCCATTTACACTATCACAAACATGTATCTTCTTCTGACTCTGCTTTGTTAAGGGCTAAAATTCTAGCTAGTCTGTCTAAAATATCTAATGAGTGGTCGCCAATAAATTATAAGCTTTAGCAAGAGTTAGGCTTTTAAGCATTTATTAAGGAGAATAAGAATTTGGTAAAGAGAGAGAGAAAGGCCTAGATTCCTATCTATTAAAGGGAGAGCACATTTCTAGCTCTGCTCTCCACCAGAGTCCAGAGGAAAGAGCCCGAGACCAAGCGCCAGTCTCTTCCTTCCTCCTCTCACTAGCCTCCGTCACTTCCTGACACCAAAGAAAAGACTCCTGGTCTTGCCCTCAAAGACCTTCGCTTCATGGGCAGAATTCTTCTACAGTAAGTCTCCAGCAGGTGGAGTTATTCCAATCGTTACAGCTTATTATGCGTTTCATGTTTGTCTTTTCTTAATGATAGAACAACGTTCTTTACATTCACATAACAATTTGTTTAGCAATTCTCCATGGTCTATAAATCCTTTATTGTAATAGAACATTAGGTAAAGAATTTAGTATTTTACAGTTTTAGTATTTCACTATTTCACAATTCTGTTAATTAGCCTCCAATAACTAGAATAGGTTATCATAATTTGGGAACCAAATAAAGGTGAAACTGCCTTAGTTACAAAGACAAAATTAATATTAAGTATCAGGAGACTTTTGAAGACAGAAAAAACTTCACTTTTCTTGCAGGCAGAACTTAAGGAAGAAATTTCATGGAAATTTTCTTTTTCAAGAATTTTCCTTTTTCATCTAGCTGAAAGACCTGAATTGCTTTACAGTATAAAAATAACTGCTATTGTGCATTCTTTTGCTCATCAAGTCATTAAAAATATTGGGATTGAGAGTCAGTATGTCTATTATAGCAGGTAGAAAACCAGCCCCAAAGTCAGGAATATGTAGTTTCAAATTCTCCCTTGAACCTGTGGTAAACCCTGGCCAAATGATTCTTGGTATCCCCGGCCTCTCTCTCAAAGCAGAAGCCAATCTGAATTGGAAGACTCAAAGGAAAATTCTTCACTAGATCAATGAAATAGCAAAGGTATCATCAAGTTTATTGTGTGACATTTTTTTTAAAAATTGCTTAGAGTGAATAAAGTAAAACCAAAAGAACAATACAACTCAGTGACTACAAGTAAGTATATAAAATCTACATGGAGAAGTAAAAAAATTCTGGTTGACTACAATAATCAATGTTAGTATGATAATGTCAAAATGAAATGATGCATATTTTCCTTTTATATGTTAATAAAACCACTTGTGAAAAATAAAAAGTAAATGTCCTCCCTATGAAAGTTTCTTCTGTATTTTAAAATCTCAGTAATTTTTGTACTTTATTTGGAATTATAACACCAAAAAAAGCATTTATATTTGCACAGAAAACAACAAGAGGGTTCTATATGATACCATGAATCTCTATTTCACACTGTTTTGCTTTTTTAAAAGTTTATTATAAATTCTATACTTTATTTTCAAAACTGACCTTATATATATTTCCTTCTGAACTTCCATTTTTTTCTTTACTCTTTTTTCCTTTTCTATTTTTTTTTCTGGGCAATGAGGGTTAAGTGACTTGCCCAGGGTCACACAGCTAGTCAAGTGTCTGAGGCCGGATTTGTACTCAGGTCCTCCTGAATCCAGGGTGGTTCTTTATCCACTGCACCACCTAGCTGCCCCTCTGTACACTTTTAAAAATGTTACTATGACCCTCATTTGGGGGGAGGGGGAATTACTATTGCTAGCCTCTTTTCCCCTCCCTCCTTTCCTTGCCCCAATTAAGCATAAGAAAGCAAATCCTTGTAACAAATAAACACAGTCAAGCAAAATAAATCTTTATAATGATCAAGACCAAAAATGTATGACTCTGCAATTTGTGTCAATCACCTCTGTCAGAAGGTAGATAACAGGCTACATAACTCCTCTAAAAGTTTGCTTGCTCACTGCTTTGATCAGAGTTCTTAAATCTGGGAAGGTTTGTTTTGTCTTTTATTTTTACTGATTTTTTTTCCTCATACAAATTGTTCTGGTTCTGCTCATTTCATTCTGCATCAGTTTATGCAACTCAAGATTCTCTGAAATTGTCTCTTCATTTCTTTTAATATTTCATTATATTCATATATAATTTGTTCAGCCATCCTCCAATGGTCTGAGATAATTTTAGGTACCTTCTCAGTTTCTAGTTCTTTTTTTTAATCCCTCTCTTTTAATCCACCCTTCATAGACAAGAAGTTAACCTTGCTTATGTCTATTCCCTCCTTGAGTTATCCTCCCTCTTAACCTACTACCCTATCTTTGCTTACACTGGCAAGCTTGGTATATTTCTTCACCAAACTGTTAGCATATTCATACTCTTCTTTTTACCCTTTCAAGTAAGAGTGAAATTCATTCCCACTTCCACCACTGATTTCCTACCTGCTTCCCCATTATTACCTTTCTCACACACTTCAGTTATGAGGAGTAACAAATTCCACCTCCTTGTTCTTTTGTCCACTAACATTGTCTTCATTTTACCCTGCCATTTCTTTTCATGGTTAAAATCCTCACAACAGAACCAATCCCCTCTTCCCTCCTATGTTCTTTTCCTTAACTTCCTTAATACCATTTAAAGACAGCAAGGTTTTTAAATGACACTTGTTTATTCTCCTCCTATTAAATGTTAGCATTATATCATCATTCAGCTCCTTTCAAATACTTAAATAAATTTACCTTTCTAGGTTTCTCTACACTTTTTATATTTTAAAGTGACTACTCTGTTCTAGTTTTTTTTTCACTAAAACTGTTTCAAAGTCCTCTATTCCATTAAAAATCAATTTTTCCCTACAGAATTTTATCCAGCATTACAGGACAAATTATTGTTTATTAGCCTGTACCCTTTGCCTTTTGGATTATTATTATTCTAAAAATCTCCTGGTTTTTAATAGGAACTGTTTGATCCTGTAATTTTGTGGTGCCTTGACCTTTTTTACAATGCTTGACATATTTTTATGTATTTATTCTTTGACCAGGAGCCCTGTATTTTGACTATGACATTTCTGGGACTTTTCCTTTATGTATTTTCCTTTAGGGGGTGATGGGTAGATTCTTCATATCTTTACTTTGCCCTTTGGTTCTAGGAGACCCGGGCAGTTTTTATTTATGTTTTCTTAAAATATAGTGTCTAGGTTTTTTTTTTTTTATTTCAGAAAGCCCAATGGTTTTTAAATTATCTCTCCTTGACCTTTTTCTGGTTCATTTTTTTAAATATAAAATAGGCTATATTTTCTTTTTTTCATTATTTTGATTTTGTTCTAATATTTCTTGCTATCTCATGGAGTTATTGATTTGCTTTGTCTATTCTAGTTTTTGGTGATTCTATTTCATGGATAGGATTTACCACCTTTTCTTCTAAACCAATAATTCTCCTGTTAATTATTTCCTCAAGTGCTTTTATTTAATTCCTTTTGTCTCTTCATTTCTTCTAGGTATTCATGAAGTTCTTATGGGAAATCTTTTTTTTTTTCTTTGAGACTTTTGTAGTTGTGATGAAGGAAATTTATAATGATTGTTGATTTTGGATAGTGTTTTCTTTTTTTTTTAATTAATAAAGCATTTCTTTTCCATTACATGTAAAGATAGTTCTCAACTTTTGTTTATACAAGCTTTACAATTTCAGATTTTTCTCCCTCCCTCCCCTCCCTCCCCCCTCCCCTAGACAGCAGGTAATCTGATATATATATATATATATATATATATATATATATATATATATATATATATATATATATATATATATATACACACATACACACACATATATATATATATATATATATATACATACACACACATATATATATATACATATATACACATAATAACATTAATCCTATTTCTGCATTAGTCATGTTATAAGAGAAAAAATCAGAGCAATGATGAAAAACCTCAAAATAGAAAAAAACAACAGCACCAAAACCAAAAGAAATAGTATGGTTCATTCAGCATCTATACTCCGCAGTTCTTTTTTTTTTCTTTCTTGGATTTGGAGATCCTCTTCTATTGGATAGTGTTTTCTATCCTTTCTCCAGCTTTAGTTCTAGAATTGGGTCTTTGTATCAGATCCACACTTTGTTCCTTGCTATGCTTTTGGGTGGAGTGTCCAGTCTTGGGGTCCTTACAATAACCTTCACCTCCTAGGTTTGATCTCCTGGATACTTAAGGTTCAGAGTGCTAGATTTTCAAGTCTCTCTCTGGTGTCTCAAGACACCATATTTAGGGACTTTAGAACCTCTGAGCTAGGGCTGACCAGATCTGAGTAGTGCAACACCAGACTTGTTTGGTCTCTACCAGCCTGTTTGTCTTTTTCCTGGGGTTTACAATTCTTTTCACTCTGTTGCTTTCTCAGGGAAGACCTATGTTCTTGCTACCTCCAAACACAATATTGCAGCCTCCATGTGTCAGTGGATATCTCTGGTCTCATTGAAAGGCTCCTCTGTGTTAGTATTTTAGCACTGGCTTTGCTTGGGAGACAGGGAGTTTACTTTTTATGCCTTTATCAGGTAGAAGGTATTACTTTGCATGATTTTTCATTGGATTTCTTCATAATTATTCATTCTGGTTTGAACTTCAGGATTTTACCTGAGTAAATATGTGGGAGCTAAGCAGCATGCTTTCTGTTAGGGTAGCCATCTTGGCCAGAAGTCATCTCAGTACATTATTACAAAATAAAAAGACGTATTTTACAAAAACTGGTCAAATTAAATTGTAAAATTCCTCCTAGATTTAACAAGTAGGACTTCTTCTGAAAGCTGAGAGAGTAGAAAGGAAGCATCCAGCTCAAGAGACTTTTTCTTTTCTTTTCTTTTTTTAGCCTCAGTATAATAGAGTTTTAAGAAACATTCTCTGCTAACTGTGGGGAGAATAACCTCCATGCTGTTAATATCATGTATAAAAATGGTATAAGCAATCATATCACTCCCAAATATGCTAGAATAGACCAACCATGGAGTTAAATTAAACTATAAACTATATTTTGAGAAATGTCTTATTCCCTCCTGTGAGAAATTTCATTCTTTTTAAAGAATTTACTGTTGCAAATAAGTATAGTCTTATCTAAGATTCCATGGAAGCATGAATTGAACTTCCAGGGGAAGGGTTGGTTATCATGCCTTTATTAACAAGGTCTTGTGGGAAGGGATGCCTATGAGATGTGTACAACCCCTTTTGCATATTATGGAGCTACTAAAAATATGAAAAATATGATATTGCAAAAATGTAATAATAATCATAGCAAGCAAATTGAATGAAATTATATGTGATAAAGTTTATACTTGGGTTTGACTTTCAGAATTAAGTTACTTCAGTATGGTAGTAGCAAAACCACCAACAATGGACCATCCTTGATGTTATAAAATACAGTAACCTTTTTCTCAGTTGCTGTTTTGAAGCCATATTTCTTACCTCCTCACCACATTTGTAAAACATACCATGCTTGATGTAGAGTCTTTATCAGTAAAACAATAAAGGTATCGTTCATTATAGAGCAGGGGTTAACCTAGAGTCCATGAAATTACATACATATATACATGCATATATATGTATGTATGTATGTATTCACATACATACATATACACATATAGATATATACACAAAAACATATATTATACATAACTATGTTTCAATATAATTTGCTCCCTTTGTAATCCTACATATTTTAGTTTATTCACTCAAAAACATTCTTCTGAGCAGGGATCATTATCAAACTGCTAAATGGGTCTAACATACATACACACAACAGATTTACACACCAATGTTAAAAACTTCTGTTATAAAATAAATCTACAATTATCTTTACTTATGACTAGAGAAACTTTGGTCGAGATAACAAAATCTTACACAAAATCCTCCTAATTTGACAGACTGTGTGGCAAGTGGACCCTAGGATCAAATACCTGAAACACTGTACCACCTTGTACCCCTTCAGCCCAGAAATAAGAAAAAGATACCTAAGGCATTCATCTACTATGAATGGTTAGTCTGTGGCCTGATTAATCAGTAGTTAACTGTATTTTTCCAAACTCTCATTCTTTGGGACACATCAATGTTTGTGAACTTGTGATAACTTAGATGTGCTATAATTAATTGACCACAGAATTCCAGATGTGAATCATTTAAATTTCCTTATGGCTACATGTAGTATAGTGAAAAGAGTAGTAGGTCAGGATACATAATAACATGGTTTAAATCCTGTGTCTGCTTCTTGCTACTTGTATGCCCTCTATTTGAAGAGGTAAGTCATTTAACTTCTCTGAAGCCCAGGTTTCTCATATGTAAAATGAAGGGGTTAGATATATAACCTCTAAGGTGCTTCCCAGCTTTAAATCTATAATGTACGAACAGCAGGAGAATTTTGGATTTATATAGGATGCATTTTAAAATTCCTCATTGTAATCACTAATTCTGAGTTATACAATAAATGAGTAATTAGTGGTAGTGGTATTGTTGTTGGTGGTGGTAGTAGTAGTAGTAGTAGTAGTAGTAGTAGTAGCAGTAGTAGTAGCAGTAGCAGCAATTTACATTTCTATAACCCTTTAGAGTTCATAAAGTATTTCCAGAAAACAAGTAAGTAATAAGTAGCAAGTTGTATTATCTCTCTTTTTCAATGAGGAAACTCAAGCTAAGGGACTTGCTTAAGGTCACATGTATAGTAAATGTTAAAAGAGCTCAAATCCAAGTCTTCTGATTCCAAGTCCATTTCTCTTACTATGATACCAAAATGAAGAATAGTGAACCTTTTTAAATTTGATCCCAACTGATATGGAATTGGGGGTAATTCAGAAAAGGAATAGCTGAGAGGGCTTCTATGAGATGGAGGTGAAGAAGGAAATATACTTGAACTAAGGGGACAGGCCATTGCAAACGAAGTGAGAAAGAATCCAGAGTTCCAGTGTGCAAGGACAGAGAGGGAAGACCAGTTTGGCTGTTTCATAGAAGAAGGAAAGGGAGTTCAAATTCAGCTTCAGATGCTTGACACTTACTAGCTGTGTAACCCTGGGCAAGTCACTTAACCCTAATTGCCCCACAAATAATAATAGTAACAATAATAATAATAATAAAGTTTAGTATCTGTGTGGAAGGTGAATTAAAATAGTGAGATATTTAGGAAAGAAAGGCCTCAGAGGTCACTGTAACAGTCTAAACAAGAAGTGAATAAAATCCCAAACTGATGAGATCACAGGTCCTATTGAGCATGGAAACTATGTATATGTGTGTGTTTATATGCATGTTTGTAAGTATACATATGTATGTGTGTATATATTTTTCTATAGATAGGAAATGTTTCCCTAAATGACTTTCCTTTATATTTTGTATAAGAATTTTGTAGAGTTTGTGGTATTTTTAATATATATACATATATATACATACATGTACATACATATATAGTGATTTTATATACATGTATATATGTGTGTATGTGTATACATGTATATACAGACATTTGAGTATTTCACTAATTCTCTATGGACTCCCACCCACCCCATCCCATGCCATTAATCATTAATCTGGATAAATGAGTTGTATAATATATAAATATATAAATGTCTTTAAAGAAAAATGAAAAAAAAATAACTCAATTGTCAGAAAATAAAAATGTTAAGGAGGGTTGTTTAGGAAAACATTTGCATTATATATGCTAATGTTCAGCCATTCCTGAAACCTCACAGAGTAGAAGACGTGGGATCTAGCTTTCCCTATACTTTCAAGACTTTCCCTATACTACTGGACTAGGAAGCCAGCAATGAACAACTTGTTTAGTTTATGTAAATTAGTGGGTTGTGGGGGGCACTTCCTATCTGTTCTTCCTTAAAAAGACACTATATTCTCTTGACTATGTGTGTATAGTGTTTTCAATTCTCACTGTTGAAAAGAAACAACTCCTTTTTTATTTGAATGTGGGGGGATGAGGGAAGAAGGGGGCTCTCACTCCCATCCTCAACCCCAACCTCACTGTCAGATCTAGAATAATGAAAGTCTACTTTAGGAAACCCAAGTCTGGGGAGTTTATAAAAAGTAGCAGGCTCTCCCCAAGGCTGAATGAAAAACAGGGTTCTTTACACCTTTCAGTGAAAGTTAATTCATCCTAAATCAAAGCATTGTTAAAATACCTATCAGGTGAGAACATGCTTTTGACTGAATCCCGAACTGTCTGTCCTCTGCTGTAGATGAGAGCCCTACTCTTCTGCTTCTTGAAAGAGCAATCCCCAGCCTGCTGATGCCTGCCCCTGAAAGGGCAAAAGGAATAGTACAAACTGCTAGAGCTGAGGGATAATGCCATCACGTTTCCCTCCTCCCACAGTTTCTCACCCAATAGATATTTTAAGAAACCTTTATTGTTCCTCTGTAAGAAGCCTAGGAATTGTAGGACTCCTCTTTTTTTTTAGATCAAAAAGTAACTCTCATAATTCAGAAGGCATGTTTACCTTTTCATCTACTTAAAAATTATCATAAGACAATGGAAAATATTTTAATTGGGAACAATGCAAACATGTTTTTTTTCTATTTTCTGTAGCATCCATTCATCTATACTATACTATATGTACTTACTATATTATTATACATAGGAATGTACTATATTATTATATATAGGAAAACATTTTAAATCAGAACAATATAAGCATATTTCACTGTATTTGGAAGATTTCTGTCCTACTATTCTTATCTTTTCAGAAGAAAGGCTATTTTGCTATTTCTGTTTATTGCTACACTTAAATGGGGAAAAATTTCAAAACTGGCATAATAAGTTAATTCATCAAGTTTTTATTAAAGGCCTACTATGTGTATATGGTTAGGTACTCTGTGGGCCAAATATAACAAATATAAACACACACACATATACATATGTATATGTGTGTGTGTTTATAAAATAAATATATGATGGGTCCTTAATATGGAGAAATCTAGTCTTATCAAAGAAAGCATATATATATATATTTATTTAGTGAGGCAATTGGGGTTAAGTGACTTACCCAGGGTCACACAGCTAGTAAGTGTTAAGTGTCTAAGGCCATATTTGAACTCAGGTACTCCTGACTCCAGGGCCGGTGCTCTATCCACTGCACCATCTAGCTGCCCGAAAGCATATATTTTTGGGGTTTTTTTTTGTTTGTTTGTTTTTTGTTTGTTTGTTTTAGTGAGGCAACTGGGGTTAAGTGACTTGCCCAGGGTCACACAGCTAGTAAGTGTTAAGTGTCTGAGGCCAGATTTGAACTCAGGTATTCCTGACTTGAGGGCCAGTGCTCTATCCACTGCGCCACCTAGCTGCCCCTAAAGCATATATTTTTAAATAACAAATAAGAATATAAGAATAACAGTGGACTGCAGCGAAAATATCATGGACTAATGGTTGACTCTCTTATGTCCTGTGTGACATTGAACATTTCACTTAAACTTTCTGGGCCTTAGTTTCCTTTAGTAACCAAATAAGAGGGTTGAATTAGATGACCTTTGAGGTCCCTTCCAGTTCTAAATCTGTGATCTCTCTATAGTATTCCCCTTAATAAGGATGCTTTGTATCCCACAGAGAATTCTAATTCGGTTGAAATGCAGGGTAAGTGAAGGAAAGAAATGTGAGATATGATCAGACAGTTAATTTGGAGTCATTCATAGAAATAGGAAAGTTAGGAGGAAGGACAGGCTTTAATGGAGAGCTAAGATCAATTTTTAAGATATTGAATCTGAACTATCAATGGAATATCAAGATAGAAATATTCAGAAGCTACCAGAGGTTTAGACAGAAGTTAATAATGAGAGAATAGATGAATAACACAGAAAATTAACAATACAGAAAAATGTTCTAAAAGTCAGAGTGGGGAGAGATAAATATAGACCAAAATAATGAAGAAAGGCCTCCATGGAAAATTGTTTATACATAAGTGACTGGAGGTATCTCTACCATATGTCCCATTGATATTACAAATTCAACATGTTCAAATCTCAACCCATCCTATCTCCCCCAAGCCTCTTCCTCTTCTTAACTTCCTTAGAGATTACATGAAAATCCTTTCAAAGACCCAGGTTCAAAAACTGATAGTCATTTTGTACCCTCATCTTCTACTTCTAATTAATTAGCAAATCCCTTCACCACCATAATATCTCTTGTGTCTGTCCTCTCCTCTCTATTAACTTTGCCACTGCCTAACTTGATGGTGGCTTCCATTTTATCTTACTATATTGCTTATTTCTTATTTAAGAAATCTGCCTGCCTCCAGTTTTTTCTCTTCCACCCCCAACCCCCATTCATCCTTCACACTACTGTCAAAATAGTTCAAAGTTCTGCCTTCATTAAAGTTTTCTTATGCTTCATCACAGCACAAAGGAGATTCTGTATTTTCAGAGTCTGGATAAAGACAGTAAATAGGATTGAGGGTCACTGTATATTTTTATTCATTCTATGGATTGCCAGGGCAAAAGAATTGATCACCAAATCACTGAGCTACTGTTGAGCCTAATTGTACTCAAAAAGTTGGCTCTCAGAAAACAGATACAGCCTGTTGCCAGGCCCATACCTAAAGCCTTTTAAGTCAACAAACATTCAATAGTAAATAAATGTTTATTAAGTGACTATTACATGCTCTCTGCTTCACTCAAAAGCTTTTGTAGTCCTTTTGGTCAGCCATTTCAGTCACGTTTGACTTTTCATAACACCATTTGGGTTTTTCTTGGCAAAGCCCAGTACTAGAATGGTTTGCAATTTCCTTCTCCTGCTCATTTTACAGATGAAGAAACTGAAACAAACAAGGTTACTTGACTTGCCCAGGATCACACGCTAATAAGTGTGTGAGACCAAATTTAAACTCAGGAACATAAATCTTCCTGACTTCAGGCCCGGCACTCTCTCCTGTGCCACATAGCTCCCCTTTTTGTTTGTTTTGTTACTGTAACTTCCCTCTTTTTTCTGGGTTTTGTTCTCATAATTCTATTGACCAAATGTGGTCTTCAGTGCCTTCCAGCTAAATCTAAGTCCATTTCTCCTCTTTCCTTTTGAACTCTTTGAATTATCTAACAGTGTTTATCATTCATTTAGCTCTAGGTCCATTCTTGGCTTTGATGACAAGAGACTAGCCTGGTTCACTGCTTTTCCATTGCATGTGGTCACTCCAGTTTTTCCTTTCATCTCATAACTTAGAATTTTTCAAGGTTCAGTGCTCTATCCTTCTTTCCTTCTACATATTTTTGATCTCTTGAGAATTCATTCTTTTCTCATACTTTCCCCCATCACCTCTATACTGATAACATCTCAATCTTTATATTTCTTTTTTTTTTTTTTTTTGGTCAGGGCACTGAGAGTTAAGTGACTTGCCCAGGGTCACACAGCTAGTTAAGTGTCAAGTGTCTGAGGCCGGATTTGAACTCAGGTACTCCTGAATCCAGGGCCAGTGCTTTATCCACTACGCCACCTAGCTGCCCCTCCAATCTTTATATTTCTAACCCTAAATGTTAATTACAAGTTCCAAGTTTGTATCTCTTAACTGCCTTACAGGCATCTGCGCACACATATGTACTGTTAATATGATGTATTTGGAAAAAAAGCACTGACCTTCGAATCAGAGGCCCAGAGGTCAAATTCTGGTTCTAACACTGTATGGGGTATTCAGGGAAGAGTAGCACCTGTGGTGTGAGGACTCACCCAGCCATTTTCAGGACTACTCATCTACCTTTGGTGTCTACCTGTCAGGCAATTCACACCTGTGGCTCCAAGAAGAAGCAGTGATATGTACAGCAGTCAGATCCCGGAAAAACTGTTTGGCAGATAGGCTAACCCAGGCTAAGGGTAAATGATAGAATTCAAACCTGTTGGTAAGTTAGTGAGATGTCTCCTCCAAGCATGTGAAGATTTCCCTTTCTGGAATGGGTGGATGATGACAATTAGTGCCAATGGCCATGAAGGTGGCTGAATAAGATGCCGTGGAGCACTTCAATGACTCTGGAAGAGAGAATGTGGCTTTGTGAACCTCTGCCTTACTTAAATCCAATTCACAGGCAAGTTAAGATATCACTTAGTGATGACATTAGTGCTCTTCAAAAACAAAGGACAACCAACAGCAACAAGAGATGAGGAAACTGAGGTGAACAGGGTTGTGATTTGTCCATGGTCACACAGCCAATAAGTATCTGAAGCTAGATTTAAATTTAGGAAGATGAGTCTTCCAGACTCCAGGACAGGCACCCTATCCACTGTGCCACCTAGCTGCCCGTGCCCCAAAGCTAGAAATACAAATAAGAAAAAAACCTCCTTCAGGGAGTTTCTAATTTAAGGAAGAAAGGGTGGGGGATCGGGAACTACCAGAGGGTATCCAGTTTGGGGGCATGATATTTCTATAGTTGAAACCAAGCAGAGAAGCTATTGGGAAATGAAGAACTGGTTGGGAAATTTAAGCCCTCTGTAAAGGAAGGTCTTCGGAGGAGTTATTGTTTCACCTTCTAGTTCTCCAATCATAGGGGAAAGGTAACTAAAGGTGATGAGGAGGTATTTAGTATCAAAGCTGAATCAGTCTCCATGATGATGAGATTTCAAATGATGAGCTTATCCTAGGGAAATCGATGATATTCATGGAGTTGTAACTTGAAAGGCTGGTGGGAAATGAGTTTATGGTGTATGGCTGACCTGCAAAAGTTGGCTCTCCTTTCCTATAGCCTTCTCTTTAAGTTTAATTTTATTTTTTTCATGAAAAAGTTTATTTTCTCCCCCCTTCCTTCCTTCCTTTCTTTTTTTTTGGGGGGGGGTGACACAGTTAGGGTTAAGTGACTTGCCCAGGGTCACACAGTCATTAAGTGTCAAGTGTCTGAGGCCAAATTTGAACTCAGGTCCTCCTGAATCCAGGGCCAGTGCTTTATCCACTGCACCATCTAGCTGCCCTCCCCCTTCCTTTCTATTGAAAAAGAAAGGGGCAAAAACCCCTATAACAAAAATGCATAAACAAGCCAAATGAATTTTCATATTGGGCATTACCAAAAAGGTGTTCTATAACTTATTTTATACCTTCAGTCCATCACCTTTCTGTCAATAGGTGGGTTGCATACTTCATCTTCATACCACTAGAATCCTGGCTTCATCACTGTGTTGATCTTGTTTGTCTTTCATAGTTATTTGTCCTTGCAGTACTATTATTGTGTGAAGTCATCTAGATATACCACCATGTAGCACCAAAAAAACATACTGGAAAATAATGACATTTATAAGATTTACCCAAGTTTGATACAAGCTATTTTGGGTATAAGTTTCCAGATCACATTCGGAGTATATAGAGTTTGCAGCATCTTTTAGAGATCCATGGAAATATATAGGCTTCTGTGTATGTGTCTCTAACTATTTTTATGAAAGCTAAAAGAAATCCTCCAGCTTCCCACATTTAGGATCATGATCTCCATCCCCTAATCTTCTATGTTTAGGACTATTCCCTCTGTAACTACTTTATGCTAAACATGATTTCAGCATCCTCATAGAGCCCTTTTCTCCCCTTTACTGACAGCATGGTGGGAAGGCAAACTCTATTTTGGACCCCTACACCAGATGCATTATTTGAAAGTGTGTATCATATTTTTCTAATTTAATTACAAGGCACACTGATCTGCTCACAAATAGCTGACATTTTCTTATATTTTGATCACTCATGTCCCCTATTTACTAAGCCTCTGGTATCTTCTATAACATTTCTAGGGAGCTATCCAGCAGTCCTTTAAGAATGGGAGCTGAGCTATACAACACGTATATTGTCAATGGAGCATGTTAGAGAGGTATCAGATGCTAGGAAACCCTTCCCTTAACTTGAATTTGACAATAATAACAGGACATATGTTCAAAAATAAATCTGACAGGCAAGGCAGTTTGTCTTTTATATCCCTGGTGACTTCATCCACCTCATTAAAATTCACAGTAGCAAAAGCCTGAATTTGGTTAAAATGCTCGATAAATCATAACTCCTGTGAAAACTCTGAGCAAACTTGAAGTGGGATACCCTAAATAGAGTTAGCCAGATGTTTGTATCTAAAGCAGTTACATGTCTTTTATAGAATATGCTATCTCCTTATGGCTTAATAAGCCTTACTGCGCACATATTATTTTAATATTACCATGAACTGTAACAAAATATATCTAGTAAATTCACTTTTTATTACCACATATAGTCAAATGTTTTCATTAAATTTCCTTAATAAGATGACTGATAAAAAGCAACATAAACTGTACATATATAGATTTTTTTTCTTTTAAGAAAGGTAATAAGGCCCTTTTATTTAGAAGCCCTTATTTAAATGGATTTCTTCCCAAATGGCATAAAACCGGTCCGTTGATTTTAATGCGGGCAAATATCATAATGAAAGTTATGCACCATGTCACATCCTATGGCACCAAATTGAAACTATACTAGTTTATAGTATGGCCCCACCTAACCTGTTATATCTAAAGATAGTATAAGGTAATGGAAAGATGGAAATGAAATCTGATTACCTGGATTCAAATCCAGGCTCTGCCAATTTATAATTGTGTGACTGTGGGCAAATTACTAAACCCTCCTGTGCTTCAGTTTTCTCATTTTTGAAATGAGACAAAAATGCTCCTAGCCTACCTACCCTAAAGGTTATATATAAAGGGAACTAATTCCTAAGGCCTTGTGTGACTGTGAATTGTTGTTGTTTGTCCTTTTTTCTCAAAGAGGACCATGAAAATCCAATGGGGGTGATGTCATGACTTGCACTGAATTGGATTTTAAGTGAGGGAAGGCTGTGCAAGGTCACCAACCTCACTTTCTCCTTCAGAGCCATCTGGGTCCAGTGGCAAGATATATATCATGACAACTGGAGATGGCCCTCAGTATTTAAGTGGGTTAAGTAGCTTGCCCAGTGTCATACAGGTAGTATCTGAGGTGATATTTAAACTCAGGTCTTCCCAAATTCAGGGCCAGTGCTCTATCCACTGCATCACCTAGCTATCCCAACTGTGAGTTACTATTAGAAGAGTGACAGATGGGTTCAAACTTGTACTGGGATTGGCTCTGGGGAAATCCATCTGTCTAGACTACGTTAAATCAATGAGCATTTAGCAAACACTATATTTCAGTTATTGTGCTAAGAGCTGGGAATATCCAGAAAAAGCAAAAACAGCACCTACCCTCAAGAAGTTTACATTCTAATTAGGCCAATACATATATAAATAGGTATAGTCAAAATACATACAGAGGAGATAGAAAATAGCCTTAGGGGAAAAGAATCTAGCAGCTGAGAGTGGGAGTGGAGGGGGTGGAGGGAAGACTAGTAAAAGCTTGCAGAATGTTGTGAATGAGCTGAATATTGAAGGAAGCTAGAGATTCCTAGAGACCTTGGTAAGAAAGGAGAGCATTCAGGGAAGCTAAAGGGAATAAGCATTTATTAAGCACCTACTAAGTGTAGGCACTGTGCTAAACACTTTACAGTTACTCTAAGCACAGATGACCAGTGGATAAGTAGAGAGATAAGAGATGGGGCATGTGTGAGGAAGATCAGTAGGCCATCATGGATAGATTGTAGAAAACATGAAGGGCAGTAATGTATAATAGGGCTGACACTAATGGAAGGGGCCAGTTTATGAAGAACTTCAAATTGATAAACACAGGAATTGTTTTTAACCCCAAAATGATAGTCACTGGTGTTCAGTAGTGGGATGGCATGGTCAAATATGCACTTTAGGAAAATCTGTTTGGCAGCTTTGTGGAACTAAAAAGATTAGAGTGGAGAGGAGTTGCAATGAGGAAGATCAGTCTGAAAACTATTACAACTGTTTAACATAATTGCACATGTATAATTTATATCTGATTGCTTAGTGCCTTCAGAGAGGGAGGAAGGGGTTGGAAAGGAGGGATACAATTTGGAATTCAAAACTATAAATAAAAAATTATTATTTAAAAAGAAAAAGAAAAAAAGAAAATTATTGCAACAGTCCAAGTGAGAAGCGGTTTGTTGGGATCAAATAAAATCATCTGTGTGAAGCACTTTGCAAAGCATAAAGTGCTATAGAAAAGTGAGCAATTGTTATTATCATTCCACTCCTGCATTTGATCCTTTCCACACTATAATTGTTTGTCCTTGGTTCTCGAAGAGGACCATGGCATAAGCAGTTTAATAAGTAAAAATCTATGGTTTTACATATCAAGAGAGAGAAATTCAGAGGGAAAGCCTATCCTTTGATTACTTTTATTTCCATATGTGTTTGTGTGTATAGCCTCAGATGCTCCTCAATCAGAGGAGGCAATGGGGACCTTAAAATGATCATTTAGCTTCCTCATTTGCCTTCCTTTTCTTTTTCTTGTACTGCTGGAAACCAGAAGTGGGAAAGAGGATCCAATAACAGTCTTCTCTTTATCAAAGTGTGAGGTTATGTGTCTTGCCAACCTTGAGAGCACCAGGTTCTGGTGGCCATTCTGCAAAGGGGCAGGGAGTGGTAGCCTCATCAGTCAGCACATATGTCTTCAATGATGAGTTGTTGACTTACCTTTAGCATGGATGATTTAGGTTGCTTTTGTTTACTCTCAAGTCTTTGTTTCAATACATCTTTAGGTATAGTGGTGGAACATAAGGAACATAAGGCTAAGCACACTAGCTCTTGCCATCTGACCTTCATGAGCCACCTTCATTAAGGTAGGTTAATCTCATTGCAGCATCAGGTTTAGAAACTTGATCTTATTTATTCATCTGTGGCCTGAGGAATTCAAGCTGACTAAATTTACGATCAATAGATATATAAATCATGAAGATAAAGATAAATACAAAATGATAGCTGTATTTTATAAAAGCATAAACTTGTAGGTTTAGAGTTGAGGACATTAGAAGCCATCTAATTTTGTGGTCCAAGAAAGGTCAAAAAAAAGGTAAGTGACTTGTCCAACATCATGTGGCTAGTAACTATATGAGGCAGAATTTGAAGCCAAGTCTTCCTTTCAAGATTTTCCTCATGATCTTATTTAATCTTATTTTATTTTCAATACCATGGGGAATGGGGGGGTGTTTGAAGTAGCAGGATAGACAAGGATTATTATCCCCATTTTACAGAAAAGAAAATGTAAGCCTGGGCTACATAGACAGTATGGAGCAAAACTAGTATTAAACTAATGTTTTCTCCCTATACCATGTTGCCTCAATAAACCAGAATGCAACTGGTAGGGTGGCCTCTATCAGGAAAGTGAATAATAGCCCATTCTAATGACCAAATTATGGATCAGAAAAAAAAATTGGGGGGGCACAGAACCAGAGGCGAATATAGGGTATTTCCAAAAGGAGATCCAAATTGAGCCAAGACGGCTTAGCACCAAGTCCATTTCTACCCCTCCCCCTGCAAACCTCATCCTCCCAGGAGAATATGTCTGTCCAAATAACAGGTGCTAGTGATATGTCAAAACTCCCAAAAGATAACTGCAAAACTCCTGAGTGTGGAGGAACCTAGATCAAAATGTTATTGGGGGTAGGGGAGCAGCTAAGTGGCACAGTGGATAAAGCACCAGCCCTGGATTCAAGAGGACCTGAGTTCAAATCCACCCTCAGACACTTGACACTTACTAGCTGTGTGACCTTGGACAAGTCACTTAAACCTCATTGCCCTGCAAAAAATGTAATTGGGTGATGTTTAATAAATAAATAAAAATATAATACAACATAGATAATGTTCATTTGTGATCTAAATCTATTTATAGCACATAGGGATTCATTTCTATTTGAGTTTGACATCACTTATCTAGGAAAGAAACACACTTTCCTTTGGTCAGTGCTTGAAAACAAAGTCTTTTCCTCTTCTCTTTTGCAGAGAGAGAGAGAGAGATGCTTTCTCTTGCTGTCTGCCCCACAACATAATCAATATTGGGGTTTTGAGACCCGTTAGTAAAAGGTGGCGTTAAATATAGTTGCTAAACAGTGATGCTTTACAATAAAAAGACAGTAAGACAGTGTGGGTGAAATGGAAAGTATTGCATTTGGAGACAGAGGAACTAGGTTACAATACCAGCTCTGACTCTTGCTACCTATGTGACCTTCCATAAGTCACAGGACCTGTTTGGGTCTCAGTTTTTTGACCTGTAAAATGAAGGGTTTGAATGAAGGGCCACTCTAGCTACAGAATTATGATCATAAAACTACAAAACAGGCTGAGGAAAGTGTAAGCTCTTCTTCCCAAGAGCTGTGGCTGAAGCAGAGCTTCGGAGAACATATCAGGCCTCTAGAGAAGGGGTTGAGAACTTGAGATGGTGTCTGGGGATAGAGAACTCCCCCAAGGGAGCCTTAAAAGAATGGAGTGGGAGATTAGTTGTAAGTGGTAAACATCATGTGGAACAGGAGGAGGCTCCCCACGTATTCCCCTTCCATCTACCATTCCACTACTACCACTGATGGCCACTCCTTAAAGAAAAAACAAAACAAAACAAAAATAAAACAATTTAAAACAACTAAAACCTTGGGATTAGGTGGGAAGTCAGGGTCTTCTTTGGAAAATGAAAGAATAGTTCCTTCACAGGGGAGTGAATGGCAACTCCTCTAGATCTCATTTTGCAAAATATTATTCATGTTTAAAACTGGGAAACTGATGAGGTCATACAAAGGTGGTGGGTCTTTGGGCAAAAAAAGTCAAAGCAAAATTCATTTGTGTTTCAGAAGAAAGAATAGAGGAAGTCTATATTAGGCTTTCTGTCATTAGAATTGGTCCTGGGACTGATGATAAGGGGAAAAGAAAATTCTATGACACTAAAGGATTCTAGGTGTACTTTGGGACTTTAGAACTATTATCATTTCCTTCTTTTCCTGATGCCTGGGAATTTTTGATAGAGCTCCTCTTAATGTAGCTTGGCCAGTGGACTTATACTTCAGAAACTTGTGGGTTTCCTAGAGGAGTGACTTTATTAAATTACTGGATGGATACTTGATTTGGCCAAAGTATAACATACCCAAAAGGTAACCCAGCATTTGATGCTAGAAACATTTCTTAAACAGTCAGAACCATTTCTATGGCATAGTGTAGGGACCAGATTTTTTTTTTTTTAGTGAGGCAATTGGGGTTAAGTGACTTACACAGGGTCAAACAGCTAGTAAGTGTTAAGTGTCTGAAGCCAGATTTGAACTCAGGTACTCCTGATTCCAGGGCTGGTGCTCTATCCACTGCACCACCTAGCTGCCCCTAGGGACAAATTTTTAATTGAGGAGTGTTAGCTAGGCAGCTCACCACAATATTGGGGTAAGGAAGGAGACTGACAGCCTCCCTCAAGACAGAGCAGGATTTATTTAACAAGAATGAACTTAAAAACACACACACACACACACACACATACACACACACACAGGATCAGTAGGATTAAGTGAAAGGAAGTAAAATGGGGAAAGGGAAATAATACAACCTTAATCATACCACCACCCAGGAATCCGCTGAGAACACACAGCAGTGTCCTGTTGCCTTCTAGCTTCAAGCTAGAATGGCAAAAAACTTCCCTTCTTCCCAGCAGACCCCAAGTTGACCACACACAGCCCCAAGCCAATTGGCTGACTGCTCTAACAGTCACATGATGGCCCTCACTGGGCTTAGAGTCATTATAATTTTGCCAGGCCCATGTACGTGTCGGCAAGTGGTGATGATGTGAGGTGCCAACGCCATGATGACAGCTACAACCAGTGGGTGGAACACCGTGCAGTTTGCAGAGGTGCTGCGTCTGAGCCCCAGGCCAGTGTGCACACTGGGGTTTTTTTAATTCTAGCCAAAAGATGGGGTCATAAAAACCTCAAATAACAATTAATTCTTTACATTCCCCCCTTTGTTTCGTCAAGAAACACGAGGTGTTTCCTTGATGGAACAATAAATAATAAACAATAAATAAATGACAGAATATCATAACCCGTGCTAACAAACAATATACTAATAACAATATAGGAAAGGGAAAATACATATTACAGATGATGTATATAGTAACAGAAAGAAAAACAAAAAACAAAATGTCCATTTAAAGTCCTTAAAATCTTGTCTTCAAAGGAGGCTTGAGATGTCATCAGGGGAACTGGACTCTGGTCTGGATTCTGGCTGTCTCTGGATTCTGGTTTTCTCTGGAAATGCAACAATAGGGGAATGCTGAAGTGTGTGTGTGTGTGTGTGTGTGTGTGTGTGTGTGTGTGTGTGTGTGTTCCCTTGAATTATTAACATTAAATCAATATGAAAGGCAGCATCATGAGACCTGAGTTCAAGGGCTGTTTCTTACATCTGGAATCACAGATTGAGAGATGAAAGGAAACATAAAGATCATCTATTCCAACCCTCTTATTGTACAGATGAGGAACCTGAGGCCCAGAGAAGTTGTAACTTGTCTAAGGTCACACAAGGACTAAGTGACTAAGAGCTTGGATTTGAACCCAGATCCTAGGATTTCAAATCCATCACACTTTCCACTGTGTCTCAGTGCCTCCCAGTGTAGGATTTCCTCACAATCTGGACCCTCCTGCCATTTCATATCCACATTCATCATTCCTGCTATAACCTTCTTCACTAAGTAATTTCACCCAGTCTCACACACCCTGAGGATGGCACTAGGTGTTATTCTACTAATATGAAGGGTCATTTGAATTTTCACTTTTAAAAGTAAATGGTCTCAAAGTGAAACTACTTTTATATGGCATTTTGGAAGCTACTACATATATATCATGTCTATTATCTGTCTTTGTTGTTCTTTATCTAAAAAAAGATACCATGCTACTTATTGATTTTGTCATAAACACTGTGATAGTTTCAATTACAGAACATTTTCTATTTCAGTGAAGAAACTTTAATGATTTATCTTCTTGAATTCCAAAGATATCACAAACTTTAAATGATCTCAAAACAAGTTTTCAAAAGTAGTTTTTATGAACCAAATTAAACCAAATTCAGAAAGATATCCAAAAGGCCACTAACACTGAGAAATGTAAGATAGAAGAATGAATAAAGGATAATACATTAATTAACAAAAAGCTGAACTTTGCCTTGTTTTTCACCCCAGAAGAAGGATAATTAGAAACAACATGGTAAAATATATTTTTTCATATGACTTTTGGGTTACTGAATGAAGCAGAAATGACAATAATGATAAAAGGAGGAAATTGAATTTAACTCATAAAATAAAAGAAAGAAAATGCATACTCTGAGGCCCTTTTATTCTTTACTTAACTCACTAAATTACTCCTATATTAGAAAAAATAATCACTGAGTGCTTCAGCAATTATCACATCAGGGATGCATTAATGTAGAATGATAGATGATGCTTAATTATTTTAAATCAAAACCTCTTTCCTCCAAAACTCACATGCAGATGTTTTAAGGTGGTGTTCTCTCTGAAAAGGTAGATAGAGAACAAGTCAGGAAAGCGTGGTTTCTAATCCTACCTCTGACACACATTGACTGTGTGACCTTGAACAAGTTACCTAAGCTCTTAGTGCTCCAGGACACTCTCTATATACATTGCAGAGAAAAGAAAGACCCACACTAGTAGGAGTTTCCCATGTCAATCAATGAAATCAAAGTCTAAACCCCTATCCTCATCCTATTAATACCGACAGTGAAAAATTCACTCATGCATACTGTGTCTACATATACACTACAATACTTGTTTACACAATTCTATGCAGGATACAATGCTAATATCCCAAATTGACAGTATCTGTTACTAAGAACATGCTGGACTTGTAGTCCAGAGAACTGGGTTTCATTCCCAACTCTGATACTTGGCAGTTGGGTGATCATGGGGAAGACAATTTACTCCTTCAGTCTTTTCATCTGTAAAATGTGGGTAATGGCACAAATTAGCTATAGTGAAAAGTGAATTACCTCTTCTTCTAATGAAAAAAAGGGAGTGGGAGAAAAAGAAAGAAGTGGTCATTGAAAAATGAATAAATGAAAGATGAAATACTAATTAAGCATTAATTCTGTACCAAACACTGTGAAGTAAGATAGTCTCTACCCTTGATTAGAGAAACAATTTAAAGAAAGGACTGGTGACCAGAAAGAGTTCTTTTAGTGACAGAAGTCACAGGGATGGTGAGTAGAACAATAGGGGTTATTGACAATTCTTACCAGTAAGCATTTGGTGGGTGGTGTGGTGGATAGAGTACTACTCAGGCATCAGTTGGGTGACCCAGAGAAAATAACTTAATTTCTGTTTGTTTCAGTTTCATAAATGGTAAAAATAGGGGAAATAACAGCATCTACCTCATAGGGTTGTTGTGAGGATCAAATGAGAGAGAATTCAAAAAAGCACTTAGCACACTATCAAGCACACAACAGCAATGATGGTATATAGGTGCTTATTCTCCATTGCTAGTAGCTATGGCAGTATTCAACTTAGTTATACTTCTCAAAGGAAGAGGGGGAGGGGAGGGGCTTGAAAGTGGAATGAGAAAGCAGAGGAGAGAAGAGGTTTTGGACAGTTACTGTGGAGAATGAAAAATGAGATAGGAGTCAATAAGGTAGAAAAAAATTATTACTCAATAGAGCTCAGATGACTTTAAGTAACATAAGTACATTTATGGTGGATAAAATAATTAGGGATAATTGCACTCATACTACCTACCTCACAAGGTTGTTCAAAGGGAAGCGTATTATACCACAAAGCATTCCTGTGAGTTATTATTCTTGTCATTAAACAATTATTAAATAATTGTGGTCCTTTCCCTTTTAATATATCACAATTCTCTGACTCAGTTAAACATACTTCTGTTAAGCCAATGCTATTTTGTTAAGTGCCAGATTAGTGGTTGGATTTGAAATTTGGTCCTCCTGACTCCAGGGCTGGTGCTCTATCCATCGCACCACCTAGCTGCTCACACTGCTTTAAAGGCCTAAGGGGAAGGAGAGAGAGAGAGAGACAGAGAGAGAGACAGAGAGACAGAGAGAGAGAGACAGAGAGAGAGAGAGAGAGACAGAGAGAGAGAGAGAGACAGAGAGAGAGAGACAGAGAGAGAGAGAGAGAGAAGTATAGTAAACAAAGTATATAAATATAGTAAACAAATACATGGGGGAGAGTGAGGTAAATGCAATGGAGAGATTCAGGGAAAGGGCTAAGAGAAAGTTAATCACCTTCACCAGGTGGGGTCCAAGAAAGAAGCTGTCTGAAGGAGGTGACACCTGAGTTGTGCCTTGGGGAAATGGAAGGATTTCAGCAGGTGAAGAGGGGAAGGGAATGAAAAACCTAGTCCAGAAGTGGGGGAACAAGTGACTAAAATTCAGCTGTCATTTCTGAGAAGCTATGTCTAATTGTGTTGCTGTTTGTCAGTTTTCCTTTCCACATCAAGGTTTACCTTGTCATTTGGGCTAAAACAGTCACCTTGTCTCGGATATATGCCCTCTAGGTCAAGCTGTCTGTGATTATTGTTCTCTGGCATTTTACACCTGGGCCACTTTGCTTGAAATTATGCTCCAAGGGGTCTGTATACCACTTGCTTTGTCAGCTCAGTTTGCCTTGCTTCTATTTGATGGCTGTCAAGATAGCTGCATTAAGTTCAGCTGTTCAAGTGTATCTGGTGCAGAAAGCATAGGTTCTCTCCTGGTGACTGAGGTGAGTTTGAGTACTTTGATGATAAGCCTCCCTAAGTTGTTTGCTGTTTCATAATTTGAGATTTGCTTCTCTAGCATGGATCCATGCATGGTCTTTGTTTAGAACAGTCTTTTTTTTTTTCTTTCTTTCTAAACTGAAACTATAATTTGAGTCCTGGTATCTGAAAAACTCCACTTAAGAAGTGGACTCCACTTAAAGAGGACCTGAGTTCAAATCCAACCTCAGACACTTGATACTTACTAGCTGTGTGACCCTGGACAAGTGACTTAATCCCCATTGCCCTGAAAAAAAAGGGGAACGGGTAATTAGGGATGCTTTGAAGATATGGTAGAAAAGAAGTTTGGAAGATATATAGGAAAAAAGCTTGGGAGTGGGGACAACTAGGTGACTCAGTGGATAAAGCACTGGCCCTGGAGTCAGGAGAACCTGAGTTCAAATCTGACCTCAGACACTTGACACTTACTAGCTGTGTGACCCTGGGCAAGTCACTTAACCCCAATTGCCCCACCAAAAAAAAATTTGGAGTTATCCTCGAGAGATTAAAGAATATCTGGTTTTATATATCAGTGTATAGGTGTATCAACTCCCATGTCATGAATACTCTATAATAGGCAACTATAACATTCTGATTAGGAAATAGGAGTCAGCACTTATGCTAAGAACTGGATTCAGCAAGCAGTCCAGCTAACCTTTAGGAGACCTTGGAAGTCAAGCAACTTCTCCATGAGTCATGTTTTAAATTGTCCATGTTTTACATGTTCATATGCTGTAAATCATAATCTCATGCAGACGGCACACAAAAACATTATGGTGTGGGAGAAATTTGTAGGTGTAATCACATGAATTAATCAATCACCAGGTATTAGGTAGGTGCCAGACATATGGCAGACATGTTGCTGGGTACTATGGATACAAATGCAATGGGTGAATGAATAAAAAAAATCTCTTTAGGTGAGGAGCTCGCATCGTGACAGAGGAGATAAGAAGGATGTAGATAAGTCTATACAGAATAATTTTCACGAGAATAAATACCAATACATACAAAGTAGTTAAATACTAGGTGGTTTTAGAAGGAAGGTATTAGCAGTTCATACAGAAGAAGGTGGTGCATGAGCTACATTTTAAAGGAATAGAGGAATTCTATAAAGCAAAGGTTAGGAGGGAAGAGAGTAAGCAATTATACAGTAATGTGCCTGGATGTATTATGCGAAGATCTTTACAAATATTATCTCATTTGATCCTCACAACAGCTAGGTGAAGTTATTATCCCCATTTTATAGTTAAGGAGACTGAGACAAAAAGGTTAAGTGACTTGCCCAGGATGATACAGGTAGTGTCTGAGGCTGGAGTTGAACTCATTTCTTCCTGACTTTAGGCAGTTTTCTACCCACTGCAGCACCTAACTGCCCCTGCATCACCTCACTGCCATTAAGCAGGGTCAAAAAGGCCAGTTTGGTTATTTTAGAGATTGCAACAAGAAGAATAATATGCAATAAGACTTTAAAGACAAATTGGATCCAGAAAGTATAAACCTTTAAAAGTTAAAAGGAGGATTTTTTATTTGATTCTAGTAGCAATGGGAAGTCACTAGAGTTGATTGAGTAGAGAAATGAGAAGGTCAGGTTTGCAATTAAGGAATAGAACTTTGGTGAAAAAATCACAAGGAGATACTTGTTAAAGGTGAACTGAGATATTCATGTGGGTGGTGAGAGATGAAGCTCACTTCTGGTTACCTCTTTAACTCTGATGTGGCTTGAAATATAATATGGGACACAATTATTATGGGGTGGAGTTCAAAGTTCCAGGGGAAAGGGAACTTGAAGATAAACTGACAA
Source organism: Dromiciops gliroides (assembly GCF_019393635.1). Lineage (NCBI taxonomy): Eukaryota > Metazoa > Chordata > Mammalia > Microbiotheria > Microbiotheriidae > Dromiciops > Dromiciops gliroides. Next base: position 453,898,630 of record NC_057863.1, read on the forward strand.
ACTTGTTAAACAGAAATATGAAATCATGACTACCTCAAAGAAGAACAGGGATAAAGCTCTAAGCCTGAAGAAGAAAAAGCCTGCAAACAGCAGAAGGAAATAGCATCATATTTCTACCTTCACCAAACCCCAGTCTGTTTGAGTCGTGCCCTGCAAGGTCAGACGACATCCCCACTGAAATTATGACCAAGTAATGGCAGATTAATGCTTACATGAAAGGTAGATCACAACTTTATGTTTTCATAAAACGATAAGTTATTAGTATATCCCATAGGATCTCTTAGGGTCCAGCACTTTGATTTTGGTCAAAAACATCAATGCAAATGAACAAAATGAAATACATTTCCTTGCTTACACCTCCTTCAAAAGTCTTTCAATCCATGATTTAGAGATGGAGGAGACTTTAGGGAGCTGTAAGTCCTAATATCTCATTATACTGATGAAGAAATGGGCCCAAAGAAATTAAGAGATTTGTCCTAGGTCTCTTAACTTTAAACCAGCAGAACCAAGTTTCTGATCCAGGCCCCCTGAATTCAATTTTTCCATTACCCTATGCTGCCTCTTCTCTATGATACTGACTGCTAGGAAAAGCCTTGGTGAGACTAACATACCTTAAAAGCTCATCTGCAGGTAATTCCTTAGGATTCCACAGCTACTTGGCTTGGACTCCTGTGTATCCTTATATTATAGTTATCCTCCCTTGCATTCATATAGATAATCTGAAATAATAATAATTTTAAAGGTCTGTATGTCTTAACTTTAAGGCCTTGCAGAGTTTCTGGGTGGTATTGAATAGAAAAGCTACTGCTCCCAGACTTGTATTCATTTATATTAATTATATTTATATTGATTCTGAATATGCATATATACATGTATACACATGTGTCCATATATGTATATGTGCATATTTATGTATATACTTGTTTCCCTATTACACTATAAGCTACTTTTGAATAAGCATTCTTTATATTTGCATCCCTAGCACACAGCATAGTGCCTGACACGAAATAATAAATATTGATTGATTTATTGGTAAATTCTGACCAACTTGGATTCAAAATGTAAGAGTATTTTCCTGAATATACAATTTCAAGGTAAGAATATTTCTTTAGACAATATAGAATAAATTTTTTTTTTCTAAAACTGAACCCTAAAAATAGGAGGCAACTCTTAGGAAAACCTATGCTCAGACACCTAGATAACATAGGAAAGAACATAGAGACTTCTTAATAAGAATGTTCTTATAAATATCTCTATTTTCCCTTGCTCTCTATTTATACTTCAAGTTTATGTATTTTGTTTTTATATTACTATCTAAATGTTTAATTGAATCATTAATAAACATTTATAAACAATTCATCCCAATTCTTTTATTTCAAAAAGAATTTCCATTCTCTTCTGGTATTTTTAAAGCATTGTGTGAGACCTGGAGATCCAAAAAGGAAACAATCCCTACCTTCTATTTAGGAATGATAGGAAACATAACATGAATTACAGATAAATCAATACCAACCGTATAAAAAGCAATTGGGGTATGAGGGGTGGGGGAGGATGTGAGGAAAGACCTCACATAGGTGACCTAAGGCTTGAAGGAAGCTAAGAATTATGAGGCATAGGTGAAGAAAGAATACATACCAAGCATAGTAGAGAACTCTTACAAATGTATAGAGATTTTGAATCATGTATGAAAAACAGTAAGTAGAACGGTTTGGTGAGACCCATATGATATATGAAAAAAAGTAACATAATAAATCCAGTCATGTAGGAGAGACAGAGAGACAGAGAGACAGAGAGAGAGAGAGAGAGAGAGAGAGAGAGAGAGAGAGAGAGAGAGAGAGAGAGAGAGAGAGAAAGAGACAGAGAGAGACAGAGAGAAAATGAAAGCCTTTAAATGAGAAACAGAGGAGTTTGTATTTTATCCTAGAGAAGAGATTCTTAACTGGGGCCCATGAACTTTTTTTTTAATACTTTAAAACTGTACTTCAATATAATTGGTTTCTTTTGTCATTCTACACATTTTATTTTATGCATTTAAAACTGTTATTCTGAGAAATACTCCATAGGCTTCACCAGATTCCTAAAGCGGGTACATGACACAAAAAAGAAGTTAAGAATCTCTAGACTAGAGACAAAAGGGAGCCATGGCAACTTATTGTGCAGGGTTGTAGAATCATCAGTCATGGGTTTTAAAAATGCTATTTTGACATCCACATGGAGAATGGATTAAAGAGTAGAAACCAGAGACAGGAGAGACTAAATCAGAATACTTTACAATAGACAAATGGAAAGGTTATGAGGGTCTGTATAACAATGTACAATTCAATATGGAAGTGATATTTTGGTATATGTTGTTATACCTGATGATCTGTGATGTATTCGATGTAAAAAGTGGAGTTCAGGATGAAAGTTTAGTAAAGAGAATCAGTTCAACAAATATTCAGCACCTGCTGAGTTTAAGACACTTGATGGAAGGGGAAAAATAAAGGTACATGAAAGGAAAAAGAGAAATGATGGACATTACTTTAAAATTTTTAACGGGTAAGAAGACATAAAAGACCCAAAGTAAATGGGAGGAAATCGGTAAAGAACAGAAAGAGCAAAAAGCTAAAATGCTGCTCATGGGGGGATGGAAAGAAGCAAGCATTCATGAAATTTGGCTTAGCTTCAAAATTAATTATGAAACCTATTTGGAATAAGTCATTTGTAAAAGATCTCTAAGTTCATGTGGAAAGGAAGCTCAAATGAGATAAAGTAGCATGTGAGCCAATACAGGATTTATTGGAGTAACAACTCCATGCTATTTCATTACTAAAGTAATTTTGCTAGTATTAAGAGACTATATACCAGTGTGCAGAGTAGAAATCTGATTCACCATTTTCCATTTCTAATTATTACCCCAGGGGTTATCAGGGAGCAGAGAGAAGGATATTGGGAGATGGTAAAATTACAGCATCAATAGCAAAGAAAAGCTTTAGCATACCAGGCTGATTGCTTTATAACACAATCCAAAATAGTCAACTGTAAAGTAATTTTAATGTAATGATCATAATAAAAATTTTGGATCCTTTTTCACATATTAAGGAAGTAACAGATAAACAGCCAAGAATATACAAATATTCCAGGGGATATGGCTGTCAAAGAAAGTGAATTTGATTGTAGGCCACATTAAAATGCATAGTGTCTAGAACTAGAAAGATGATCACCCCACCACAATCACCACTATTATACTCTGCCCTGGTCGGATCACATCTGGAGAATTACATGCACTTCTGGGCACCACATTTAACTAGAAAAACAGTAAGATCATGATATACGAGGATTTTTTTTGGGGGGGGTGCAATGAGGGTTAAGTGACTTGCCCAGGGTCACACAGCTAGTACGTGTCAAGTGTCTGAATTTGGATTTGAGCTCAGGTCTTCCTGAATTCAGGGCCGGTGCTTTATCCACTGTACCACCTAGCTGCCCCCTATATGAGGATTTAACAGAGAAATGATGTTTAACCTAGAGAAGAGATAACTATCTTCAGGTATATGAAGGGCTATCACATGAAAGAGGGATCATTCTTGTTCTACTTGGCCACAGAGAACACAAAAAGGAAAACTGAATGGAAGTTGTAGAGATAACTTTAGGTTGAATGCAGGGAAAAAAACATCTTGACAGATTTCCAAGTATCATGGGCTGCCTCAAGAGGCAACAGGCTTCCCTTCGCTGGAATTCTGTATGAAGCAGTTCATTTGTCAGATCTGTTTGTAGATGGGATTTTTGTTCAGCAATGGGTTGAACCAGATGGCCTCTGAGGTTTTTTCCAATAATGAGATTCTATGACCCTTTACTGGCCTATAAGTTATCAGTAGAGTGGTAGTTCCTTAAGGAAATGGATTGTACCTTAAGGAAAGGCATTTTTTTTTAACTTTACATTCTCCAGCATTTAACATAGTGCTTGGCACATAGTAGGCACCTAATAGATGCTTATGGATTTACTATATACTTGTTGAATATTTCCCAGTGTGCCATACGCTAAAGTGGAAGGTGGAGAGATTATACCAGGTGGCCCATCATATCCTCTTTTTTGTTAAAGGATGACTTGAGAAATTGAAAAAAAAAATAAGGCCTTGAACTCAGAGTCTGGGGAATAAATCCTATTATACCTAACCTAGATTAATGACTATAGTCTATCCATGTCGTATTTGCCTGACAGATCTCTGGAGTGGAGTGGATAAGGTGAGGAGAGATAAGTGACAGAAAAGGAATATAAAGCTCTGAGCCAAGCAAATCGCAGTAGAAATACTCATCCATATTTTTCTGACATCAAAAATGATACTTAATGAAACTATTATTCCCTGACTACAAGGATCCCAAAGGACACACTGGATATATTGATTTTTTTTCTCTGTCATTTCTATAAATTGCAATATGAAGTAGAATTCAGTGACTATTTTAAAACATATATTGCAAATGAAAATCTGTGGTTGGTTAGAGGGTTCCCTTCATGCAGTTGATATATGACTATATTCTCCTTCAAGATTATAATTAAATACCCATTGAGAACACATCTAATGTGACATCAATTATACATGTGGAATGATACAAGACATATTTTTGTGTGTTTATTTATTTATTTAGAATTTTCTCCAAGTTACATTTAAAAGCAAATTTTCACATCAATTTTTAAAACTGTGTTCCAAATTCTCTCTCTCCCTCCCTCCCTCCCTCCCTCTCCACCCCATCCCTTAGAACTCAAGCAATTCAATATGAATTATACATGTGCAGTCATGTAAAACATTTCCACATTAGTCAGGTTGTGAAAGAAAACAGAAAAAAAAACTTTAGAAAGAGGAACTAATGAAAAAAAAATTATACTTCAATTTGTGTTCAGATACCATCAGTTCTTTCTCTGTAGATTGGTTGCATTTTTCTAGCATCCTGTTCATCATTTCTTACAGCACAATAGTGTTCCATCCTAATCTCATTCCACAATTTGTTCAGCCATTCCCCAATTGATGGGCATCACCCCAATTTTGAATCCAACTTTTTTAAAAGATTTCATTTAGGATACCAAACTAGTAGTAGTATTGCTAGGTTGAAGAGTATGCGTGGTTTTATAGCCCTTTGAGTATAGTTCCAAATTGCTCTACAGAAGGTTTGAATTAGTTTACCACTTTACCAAGAGTGTATTAATGTCTCATTTTCCCTATATCCCACAGAACTTTTGTCATTTTCCTCTGCTGTCTTATTATTCAATACAATAGTGATGAAGTGATACCCAGAATTTTTTGTTTTGGTTTGTTTTGGTTTGGTATTTGCGGGGCAATGAAGATTAAGTGACTTGCCCAGGATTACACAGCTAGTAAGTGTTAAGGCAGAATTTGAAGTCAGGTACTCCTGAATCCAGGGCCAGTGCTTTATCCACTGCAACACCTAGGTGCCTCACCCAGAATTGTTTTGACCTGAATCTCTCCAATAAATAGTGAGTTAGAGCATTTTTTTTTCATATGCCTATAGGTGGCTTTGATGATTTCCTCTGAAAACTTCATGTCTTTTGGTCATTTATCAGTTGGGGGATGGCTCTCATTTTAACAAATTTGACTCAGTTCTCTATGTGTTTGAGAACTGAGACCTATCAGACAAACTTGCTTCAATTTTTTTTCACAGTTACTATTGCTAACTGTATTATCTTCCATCCTATTCTCTCCCCTTGATATTTACTCTATTTTCTATCTTCTTTTACCCTATCCTTCCTCAAAAGTGTTTTGCTTCTGAGCCCCCCCTCCCCCAATATTCCCTCCTTTTCTTCACTGCTTTCCCCTTATCCCCTTCCCCTCCTACTTTCCTACAGGGCAAGATATATTAGTATACCCAATTGAGTGTGTATGTTATTCCCTCTTTGAGCCAATTCTGATGAGAATAAGGCTCACTCACTCCCAAACTCCTTCAACATCTTCCCCTCTACTCCATAGATTTTTTTCTTGCTTCTTTTATGTGAGATACTTTACCCAATTCCACCTCTCCCTTTCCCTTTCTCTCAGTGCATTTCTCTCCCCCTTAATTTTATTTTTTTGAAGATATCATCATAGGGCAGTTAGGTGTTACATTAGGCCCAAACCCAGGAGGACCCAAACCCCAATCCAACCTCAGACACCTGACATTCACCAGCTATGCCACCCTGGGCAAGCCACCCAATCCTGATTCCCCCACAAAACAACAACAACAACAACAACAATCATAATAATAATAATAAATGCTTTAAAGATATCATCCTTTTATATTCAAATCACACCTGGGCCCTCTGTCTAAATATACTTCATTCAGCTGCCCTAATAATTAGAAAGTTCTTATAAGTTAGAAGTATCATCTTCCCATGTAGGAATATAAACAGTTTAACCTTTTAATATCCATTGTGTTTTCTTTTTGCTGCTTACCTTTTTATGCTCCTCTAGATTCTTGTATTTGGAAGTACAATTTTTTATTGTGTTCAGATCTTTTCATCACAAATGCCTGACAGTCCTCTCTTTCATTGAATTTCCATTTTTCCCCTGAAAGATTATATTCAGGTTCCCTGGCTAGGTGATTCTTGGTTGTAATCCAAGTTTCTTTCTCCTCCAGAATATCATTTACATGCACTCTGATCATTTAATGTAGAAGCTGCTAGATTTTGTGTTATCCTGACTGTGGTTCCATAGTACTTGACTTGTTTCTTTCTGGCTGCTTGCAATATTTTCTCCTTTACCTGGGAGCTCTGGAATTTGGCTATAATATTCCTGGAAGTTTTCCTTTTGGGATCTCTTTCAGGAGGTAAATAGTGGATTCTTTCAATTTCTATTTTACCTTCTGGTTTTAGAATATCAGGGATATCAGGATGATGTCTAAACTCTTTTTTTTTGATCATGGTTTTCAAGTAGTCCAATTATTTTCAAATTATCTATCCTGGATCACTTTTATATCAGTTGTTTTTCCAAAGAGATATTCCACATTGCATTCTATTTTTTCATTCTTTTGATTTTGCTTTATTGTGTCTTTATTTCTCATAATGTCATTAGCTTCCATTTGTTCAATCCTAATTCTTAGGCAATTATTTTCTTCTGAGAGCTTTTGTATCTCCTTTTCCATTTGGCTTTTCAAGCTATTGAATTTTTTTCTCATGACTCTCCTGCATTACTCTCATTTCTCTTTCCATTTTTTCCTCGACCTCTCTGAGTCTTCCCTCTATCTCTCTTACTTTATCTTCAAAGTCCTTTTTGAGTGCTTCCATGGCCTGAGATCAATTCATTTTTTTTTTGGAAGCTTTGAATGAAGGACCTTTAACTTTGTTATTATCTTCTTCTGAGGGTGTATTCTGGTTTACCTTGTCCCTAAAGAAGCTTTGGATGTTCTGCTATTTTCTCTGCTTACTCATCTTGATCACCTATTTCTTGGCTTTTAACTTCTTCTTAAAGTGTAGTGTTGCTTCCAGGACACACTGTTCCAAGCTACAGCTTGGCCCAGGGGGTTATTGGGCTTGTTCTCAGCCTGCCTGGCCTGAAAGTAACCACAGCCTACTTGCTCTTTGACCTGGAAACAGAAGTCTGATTGAAATCTGATTCTCTATGTTTGGAAGCTTGGCATACTTGTGCTCCTCCCCCATTGGGTGGCTGTTCCTTGAGTTTGCTTGCTGGTTCAGAATGTGACTGCCCCACTCCAGTTCCAGCAGAGACTGTAGCTATTTTTCCCAACTGCTGGACCCCCTTATTGGTACTTAAGAAGAAGCATCTGAAGATTCCAAAGATCTGGAGGTGCTGCCTGCCTGAGTCTGCTCCTTTTCTGCACAGTGCTCCTCTGTCCTATCTCAGCCTGAACAGGTGATCCCAGTCACTTAATTGAGTTGTCTTTGGCTGGAAAAGAGTTTTACTGTGTTCTTAAGTGGGTTATGCTTCTCCAAGAGTTGTCTTATGGCATTATTTTTGGAGGTATGTGGACATGATTTCAGGAGCTGGGAGAGTCACAGCCTTTCTTCTGCCCCTGCTCACCAATTTTTATGGCACAATAGTACTTCATCATAATCAAATACTACAACTTGTTCAACCATTCCCAAATTTATGAGCATGCCCTCAAATTCCAATTCTTTGCCAACACATAAAGAACTGCTATAAATATTTTGTACATATGGGTGCTTTTTCCTTTTTCTTTCATCTCTGTGGAATCTAGAGCTAGTGTTGATATTTCTGGGTCAAAGGGTATGTACAATTTTATAGCACTTTGGGCATGGTTCTAAATTGTACTTCAGAATGTGTGAAACAGTTCACAACTTCACCAATTGTGTATAATTATCCCAGTTTTTCCACAGCCCTGCCAACATTTGTCATTTTCCTTTTCTATCATATCATCCAATCTGATGGGACCATCATTTTCTCATCAAGTAATCAATAACACATCTCTCCTTAACCCCACACATCTAAGTTGCCAAAAGCCCTTGTTTCTACTTCTACAGTATTTCTTTCATTTGGTCTTTTCTTTCTGTTCCTTTTCTGAACATCATTGTTTAGACCTCCTTGCTTCTCATATACATTATAATAATATACACAAATGCTATTCTTGCCTACCTCTCCAATCCATACATCTTTTACCAAAGTAATCTGAAGATGCAGCATGATAGACAGAATTCTGGATAGGCATCAGGAAGATGTGGATTTGAATCACATTTCAGATATTTACTAGCTGTATGAACCCCTGGGGCAAGTCATTTAACCTCTTTGAGCATCAGTACCCTTATCTGTCAAGTGGAAATAATACCAGGAGGTAATGTGATGTAATAGAAAAAGTACTGGGGGCAGCTAGGTGGCACTGTGGGTAGAGCACCAGCCTTAGAGTCAGGAGGACCTGAGTTCAAAGCCGGCCTCAGACACTTAACACTTACAAGCTCTGTGACCCTGGGCAAGTCACTTAACCCCAATTGCCTCACAAAAAAGAAAAAATTTTTTAAAAGTACTGGTTCTAGAGTCAGAGGACCTAGATTCAAATCCTCCCTCTGAGAATTGGGGTAAGTAATTTAACCTCCCTGTGCCTCAGCTTCCTCATCTGTAAAATGAAATGCTTGGACTAGATGGTGTCAGAAGTCCCTTTCAGCCCTCCTGTGTTGGGTGCAATGAAGTAACATATACTGCTCTGTAGGTATCCATTATTATTTATTATTAATATAGTATTATGATCACATTAATCCATTACTCAAAAACCTACAGTGTTTCTCCAGTGCCAACCAAATAAGCATAAAATCTAAATTCTAGCATGAAAGAACAACCTGACTCCAACATATCTGTCCATACTTATCTCTGAATATGCCCCTTGGTATGTTCTATGTACCAGAAACTACTCTGTTCCCCATTTTCCTGTTTTCTTCCATTTCCATGACTTCTCTTATATCATCTCCATGCTTGAAATGGAGCTCCCTTTCTTTCAACAGCTCACAAACCACTCTATCTTCATTTGTTTAAATCTCTTCTTTCAAGGCCCAACACAGTTGTCATTCCATCTGCCTTTCTCTCCTAATTACTCCTATTCCATTAAAACTGTTCTCTCCTTTCTTAAATTTCATAGCACTTCCCCTGAAACTTACATTTGTACTTTGTATTACAGTTATTTATGTATTCCATAACAAGCCCACAGCCCATCATTGCTGTGTCATGGCACAGAAAACTAAATTCCATAAATTGATATCATCTTCTTAGCCAGCTGTTCACTTTCCATATCCTCTCTTCACTTATTTAGTCCACATTTAATCTGTAACACTGATGGAAATGCCACCTGATCCCCTAAAGTTTTCATTATCTTGCTCAGAGCCTTGTAATCCTTAGATATGTTTATCTTCTTGGCAGTGTCATTCATCCCCACATGAATCACCATTGATTGTGAGTGTTGAGTAGTGTGAGAAATAATTATTAATAATCAATATCTTGGATGACCCAGTGATCTCCCCTTCTTTCTTAATCTTCTCCCTCCTCCCCCACTCAAAGGCAAGCTCTCCTTGAGAGATTGCATCCAATCTCTTCATTTGGGTCAAGCCCAAGTTTACCAAGAAGCCTTGAGTGGAGACAGATTCTTTTTTCTAGATAGTTGAAGGACTTTGTCCCAAACAACCACACCTAGATGTAAACTATTTTGGGGGAGGGGTCTTAAATTCTTTCTCTGATTTCATCTTACCAAGAGTTATGTGACTTGACTCACATATCCCTAGAATTCATTTAAATATAACCCACCTCCAATCATGTCAACCAATTAGATTTAATTGTTGTTAACCAATTAGATTTGATTGCTATGTGATGGACCTCCTGTGGTTGGAAGGGTATATGAACTCTGACCCCACTGCCATTAGGGGGTCTGAGAGAGACAGTCAATAGACCTTCTTTTATTAATAACCTGCCAACCTATTAATAAAACAATTAAATTACCCAGAAACTATGTCTCTCATATTTTTTATCAGCATTGTAGTCTTCAAGGCTCTACCTAAATTTCAAATACCTGCCCTAAAAAAGGCAAAACAACTCCTAATTTTTCACATTTGGTCAATTTATAGTGGTCCATACTCTTTTAAATTACTCTCTGTCTCTTCTTTCTGTGTCTAGAAACTGATCTCCTTACTCTTTCTGTGGGATCAGTGAAACTTTTCTTTTCATCATACAAAGGAACCTCTCTTTCCCTCTCCAATCCCAGATCATTCAGATATACCCATTCAGTGAAAAGCTTCAAACATATTATATAACTCTAAGTATAGAATGTTTGTTGTTTGTCCTTTGTTTTCAAATAGGACCAATGACAAAAAGAAAGTGATGTCATGACTTGCAAGTGAATTGAATTTAAATGAGGGAGGGCTGTGTGAAGTCATCATCAGTCTCACTCTCTCCTCCAGAGCCATCTGGGTCCAGTGGCAAGATATAGGTCAAGACAACTGGAGATGGCCTCTGAAGATGGCCCCATGCAGTGGGAGACCTTGGCTTTTTTAAACTAAGATCTTTCTCAGGTCTCAGTTTGTCTAAGGTAATGCCCATTCAGTGATTAAAACTAGGTAAGAAGTGAGTCAAATAATGATCTCTTTTACCTAGTCAAAAAAAAAAAATACAATCTGGGAGGAGAAGACCCCCAGGGTTTCTGGACAGAACAGAAATAATTTCTATTTATATTCACTCTGAGCCATCAGAACCTAAGCAATGACCAAGTAAGGATTGGACTGGAACCTATTGTTGGTCAATCAGTGAGAGCTAGAGTGATTTGGGTTCAAAGCATGGTCCTTTAAAAAGAAATGCAAAGGGGGGTGGAGCAGCTATGTGGCTCAGTGGTTAAAGCACCAGCCCTGGATTCAGGAGTACCTGAGTTCATATCTGGCCTCAGACACTTGACACACTTACTAGCTGTGTGACCCTGGGCAAGTCACTTAACCTCAATTGCCTTACCAAAAAAAAAAAAAAAGAAAGAAAAGAAAAAAAATACAGCCTGTGGGGTTTCAGAATCAAAATGTATATTCCTTTAGGCAGAGCAATGGCAGGAAAGGGTATGATTCCGTATGTGATCAGAGGGAGAAGAGGGAAGGAGAAAAGGAAGAAAAGAAAAAAAAGAAGGAAGGAGTAAGGAAGGAGGGAGGGAGAGAAGGAAGGAAGGAAGGGAGGGAGAGAGGGGGGGGGATATAAAATGATAGTAACATGATCATAGCAGTGTATTTTTCCATTTCTCTCCTTTAAAAAATTCCATTCTTCTACTTCCTGACAGTAGTTTGGATTCTAGCAGTTTCCTAAGAGTTCTCCTCTTTGTTTTATTATGGAAACATGGTCTTTCCATCACACTAAAAAACCTTCCTCCTTTTGGATAAACCAGAAAGTACCAAGAATTTTCCCCACACATTCTCCCCTCTTCTCTAGAAAAGAAAACAATCTGTTTTACACACAAATAGTTGTCAATAGATTCCAGATGAAACATTAAGTAGTGTAATCTTTCAGGCAATTCTCAATTAAAACTGATTCAACTGAAGTTTTCACTTCTCTCTGTCTCATGCAGCCAATTGTCCCACTTGTTAACTGCCCCACTTTCTGTCTGGGGAGGAGCTGAGAGAGGTTTATAATAATCATTTTATCACTTGCTATATCGGTAGAATTATCATATTCATGCCAATAACAATAAAAACAATAGCTATACTCTAAGTTAGTTACTGATATCTTGTTTCCTTCCTCTTCTCTCTTCTTCATTATTATTACAAATTTGAATCTCTTGACAATAATAACTATTAAAGGACCTCCAAAGTCAATTAGTCAACCAACAAGCATTTATTAAGCACCTGGCATGTTCTTAAACCATTCCCTGCCCTCAGGGAGTTTACAATCTAATGGAGGAGACAAGATGCAAAAACTTTGTACATACAAGATGTGCTCAGTATAAATGGAAGATGGTCTCAGAAGTAAATCAGTAAAAGTTGGTGGGGGGAGGGGAGGAATTAAAGAAGATGGTATTTGAATTTAGTTTTGGTATATTCCAAGGAGGGAGAGATGCTGGGGTGAGGAAAAAGAGTATTCCATGAATGGGTACAGACAACAAAAATGCATAGATATAGAAGATGGATTATTACATCTAAAGAATAATAAGGCTGACATAACTGGATTATAGAATATGCAGAAAAAAGTAAAGTGGAAAACTGGAAAGGTGGAAAGGGCTAGGTTGTTAATGGAAAGACTCTAAAAGCCAGAGAATTTTATATTTAATCTTAGATGTAAGAGGGTGCCAGTGGAATTTATTGAGTGGAGGTTGATATAGTCAGACCTATGCTTTAGGAAGATCATTTTCAAAGCTTAATGGAAAATGGATTGAAATGGACAGATACTTGATGCTATAAAAATGATCCAAGCAAGAGGTGATGAAGGCATGAATTAAGGTAATATCTGTGTGAGTAGAATGATGCTATGAAGATAGAAGTGACAACACTTGGAAACAGACTGTCTATGTGGGATGAGTGCAAGCAAAGATTCAAGTTGCCAAACCTAGGAGACTGAAAGGATGGTAGTACCTTCAATAATAATAGGGAAGTTCAAAAGACGAGTGGGTTTGCAAAAAAAAAAGATGAGATCTGCCATGGACACATTGAGTTTGAAATGTCCTATAGGACATCCAGTTTGAAATGCCCAATAGGCAATTGGTCATCTGAAACTGGAACTCAGGAGAATAGTTTAAGTTTGGTAAATAGAGATGAGACTCCCCTGCATGGAGATGATTTGATCCCACAGAGCTAATGAATTCACTAAGTGAAATAGCATAGAGGTATGAAGAGAAGAAGGCTTAGGGCAGTACTTTGGGAGACTGCTTATAGTTCATAGACATGGCCCAGAGGAAGATCAAGTAAAGGAGAGAAATGTCAAATGGTCAGAGAACCAGGAAAGAGTAATGTGATGTAAACCTAGAGAAAGGAGTATACAGGTTGGCAATGTCAAAGTTTTCATGAAAGTCAAGAAGGATAAGGCTAAGAACACCATTATATTTGGCAATTAAAGAGAACATTGGTAACTTTAGAGAGAAAAGGGTCAACCAAATGATGTTTGGAAGCCAGACTGCAGAGGATTTAGAAGAGACAGAGAAAAGAGGAAGTGGACACACCAAGTGCAAGTGGCCTTCTCAAGGACTTTAGGCATGAAATAGAAAAGGATGACAGCACCAGAGATGGACAGAAGAAGTGAGGGGTTTTTTCCAGGATGGGTCAGAAATGAACATATTTGTAGGCCCAGGGGAAGCATCCAATAGACAGAGGAAATTGAAGATTAGTGAGAGAATGAGGACGACAGAAGAGACAATCTACTGGAGAAGACAGGATGAAATGAAATGACTTGTGTGTGTAGAAGTGTTTGCCTTGGCAAGGAGAAAAGGTACCTCTTTGCATGAGACAGACAGAAGGCAGATACAGAAGATAAAAGAAAAGGGAGCTCTTTGCAAATGCCCTTAATTTTTTCCCACAAAATACAAAAAAAAAAACCCAAAAACAAAACAAAACAAAAACAATTATCATCTGAGAGAGTAAAAGGAGGAAGGCCTGAGTAGGGATGATAAGGTTTAGAATAGCCATTTTAATGTATGAGATAGCAAATCAATTAGGTAGGTAGAAAAGGTAAATATAAAAGGTTTGCCTTGCTGCAGTGATACACTAGGTGCAAATCAAAATATAGTAGACCCACACAGGTTTCAAAGATTTTCTCTACACATGAATAAAAGTGAAGGAGGTAGCTGGGTGGGAACAATCTGAGGTTAAAGTTTGATGAGGCCTGATCAGCAATAGAATAAGGGTTAAGGGATTTGAGTGTAGGGGATGTCATGAAATTAAGCTGGTTACCAGGGGTTGAGATAGAGAAAGAGAGGAAAATATAAAAAATGACAGGGAGGCAGCTAGGTGGCACAGTGGATAAAGCACTGGCCCTGGATTCAGGAGGACCTGAGTTCAGATCCAGCCTCAGACACTTGACACTTAACTATATGTGTAACCTGGAGCAAGTCACTTAACCCCAATTGCCTCACACACATACCCCCCCAAAAAAATGAAGAATAGGGCAAAGGAATTTATAAGGCAGAGGGAAAGGTGGAATAATAAAAGATTATGATCAGATAAAGGAGTTTCAGGGTTTATGCACATGGAAGTAGAACACTTATGGGTGGTGGCATTAAATCTAGAATATGCAGTTCTCTTTGTGTGCCTGAGGTGGAGTGGGGAGGAGTAAATCATAGGAATTGAATAGATTGATGAACTGGAAATTAGCATATATAAGATTTGTATGCTGAAGTCATCTAGTATAAAGGGCAGGAGTTAGGGTGGAGAAAATGAATCAAGTACCATTGATAAAGAAAAGAGAGTATTCTGAGAGTACATAGGGCAATAGCTCCAGAATCTTATTTGGATGATAAAACATACTTACATTCCCAACATTTTATCCTAGATTTCCTTTTAAATTACTTCGAAGTTTTCAGGGGTTCCACCCACAACAGCTGGATAGCATATTTAATGCAAACAATTTGGAAGTACATTGTTGCCAATAGAAATTCTAGACTTGCTTTTCATTTTGTTCCATATTCCATAGATTCCATAGCTAGAGACTGCCTAACATAGTCTAATTCACAGAGTACTTACTTTGGAGTCAGAAAAGAACTAGATTCAAGTACCACCTCTTACAGTTACTCACTATGTGACTGACCATGGCATGGTTACTTCACATCTCTGAAGGTACAGAAAGGTTGCAATCTCTGAAATTATATTAATGTGCTCACAAATACTGACTCTTGCACATGAAGGAAATTTTTATGAAGTGTACTAATGGCCATACCAAAGCCGTAAGTATCTCTACTAGTTATCTGTTCATGACCTGGCATTTAGGCTTTTAGGGTTGCTAGGTAAAAATGTGAAATGTTCACTGAGGATGTTTGCAGTATGTTTTTAATCTGTATCATAAACTGAATCTGGCTCTTAGGAAATACTGTCACCTACCTAGATACTGGAAGTAGCTTCAGAAATGGGCATTGTCTCTGGGGCCATGCAGAATCTTTGTATATTTTTTCCACTGTTGTCTTTAGCAGAATTGCTCAAAGAATATTAGAACTGGAAAAGGCCAAAGAAATCACCTAGTCTGATCCTTTCATTTTTCACCTGAAGAATTTTTTCCCCCTGTATTTTAGGAGAGTTCTTCCAAGGAGGATGGCAAATTGCCCTGAGGGCATTTGACTCCTTTCCCATTAGTGACCTCAATTTAGCAGATGTATTTAAATAGGTCCTGACTTGCTTTCAACCCTTCAGTTTAATTTTATTTGGGACTTAGCTGGGGATGGGTGAAGGAGGGCACAGATCAGGAAAAGACATCACACATAAACCAAAGCAAATTGAAGGAGAATATTTTACTCTGCAATACATCAAAATCTCCATTTTGAAGAAGCTGTTAGTCACCTCTTTAGCATAGTCACAAAGCATAAAGGACCATAAACATAATGCAGAGTCCTAAAAGATGGTGAAGTCTCATCGAGGAGTCAGAAGATAGAATTAAAAAAAACAAATTATATATATGTGTGTGTGTGTGTATCTGTATGTATATATGTATGTAAACATGTGAATATTAATATATCTATGTGTGTGTGCATCTGTCTGTGTATGAAGATAGAGAGAATAAAAAGGAAATGTATGTATTTTAGTCTAATGAAGTCAGAACACATGGCATAAAACAATAACTTGTGTCGTCCTTGGTTACAGTATGAATCAAAGGAAATGTTATAAAAGGCAGATTAGCAAGTACCTCACTGATCTGATTATAAAAAGTAGAAGGGAGAAATAGCTAAAAGAATTTCCTAGAAACCCCTTAATTATCAAACAAATCCAACCAGGACAAAAGATTAGCCTGGTTTTCTAACTGGCCCTTGTCCCAGCACCAGGTATATTACATTATTCATGGTATCCATAGGGATTCAGGATGTTTTTCTTTAGCAGTAAGGAAGGAATGGAGGAAGGGAAGGGGGGAGGAAGTAAAGAAGAAAGAGAGGGAGGGAGGGAGGAAGGGAAGAACAGGAAGAAGGGAAAGAGAAAAAGAAAGAAGGAAGAAAGAAATAAAGGAGGGAATGAAGAAGGAAGGAAGGAAGAAAACAAACTAGCTCTGGATTATTAATACTATTAGAAATAATTAACTCATTCTTTCTATAAATTTTCATATTTTTTCCCAAAGGAAAAGGTAAAGATTTAAAAAGTAAAACATTGGAAGACCTCAGTGAAAAATACTACAGTGAGGCATGAAGTACAATTAGAGGGCATGGATGCACTTCAAATGTTCTGTTCTTGTCATTAGATTCTCTCAAGGATGTTTAAAAATTTATACCTTAAGGTTAGTAATATCCTCTTAATGTGTAAATGAGCCAGAATCCTTCACTGTGACTGTAGCTTTACTCAAATTACACATAACAGTAATGAGGTTTTTAATTTAAGCATAGCACTAAGGAAGAGAGAGAGTGGCTGTTCTCCTTTACCATTTTAAAGCATTTTACAAAACAAGACTACTCCTCCAATGTTAAAGAATGAACAAGGTGGCAGTTGTGCAACTAGATCAGGGGTTCTTAACCTTTTCTGTATGTCATGGACCCCTCTGTCAGTCTGGTGAAATAGAGGGACTCTTCAGAATATTGCTAAATGCATATAATAAAATATATAGAATTACAAAGGAAACTAGTTATATTGAAATCTAGCTATCAGTATAGCAATAATAAGAACAAAAAGCAAAGCAAAGCAAACAAAACCAGAATTTACAGACCCCAGGTCAAGATTCCCTGCATTAGACTTAGACAATAAAGTATCAAAACTGTGAACAGAATATTGACTCCTCTTTTACGGTCTTTGACAATGTCTTCCTAGAAATAGATGTAATATATTTAAAAATAGTCATGAGAATAAGCAGCATTTTTGTGATAACAAAGAAATGAAAACAGTTGTCCCTTCCCCCCCACCCAATTTCGGTACATGAAAGCAATAGGAGACTATTGTGCTGTAAGAAATGAGAGACATGATGAATTCAGAGAAGCATGGAAAGATTTACATGATCTGATACAGAATGAAGCAAGCTGAAACAAGAAAACAATATACAGTCACTAAAGCAATGAAAATGAAAAGAACAAAAACAAAACAATCAAAAGTGAAATTGAAAAATTAAAAAGAATAAATCATGCTCCTGAGGAAGAAAAATAAGAAGTTACCCTAACCCCACTCCTTTATAGAGGTGGGACATCCAAGGATGTGGAACATTTATATATATTTTCAGCCTTTTTCTATGTATTGGTCAAATAGAAAGTAAGAGATTGGAATTGGTTAGATATGTGAAAACAAAAAGTGTGAAAGAAATCAAAGCAGATAAATCATGTAGATTTTGTAATTAAGTCCTCAAACTTTTCAGTGGAGAGCCAGTCAGAACAGAGAGAAGAAAAGGAGCTAATTGTTACAAAATTGGAATAAGGGACAGCAATGGGGACAACTTTGAAGGAGAGCTAGGAGCTATAGATCATTTATCCTGAAAAAGTATTTCAATTGTTTTTTTTAAACTATAGTTCTCTATCACATAATGATGGCATCTCCATTTTATACTCAATTCTCATCTTTCTTTTATTAATTATTTTTCTAACCATTCTCCACATTGTTGTCTTTTCTTATTTTAATTTAATTACTCTCATTATATGTGATGACAGGAAGCAATTGTGTAATATTGGAAAGAAAGTTGGCCTTGGAGTAAGGAAGACCTAGGCTGATAGAAAGTGGAAAGTTATCTGGAAATTCAGTTTCCAATCCTCTCTATGAAAGATTTTGGGAGGAATTTAAATGTTCTACCCCCCCAGCCCTCTGGTCAGCAGGGAAAGGATACTGAGGGAGTAAACAAGGTGTTGAATTATTCTCCTCTATTAGAATAGAAGATCTCTAGGGGAAGAGACTTTTTTTTTCTATTCATTGTACCCTCAGCATTTCACACAGTGCCAGACTAATTACATCAAGTGTAACCACTAAAATCCAAACTTACTTTTGTTTTCCCAAATAACAATAGTCCAAAGAAGAATCATGTTCATTTGTCAGTGCTTGGATTCTGTCTGATTCTGCCCCTTCCTCAATGTGTGTAATTGGGCATATTACTTATCCTTTCTCGGACTCTGTTTCCTGATCCATGAAATGAGGGCATTATATTAGATCACTTCTAAAACCCCTTCTAGCCTAACGAATTAAAGCAAAATAGAAATCATATCCTTTTCCCTGTCATCCATCCATGTACCCACCCATCCATCCATCCATCCATCCATCCATCCATCCATCCATCCATCCATCCATCCATCCATCCATCCATCCATCTACCTATCTACCTACCTAATCTGTCTGCCTATCTCTGTCTAAACTTCATGTAGTGTTGAATCTGTGGCTAAAACCACAAAGTGGAGAAGTTCATATCCTTGTCTCAAAGGACTCAAACTCTACAATTAGTTTCTGTGCAGTGACTAGCTGGATCACTTAGTCCATATGTGGCTTCTGAATTCGTGCTGTATCATTGGAATGTCCAGGGAAGACACAGATGCTTTGATGTGACCTGATAGGAACAAGAGGTAGTAATTTTTGAATAAACAGAAAACACGAATAAAATAATAATTCCTTTTGCTACTGTGTTAAGATCAAAATAAATTATGTAAAAAATTAAAGGCAGAGGACAAAATAACCTATTAACAACTTGGAGAAGCAGCACAGTACAATAGGGAGAGCCCTGGATGTGGAAAAAGAAAACCTGAATTCAAATCTTGCCTCTGTTCCTTAATAACTGTATGATTTATACAAGTTATATAACATCTCTGTGACTTAGTTTCCTCATTTGAAAAAACAGAGGGTTGAAGTGTGTGTCTGTGTGTGTTTATATATTGATAGATCCAAATTTTATCTTCTTGTTCATAAAATTTACATTATCGACAATAGACTACAATTTACCATATAGATATATCATAGTAAGAACTCATACAGGTACTTGTATTTAACATCCATGACACTTAAAAAAAGTTTTTTTTCTTCCCCATTACTTTTTTTTTTGTTTTTTTAAATTTAAATTTATTTATTTTAGTTGCAACATTTGTTTAGATAAGATTTCTGATTTCAAATTTTCTCCCTCCTTCCCTCCCCTTCCCCATTACTTTATTCCAATTTGTCCCTTTCCAAACTTGTACCTCAAAGAGAAACTCCTAGAGTTTCCGTTTTTCTGGTCTTTGGGGTTTGAAATCTATTTTCGCTTGCTAACATGTAACAGTCCAATATTTCTATGTGCATAAAACTACCTATTTAATTAATGAGAATAGTAGATTTATGTCTGTTTTACAATCCTTAAATGAAAAATTATGCTAAAGCCTATAAAGTGGATATAAATACATAATAATATATAATAAATATTGTTTATACAAAAGCATATGTACAGAATGTACAGAAGGCCTGACACATTGTAAGTGCCTAACAAATATATGTTGTCAGAGTAATTGATGTGTTATAGAGTACACATACTTTATATGTTTTAAAGAATACATATGGTTTATAGATACATAAATTATGAATTAAGATGTTAAATATTTCCTTTCATATATCAGATGTGATGTCCATCACTATCTATATGTGTTCTGGTTTCTTTTCTGCTTCAGGAACTGTTATGAGTTCCAATTCATTATCATAGAATTTTTTTTTGGGGGGGGGGCAATGAGGGTTAAGTGACTTGCCCAGGGTCACACAGCTAGTAAGTGTCAAGTGTCTGAGGCTGGATTTGAATTCAGGTCCTCCTGAATCCAGGGCCAGTACTTTATTCCACTGAGCCACCCAGCTGCCCCCATATCATGGAATTTTAATTTATTTTATTAAAACATGTCTAGCAAAAGCACCATTGATGATTAGAGAATTTCAACCTGGAAGGAACCTTAAAGGTAATCTGATCTCAATTCTCCTTTACAACGGAGTAGACAGGAGTTTAGAAAGGCTCAAATCCTCAAACACCAAACCCAGTCCTCATTCTACTATGCGCGATGTCATTTTCAGTGGGGCATTTAAAACTTGAATGCTAAGCTATGAAAGAAAGGACCTATCAAGAGACATCAGTGGACATTAAAGTCACAATAAATTCATTTAAATTTCTCATATGAAGAAATCACAAAATCTATTATTTTAATTTTTTTTTTTTTAGTGAGGCAATTGGGGTTAAGTGACTTGCCCAGGGTCACACAGCTAGTAAGTGTTAAGTGTCTGAGGCCGGATTTGAACTCAGGTATTCCTGACTCCAGGGCCGGTGCTCTATCCACTGTGCCAACTAGCCTCCCCAAAATCTATTATTTTAAAGCTGTTCATAATAAGGATCAGTAGTATTTGAGTCTGGAACTCACTTAAGATTATAAAATTTGTCTAGGGACAGTTTAGAAAGTTGACACAGTAAGCAAAATCTGGGAGCATCACACAAAATTTCAGCAGTGGAGACAAAGCCTTTAAGGTTCTAGGGTTTGTTTGTTTTTATCTGAATGTCCAGTTTGTTAGGATCCTATTAAATCCTTAATTTGATGTTCAAGCACACTGCCAAATAAGCCTTCATTAGCATAGATATAGAGATGTGGCTGGATCTGTTGCTCTTTGGATTTGAAAATAGATATGGGTAGGAATTAAAACATTATTCTAGATAAAGATACCAATATAAATCTGTTCAATTTGATGCATTACTGAGTCATTCTCAAAGCAAAGTGTAGGGTGAGGATAGAAAATGAAGTAGCAAAATCCCTTATTTCTTGAAATAGATTTTCTCCCTCAGGGATCTTAGATTTGTCCTCTGAAAATGCTCAAGGCTTTTTTTTTGGGGGGGGGGGGCAGGGTCCAGGTATTTGATGCTAACACAATACAGCATAGAGGTAAGCTTTATCCCCTAGTTTATGTGAGTGCTCACATATGTAACAAGTGTAGAAAGGTGGTGTTGAGTTAGTGGAGCGTGAAGTCAGGAGTCATGGATTCTATTCTCAGCTCTGCCACTGCTTCATTTGGTGCTTGTGAGCAATTCTTTCTCCTCTCTGAAATCCAATTTCCATAACTAGAAGATAGATATCTTAATACGACTGCAGTACATGGACAGTGTAGATCTTCATTAGGTATAAAATGTTTTGAAGTTAACTGAATAAAATAAAGTACAAGGGTTGCACTGTTGTGTCATATAATTGTTACTAGAAAGCTGAAATTATTAATTCTTTCTAGAAATGCTTTCAAATACCTCTTGTATGAGTATATTCTCTAGCTGTTTAAAATTTGCATTGATTAGCATTATTTTTCTGTGAAACATAAAAAAGTTTATGACATAATTCTTAGGGTATAATCTCTAGGAAATCCTTAGCATACAGAGAGACTCCAGATCTTTTCAGTTTGAAATCCACTCATGCATAACAAAGGTTATGTATTTTCCCAGAGGTTTTTGTCTTGGATGGGTTGGGAGGGAGAAAAAGACTCAGGTGAGTTTATTTAATAATTGATAGTGGAAATCGAGTCTAATGAAATTTCCACTATCCTGAAACATGAACTTTATATTTATTATCCTTTATTAACCCCTAATTGTTTTGGCAGTTTCGTGGGATCCTCTAGTTGAAAAGCATGTTGATAATATGAAGCATTTGCTATGCAATTTTTTCCCAATAAAACTAGCATTCTCTTTTCTATTAATCTCACAGGCATATTTTATAAGCTGTAGTAATGAGAATACCTCATGGGGTTATCTATTCTTGGTAAATTTTTTTGGTAATAAATGTGTGTGATTTTTTTTTTGCCAACTTCTGATAGGAGGTAAAATATTTTAAATAAAAAAGCAAAGCTGGTAGGGGGGGATGTATTCACAAAAACAGATACTGTTCTTCCTATGAATATACTCAGAAATAGTCCATTTTCAATAACACATGTGAGAAAGCACATGAGGTTTAGAGATATTGAGGAACACATTGGAAAACAACAGTATTTCTACTTACATATTCATATAATTCCAAATCATCTACACCTGTAATATCTTGTCCATGATTGTATTCACCTGGTTTTATTGCTAAAGAGACAGGGCCAGAGAGTTAAACTGACATGATCTTAGAAAATCACAGGATCAGAAAATCTTGAATTGAATTGAAACATACATTAGAGGTCACCAAGTTTAACCACTGACCAAAAGGAAGAGGGAAGAAAATAATCATTTATTAAGCACCTACTATGTACCAAGTACTGTGCTAAGCCTTTCATAAATATTATCTCATTTAATCCTCACAACAACCCTGAAAAGCCTGTGCTATTGTTATCTCCATTGTACAGTTGAGGAAACTGAGGCAAATAGGTTAAGGGACTTTACCCAGAGTTACACAGCTACTATGTGTCTGAGGCTGGATTTGAACTCAGGCCTTCCTGACTCTGGGTCTGGGTACTCTATCCACTGTGTCAGTTGTTGTTTATCCTCAGTTCTTTTTTTTTTTTTTTTTGGTGAGGCAATTGGGGTTAAGTGACTTGCCCAGGGTCACACAGCTAGTAAGTGTTAAGTGTCTGAGGCCGGATTTGAACTCAGGTACTCCTGAATCCAGGGCCAGTGCTCTATCCACTGTGCCACCTAGCTGCCCCTGTCCTCAGTTCTTGAAGAGGACTATGTCATCTGGGTGATGTCATGACTTGCACTGAATTGGATTTAAGTGAGGGAGGGATATGTAAGGTCACCAACTTCACTCCTCCAGAGCCACCTGGATCCAGTGGCAAAATACATATCAGGATGCCTGGAGATGGCCCTGGATGTTTAAGGCAAACAACTGGGGTTATGACTTGCCCTGGGTTATATGGCTAGTAAGTGATGTGAGATTTGAACTCAGGTCTTCCCAACTTCAGGCACAGTGCTCTATCCACTGTGCCACTCAACTACCTAAAGCAGAATTCTCTCTATAGTATCCCTGGCAGATCTATCCTCCTCTTGATTGCTTCTTGTGACAGGAGACTCACTGTCTTATGAAGTGACTCATTCTTTTGTTGGTTAGTTCTAATTATTAGAAAAGACTTCTTTGTGCCAAACCAAAATTTGCCTTCCTGAGATGTATTCTCATAACTCTTAGTCATACCTTTTATAATTGCAAATATCTATTCTTTGTGTTCCATGTGACAGTCATTCAAATATTTAAAGATGCTTCTTAGTTCATAAAGCACTGGGCCTGGAGTCTGGAAGAGCTAAGTTCAAATATAGCCTCTGACACGTAATAGCTCTATGACCTCGGGCAAGTCATTAATTTTTGTCTGCCTCAGTTTCCTCATACTGGGGTAAGGAAAAACTGGGAATAAGAATAAAACCCACCATGTAGAGTTGTAAGGATCAAATAAGATAATATTTGTATAGCACCTTGAAAAACTGAATTATATATTATATAAATGCTATTATAAGAATAACTTATTATAAATATAATATTTACTATAACAGTATATTTATTATAAATATTACTTGTTATTATTAATTATTATGTACCTTCAATTGACCTTTTCTGGGTACACCCTATTTTGTCAATGTTAAAAATGTACCATTAATAATCAGACATAACTTCCTCTTATGTGATTTAATATGTGTAGAATAAGATAACACAATCACCTCCTGGGATATGAATATGTATCTGTGACATCATCAATGTGATTCATTACCTTCATTACCTCCAATGAAGCTGACTGAAACCCATCCATGATTGCCCAGGCTTATAATGCCCAGATCCAGAAAACTTGGATCAGGATACTCTTTTTCTATTAATTCAGCCTAAAGTGATGTTTCATGAGCTGCCATTTTTTGTTTGTTTGGTTTTTTGTGGGGCAATGAGGGTTAAGTGACTTGCCCAGGGTCACACAGCTAGCAAGAGTCAAGTGTCTGAGGCTGGATTTGAACTCAGATCCTCCTGAATCCAGGGCCACTGCTCTATCCACTGCATCACCCAGTTGCCCCCAGGCTGCCATTTTTTCAGCAAAGAGTGACACAGAAGGGATTATTCAGGGGGTTTATAATGAGAAAAGGAAGTAAACAGGACCTTGTATCAAGCATGAGATGCAGAAAATAAATGAACAACCTAAGTGGTATATTGGTATCCCCAAGATATTCTATGGAGGTTTGATGGGAAAATCGGAAATAAATCACAAGATGGCAAGATATGGAGTGATTGTGATCTGCATTGGTGAAGGTAATAATCACTGCTGATATCACTGAACCATCAGAGTAATGCTATTAGCATTCTTAGCAGCTACATTGTACTTGTAGTCAATGACAACCCTGAGTCTTTTTTTAAATGAACTGTTAAGGGGCAGCTAGGTGGCACAGTGGATAAAGTACTGGCCATGGATTCAGGAGGATCTGAGTTCAAATCCAGCCCCAGACAATTGACACTTACCAGCTGTGTGACCCTGGGAAAGTCACTGAACCCTCATCGCCTTGCCCCACCCCCCCCCAAAAAATGAAATGTTAAGTCAGGTCATTCCCATCTTGTATTTGTACAGCTGGTGTTTTTGTCTTCTTTTTTAACTTTAGTGTTATGTTTATCTCTGCTTCATTTCATCTTATTAGTTTGTGTTCATCACAAACTAGACCATCATGATCCTTTTAAATATTCATTTTGTATCTATTGTTGTAGCTGTTCCTTCCAGCTTTGTATGGTATACAGATTTGATGAGTATGATTTCATCTAAGTCACTGAGACAGTACTGACCAGGATGAAGCCAAGTACTTTATGGCACACTGCTAGACAGATTCCTCTAGGTTGACACTGATCTATTACTCAACAAGCCACACAGTTAATTATTAGAAGAAGCAGCACCAGAACCCAGGTCTCCTGGCTCCTAGTCAGTCACATATCTTCCTTTGTCATAAAAGTGGCTTTTTTTCTTACACAAATCACCCTCATCTATATTTAGGAAAGTCATCAAAAGAAACATTTATCATTGTCACAAAATCGAAGAAGATTTTAATCCATCAAAACTCCCTTTTGACCACATTCAGGGTGAATTCATAAGAGTGTAACAGGACTTGTAATTCCATTAGGAAAGAATTGTAAATCATATTCTGAGAGAGAAGTAGAGATACGGTCCTGTTCATTCTATAATGTTAGCTCAAGTCCCTAGCGATTACATTCCCCCAGTTTTAAGGGTCCAAGAACTCCAGTTCCAGTTAACCACTTAACATTCAGATTAGCTCTTAAAAAGCAATATTTACTTTCAAGGCATTACAGTAACAAAACATACTAACATTCCTCCCAACCCTCAAAGGCACACTATCCCCTAAATACAACCAAATCACACTCCACCATATCCCCCACCTTATGCCTTGCCCTAGTCTCCATGAAGGAAGTTTAGATTCACTGTCTAATGCAGTTCTTAGAGCGCTTTAGTCCAATCAAGTTCAAAATTTAAAGCACCTTGAATTTGTGTCCCAGGACACTGTCTTCTAAGGGCTTCCCTGTTTGGCTAGTTTGATACTAGCTTGAAATCCTGGGCCCCAACTTCCCCTAGGCTCAGGCTTCTGGTTTGGGGCCTCCAATCCTTGACCCTAGAACTGAAAAGCTCAAACAAAAACAAGATGCAAACCCTAAGCCCATTTCTCATGGTCATATAGCCAAATAGTAGGAGATGGTATCCCCTAGCCTATCCCCAATTACCTTTTTTTTTTCAATTTTTTTCCTTTTTTTTCCTTCTTTTTGGTGAGGCAATTGGGGTTAACTGACTTGCCCAGAGACACACAGCTAGTAAGCCCAACTACCTTTGGATGCCAGTCAGTAAGTGGATAAGTTTTCTATTCTTAGACACCTCTGGAAGAAAGAGATTGTTTGAGCCAAGCAAGTTTAAAGAAACAGGATGGAGAGGGACTATTCCCACTCACATGGTAGGTTAACACAGTATGTCTTCTCCTAGAAGGAAGTCCTTGGCATCTCCTAGGTGAATACCACATATTAGGTGGTCTGAGAATATGCCAAAGCCCCAGACCACAAATTAAGCTTGGAAGGTCTATTCCACTTTCTGATCTCAACAGACTTTGTTCACTTCATATTTACCTTTAAGGTCTCCCAACAACCACTGCATATCTTCCCTGAAGCATCCCACAAATGTCTTTGTCCCATAGTCGCCTACTCAAAATAGGAAAGTGTGGTGGAGGGAAAGTAGGGAAAGCATAAATTTTTACTTTTTGTGTTGTTTGGAAAGATAATTATATTAAATTACCCTTTCCATTGGGGGTTGTTTTTTTCCCCACCCAGTAAAATAAATCTTAATAGTAAGAATTCTCTATTCATCATTCACTATCACTATTTCATGAACTCCAAAGAAGTAACTTTACTATCAGAGAAGAGAGCTAAAAGGGAAGTGTGAGGCATTACATGAAGCTAGGGACAGGAAAAAAAAATAAGTGGTGAACATCATGGGGGAATGAAATTAAGAAACTAGACTGGAGCTACTCTTGAGGAGCCCCCTGGAATCTTCTGATTTGATCTCCTCAATCCCCTTGGAAATTCCCCAGAATTCCTGAGGAATAAAAACATTAACTTCAATAAATTTTGACATTGAAAGTTCAACTACATCAAACTATGATAGACAGCCCATGTTCAATCTCTTTCTTACTAGGAAATTTCTTTTATACAATTTTACCCTTTTTATTGTTTTGTTATAACAAATTTTGTTGCAATTTCATATGTTCATTCACTGAGACTTACATCTGATTTATAGCACATTATGGTTAAATTGTGCTTCATGAGACATGCCTTGGAAAGACAATGCACATGAGTACTGACAAATATTGAACCTAATGTCTAAGAAGTAAGCCGTAGTTAGCAAGGATGTTCAACAAGGGCACTCTTTAGTCCTGATGAATACAATGTGTCTCCTTTCATTATCAAGATAGACTGTTGAAGCATCACTTTTTCATTTTAAAAAATCAGCATGCAACATTTTAGGGGAAGTGTTCAAATATATTAAAGCACTGTAAAGGAAACAATTTCATTAACTCGGTAGTTTTACTATAATGATTTGGGATGTGTGTAGTTACATTGGTTCATCCATTGCATAAACATTTTGTTTTGCTCCCATATTAGGAGCAGAATTTTCCCCAGAATTCCCAAACCAAATGCAGTTTCCCTTTGCTGCTGAGGTAATTCAGTTGTTTTAGTTGTATCCAACTCTGTATGACCCCATTTTGAAGTTTTCTTGGCAAAGACACTGGGATTGCTTGCTATTTCCTTCTCCAGCTCATTTTTAACCAAGGAGGAAACTGAGGTCAGATTTGAACTCATGAAAATTAGTCTTCCTAATTCCAAGTGCAGGGCTCTATTCTCTGTGCCACCTGGCTGTCCTTTGCATTTCTCAAAATGTCTATGATTTGACTAGCAAGATTTGTCTTGAAATTGTGTTCTCACCACACCTGCCTGGACTGAAATCTGCAGGATATTAATAGTACTTTGCTGTTTGGTATGCCATACATTGTTTGGTTACCTATAATGTGAAAACCATCACTAATGTGACCTATCAAGGGAGGTCACTGCCTTTGGTGGCCATAAGCAAATACATGGCTTTCAGAAGACTTCTGCAGGTGTTTGTACTGCCAGGTGTTTTCTCGGCTTCTAGGATTCACTGGAATGCAAATGAATCTAGGATTTGGGTAGCATAAATAAATCCACAAGAGTCTTTCAACAATCACTCTAAATTAACAATATACCTTAAAATGTGTTGTTCAATTTCCTTTCTGTCTCAAGGATTCCAAAAGTATTGTTTGGCTGTCATAGTGTTGTAAAGAATGCATATAATAAGGCTTTACATACTGGGGGGGAGGGGGGGTTACTTTTTTTTTTTTTAACAAATACTATATGTAAGGTATTGTGCCACTCCAGCAAATACAAACTAGGTCACTGACCTCACAAGATTTACAATCCAGTTGGAAGAAAAGGCCACACATGAAAAATTCAAAAATAAAAGAATGAATAAATACACAAGATACCAATATGAGTGCCTTGAAGATGGCAGACATTTGATAAATAATTGTTGATTTCATTTAATATTGTTTCATTGTGGCATTGACTAAGCACCAAATGTGTAGCATTAACATCACTTACATGTTAAAAGACAAGATAGAATGGTCAGAGAGAGCTTCATAGAATTGGAATTTGTACTGTGAATTAAAGAATGGGTTGGATTTAGGCAGGTGGATTTTAGCATGGAAGGAATTCACCTTTCTTAGGCTAATTAATGGGTTTAGCTTGTTTTATGACAAATAGCTTCATCGTGGTCCCACCATTTTCATCTCTCTTCCCTAATATTAGTAATTGGACTCATGGCCTTTTCATTTACCACTTATTTCTATATGACTTCGAATAATAACAAACACTAACCAAGTTCTTAGTATATGTAAAAAGCCAAAGCTAGGTACTAAGTAGTGGGACTTAACAGTTTAGTAAAAACAGCAACAAAAAACACTTTCAGGTTGCTTACATTTAAGTAAGGATTTGGCACCCATACATGTATAATACAAACTGACAGTGTGTCCACACCCATAGAATAGAAACCACATGCTTTTTCATTTGCCAAGCCTTTGAACAAAAAATGTCATGTTTATGTTGAAAAAGATGGAACTTCAAAGTAGTTTGATTTTTAAATTGTCTCTTGTTTTTATTGGTGCCTTTTGTTCTTACATCACAATTATTTCTGAATATATTCCTCCTCCACCCATACTGACAAGCCACTGCTTGATATGAATGTGAAAAAGAAAAGAAGAATAAAAGCAGCATAAAAAATATTAACCAATTAAATGACTGTGTCTGACAATATATGCAGTATTCCAAACCAGTAGTAAACTTCTACAATGCAGGATCCAGGAAGATACATTTCTCAGTGATTCTCCAGAACTAAACTTGGTCATTATAATTGTGCAGTATTTAGTTTCAATTTTTAAAAATTCTTACCATTTACACTGGCTGTACCCCATATGAATATTGTTTTCCTGGTCTTATTTCATTCATTATTCAGTTCAAATATTTTTCCATGCTTTCCTGAATTCTTCATACTCTTGATTATTTTTTTTGCATTTATATATGACAATCTGTTTTAAGACAAATTTAATATAAGGGAAATAGAGTCCCAAGGGTGCTATGATGTTGGCAGTTAGAAAATAACAAGAACATATTTAACATCTATTATTCCCAACTCTTATAAAATTTATATACCTACTACTGACCACTATCATTGGTATATGCTTTGTCTCTGACTTATCTGCCAGTGAAACAGAGGTGCCTATGGATGGAATA
Organism: Dromiciops gliroides; assembly: GCF_019393635.1. NCBI lineage: Eukaryota > Metazoa > Chordata > Mammalia > Microbiotheria > Microbiotheriidae > Dromiciops > Dromiciops gliroides. The sequence continues at coordinate 453,928,423 of NC_057863.1, forward strand.
TACACATACACAGAGGGCACCTAGGTGTCACAATGAAGAGAATGCTAGGTCTGGAATCAGTAAGACCTGAATTCAAATCTGTCCTCAGACTCTTATTAGCTGTGTGACCCTTAGCAAGTCACTTAACCCTGTTTGCCTCAGTTTTCTCTTCTGTAAAATGAGCTTTAGCAGGAATGGCAAACCACTCTAGTATATTTGCTAAGAAAATCCCAAGTGGGGTCAGAGAAGGTCAGACATGACTGAAATGACTAAACAACAACATGGATGGAGAGCTGATAATGTCATAGAATCATCATCTTATAGTTCTAGAGTTGGAAGGGACCTCAGAAACCATCTAATCCAGGGGTTCTTAACCTTTTTGTGTGTCATGGACCCCTTTAGCCATCTGGAGAAGCCTAAGGATATCTTCTTGGAATAATGTTTTTAAATGCATAAAATAAATAGGATCACAAAGGAAACAAAATATAGTAAAGTAAATGTGCATTTTTTAATCCAACTTCAGAATTGAAGTCTTAGGATCTATGGACCCCAGAATAAGAACTCTTAATCTCATTCAAACCTCTCACTTTATAGATAAGGAAATTGATACTCAAGGTAGTAAAGTGAATTCATGGGATCATATATTTAGAACTGAAAGAGAACTCAGAGGTAATCTAGTTTAACCTATCCAATTTCTGAATGAGGAAACTGAGGCTCAGGGAAGTTAAGTTTGTGACCTAAAGTCACAAAGGTGGTAAGTTTCAGAGACAGGATTTGAACCAAAGCTTTCTGACTCTGAAGCCAATGTTCTTTCTTTCTTTCTTTCTTTCTTTCTTTCTTTCTTTCTTTCTTTCTTTCTTTCTTCCTTCCTTCCTTCCTTCCTTCCTTCCTTCCTTCCTTCCTTCCTTCCTTCTTTCCTTCCTTCCTTCCTTCCTTCCTTTCTTCCTTCCTTCCTTCCTTCCTTCCTTCCTTCCTTCCTTCCTTCCTTCCTTCCTTCCTTCCTTCCTTCCTTCCTTCCTTCCTTTCTTTCTTTCTTTCTTTCTTTCTTTCTTTCTTTCTTTCTTTCTTTCTTGCTTTCTTTCTAGGCACTGAGAGTTAAGTGACTTGCCCAGGGTCACACAGCTAGTAAGTGTCAAGTGTCTGAGGCCAAATTTGAACCCAGGTCCTCCTGAACCCAGGGCCGGTGCTTTATCTACTGTGCCACCTAGCTGCCCTCTCTGTTTTTTTAATAAGCATTTTTATTTAAAGTTCTGAGTTCCAAATTCCATCACTCCTTCCCTGAGGTGGTAAGGAATCAGATATAGGTTACACATATGGAATTATGTAAAGCATTACCATATTACTCATTTTGTATAAGAAAACTTGAATAAAAGGAAAAATAAAAGTGAAAATAGAATGTTAAAGCATGCTATATCAATAACAATAGCAGTATCAGTTCTTTCTTTGGAGGTGGATGATATGCTTCATCATTAGTTTTTGGGGATTGTCATGGATCCTTGTATTGCTGAGAATAGTTAAGTCATTCATGGTTATTCATCAAACAATATTGCTGTCACTGTGCACAATGTTCTCCTGATTCTGCTCACTTCATTATGCACCAGTTCGTATGCCTTTCCAGCCCTTTCTGAAGTCATCCTCCTTGTCATTTCTTATAGCACAATAATATTCCATTACAATTATATACCATAGCTCGTTTAGCCATTCCCCAATTGTTGGGCATTCTTTTGATTTCTAGTTCTTAGCTACCACAAAAAGAGCTACTATAAATATTTTTTTGTACAAATAGGTCTTTTTCTCCTTTTTAGATATCTTTGGGATATAAACCTACCAGTAGGTATACACAGTTTAATAGCCCTTTGCACAGAGTTCCAAATTGTTCTCCAACATCCAACATTTTTCTTTTTCGCTATATTAGTCACTCTGATAGGTGTGAGGGTGGTACCTCAGAGCTGTTTTAATCTGCATTTCTCTGATCAATAGTGATTTAGAGCATTTTTTCATGAGTACAGATGGCTTTGATTTCTTTGTCTGAAAACTGCCTTTTCACATCATTTGAACACTTATTAATTGGGGAACAATTTGTATTTTTGCAAATTTGATTCAGTTCTCTATACATTTGAGAAATGAGGCCTTTATCAGAGATACTTGTTGCAAAAACTCCCAGTTTTCTGATTTCCTTACCATTTTGGTTGCATTGGTTTTGTTTGTGCAAAAACTTTTTAATTTTATATAATCCAGTCTTTCTATTTTACATTTTTGTAATGCTCCCTATGTCTTCTATCTATATCTTCTTCCCATCCTTCCCCTTTTCATAAATCTGACAGTTAAACCATTCCATGTTCTCTTTTTTTATGTTTTTTTTTGTTGTTGTTTGGTTTTTTGGGGGTTTTTTTTGCAGGCAATGGGGGTTAAGTGACTTGCCCAGGGTCACACAGCTAGTAAGTGTCAATTGTCTGAGGCCGGATTTGAACTCAGGTACTCCTGAATCCAGGGCCGGTGCTTTATCCACAGTGCCACCTAGCTGCCCCTCCATGTTCTCTTAATTTGCTTATGATATCACCCTTTATGTGTAAATCATGTACCTATTTTTACCTTATTTTAGTACACAATGTAAGATGTTGGTCTATACCTAGTTTCTACCATATTGTTTTCCACTTTTCCCAGCAGTTTTTGTCAAATAATGAGGTTTTTTCCAAAGGCTAAATTTGGGAGTTTATCATATGCTAGATTACTATAGTCATTTACTGTAGTGTAATTCATAACTATGCTATTCCACTGATACACTTCTATTTTTTAGCCATTACCAGATTGTTTTGATAATTGTCCTTTATAATACAGTTTGAGATTTGGTACTGCTAGATCACCTTCTGTTGCATTTTTTGAGCCAATGCTCTTTCAGTTTAATAGCTAGTACTTACATCAATACTATGCTCACACAATCACTTGAATGCAACTGCAAATGTCATTAACAATTATCCCATTTGGAGCAATAAGCACTAGCTTCATAGTGCCTATGAATGGTCCTATTTGACATGATGTGAGACAGACAAACCTACAAAATCTAATATTAGAAATGTAAAACCTCTACCCTGCAGCCCCAGCCACCTCCCTCACTAGCCTATTACAGTAATTTCCAGCTGAAAAATATCCTTAAAGTTATAATTGAATTAAGCTCTGACCAGGCAACTTAAAGATTAACTTTAGGTGTTATGAAATGTCTACTAAGAAAGATTACCTAACTCTTGTCTTTTTCTTTAATATTAAAATGCTAGTGTCTTGAATCATGCAGACCCCATCATGAAAGAGCAAACTATTATGAAGGCAATAGGAAAAGTAGACTGTGATAACTCAGCCAAGTCTGATTTTGCAAGGATGAGGAAACGCGATCAGAGAGTAGGCAAAAACAGTGTGCAGCACTATGGCAGAGAAGACAGCAATCATCAACACAGCAATGGCTTTGCAATTGACAGCCACTTGGCCAGACCTATAATGAATGTCCTACAAGCAGATAAAATGATGCAGGTGAAAGTTCCATCACTATAATGTGACAGTTAATTGAGACTAGGCTCCCACAGAGGCCACAGAGGAAGAACTAAATAGGCTATTTTATAGTAAGAAGCAAGTGGCCTAGCAGATAAAGCACTCCATACCTATATTATTTTCAAGGCACAATTCCGGAGTGATTTGTTTTGTTGGAGAGGAAGGACTCTCTAGACATGCAGCACAAAAGTTAAGAGTGGTAGGGGCATAAAATTGTTCACTCAGAAATAAAAGGCAATTAGCAAAGTATAACTTCAGCAAAACATAACTAAAGAAAACTTTATAACATATAGTCAAGAGGAGCCTTATCCTATGTTATTAGGTACCCCTAAAATGTGATATTTACCCAAATGAAGCAAGGGCTTGATTTAACTACATAACTTTTAAAATATATTTATTTATTTTAAACTTCTTTTTTAAATTGAGATCCACATTCTCTTCACCTCTCCTACACTCACAACAGATGGTAAGTGAAAGCTATCAATTGTACATGCAAAATCATGCAAAATACATTTACATGTTAGCCATAATCACAAAAAAGAGAGAAAATTATTCTTTAATTTGCACACAGAGTTAATCAGTTCTCTTTCTGGAGGTGGATGGCATTTTTTCATTATGAGTCCTTTGGAATTATCTTGGATCATTGAATTGTTCAAAGTCACCAAGTCTTTCACAGTTGACCTTCATTACAACATTCTTATGTACAATGATCTCTTGGTTCTTCTCACTTCAGTTTACATTAGTTCATATGGGTCTTGCCATTTTTTTTTCTGAAAGCACCCCCCCCCTTTTCATCTCTTACAGTTCAATAGTGTTCCACAATCATATGTCACAATTTGTTAGTCATTCCCCAACTGATGACCATCGTCTCAATTTCCAATTCTTTGCCACCACAAAAAGAGCTGCTATAAATATTTTTATACCTAAAGGTCCTTTTACTTTATCGTTTTGGGCTATAAACCTAGTACTGGTATTGCTGGATCAAAGGGTATGCACAGTTTTATATCCCTTTGGTCATAGTTCTAATATGTTCTCCAAAATGTTTAAACCAACAGTTTATTAGTGTACCAATTTTCCCTCTAGCAGTTGTATATATATATATATATATATACATACACAAACACATATGTGTGTGTATTCTTCCTTCTTTGAACCAAATCCAATGACAGTGATGTTCAAGCATTGCCTGTCACACCCTCCCCCATTTTCTCCTCCACCGTAAAAGCTCTTCCTTACATGACTCTTTTATGTAAGTAAATTTTCTGCTCTCTCTCTCTCCCTTTCTCCTTCTCCCAATGTATTCCTCACTCTCACACCTAAATTTTTTTTATATCATCCCAACTTAATTGTCTCATATTTATGCCCTCTGTCTATGTGTATAACTTTTAACTGTCCTAATAATAATAAAGTTCTCGAAGTTAAATGTAACATCCTCCCATGTAGGAGTGTAAACAGTTTAACTTTATGGAGTCCCTTGTGATTACTTTTCATGTTTACCTTTTTGTACTTCTCTTGAGTCGATTCAGCTCTGCTCTTTTTATCAGGAATGCTTGAAAGACTTCTATTTCATTAAATATCCATTTTTCCCTGAAGAATTATTCTTAGTTTTGCTAGGTAGGTTATTCTTAGTTGTAATGTTGCAGAGAGCTTGAGATATGATATTCTTTTCCAGAATACAATATCCCAAGCTCTCTGCTCCTTTAACATGGAAAATGCTCAATCTTGTGTGATTTTAACTGGCTCCATGATATTTCAATTGTTCCTTCCAGCTAATTTCAACATTTTCTCCTTAACCTGAGAGTTTGGAAATTTGGCTATAATATTCCTGGGAGTTTTCATTTTGGGATCTCTTTAAGGGGACTGGTAGATTCTTTCCATTTCTATTTTACACTTTTGATCTAAGGTATCAGAACAGTTTTCCTTTATAATATTTAAATATTATTTTAGGCTCTTTTTTGATAATGGCTTTCAGGAAATCCAATAATTCTTAAATTATCTCTTTTTTATCTATATTCCAGTACATTTATTTTTCTGACAAGATATTTCACATTTTCTTCTATTTTTTTTTATTATTTTGACTTTGTTTTATTATTTCTTGATATCTCATGGTGCCATTAGTTTCCAGGTGCCCAATAGTAATTTTTAAGGAATGATTTTATTCAATATGCTTTTATGCCTCTTTTACCATTTGGCCAATCTGATTTTTTAAGGTGTTACTTTCTTCAGCATTTTTATGCTTCTTCTTTCATAGTTTCATAGTTTTCTTGTATAACTCTCATTTCTTTTCCCACTTTTTTCTCTACCACTCTTATCTCTTCCTTTAACACTTTCAGGAATTCTTGTTTGGCTTGAGTCTGATTACCATTTTTCTTTGAGGCTTTGCTTGTAGCTGTTTTCAAATTGTTGTCTTCCTCTGAGTTTATGTCTTGGTCTTCTCTGATATTGTAGTATTTTTTTTTTTAGGACCAAGTTCTTTTTGTTGTTTCTTGCTCATTTTCCCACTTATTTCTTGACTTAAAATTTTATGTTAAAGTTCAGTTCTGTTTATTTGGAAGGGGGGAAGCTGTGCCCCCCCCCCAAGCTTCATACTTTTTGTACTGCTATTTTCAGAGGTAATTCTATGTGTCTGCAAATTTTCAGCACTTCTAAGTTGATGTGATCCAAGGAGAGATGTGGTCTCTGCTCTCTTGCTGTGCTCTCTCATCTTTACCTAGGAGAGGCCCTGGTCCCTTGCAGCCACAACCACCAATCCTTCTCTTGGCCCAGGAACTGTAACTTGGTCCCCTGTTCTCATGCAGACACAATCACTAGTGCTCCTCTTGGCCTCAGAACTGCAACCAGGGTCCTGCTCCCTTTTGACTGAAGAGAAGCATTCCTCTCTGCCGTAGATCTGTTACACAAAATTGCTTATGAACAGAGATAAGGCTATTCAGCACCAAGTCCTTCACCTAGTGCCAGCAAAGGGTTCCCTGTAATCTCTTTCTGAACAGTTGTCCAAAACTTTACTGTGCCTGGGATGAGACCTCCCAAGGCTACTTCTGCTACTGCACTCTAAGTTGGCTCCCTCCCCAGTGTCACAGACCTTTCCTGCCGATGTCCTAACTTGTCTTAGACTGGAAAAATAATTCACTCTGATCTATTGTTGACTCTGCAACTACAAAATTTTATCTGAGAAGCTATTTTTAAATTGTTTGGAGGGGAATGTTGGAAGAGTTCAGGTGGGTTGCTGCCTGTATTCCACCAGCTTGGCTCTGCCCTCTATTAAATATCTTTAAGGCAGGGGTGAGGACTCTTCTTTTTTCTATTGAAGAACCAGAGCATAAGAGTTTAGATAAAACTGACAGATATACAACATTTTTATTAAACAAGAATCTTTTGAGGATGAAAGGCAAGGCTTTGTTGGGATTAATGCTGGTGGGATAGGGAGTTTAATCAGAAACAGTTTATTGAAGTAGATGGACCTTTTCCCTGTAATTTAAAAAAAAAAAGGAAGAAAGTCACTTGGTGGGACAGGAAGGGCAGTAGGCCTAAGGCAAGATCTCATTTAATAGGCGGAGGACAAAGTTCTTCATTTGAAGGTGATTAAGAGGGCAAGCTTGATTGAAATGCTAGATTGAAAATAACTATACTAGTATTAGGAAGGCAGTGTGACACAGAATGAATAGACTTTAGGCTTCAGAATCAAATCATCTCTGCTATTTCCTAGGTGTCTAACTACAAGTGAGTACTGGTCCCCAAACAATTCTCTAATATTATATATAATAGGAATTGGCAGATCTATCTCATGGGGGAAAGTTTCCACACTGGGAGTTCTCTATACTGATAAAATCACTGGTCTAGATCCTCTTCCCCCTACTGAAAAAAAATAAAACAACCCACAAAACTAGTAATAGTTCATGTTTATATAATTCTTTTTGGTTTAGAAAGTGTTTTTTGCATTATGCCTGCTGGGATTGAAGTTGACATATAACAAGGGATGACAGCAAACATATGGCTGGAAGCTATGTAGTAGAGCTTTGAAAGCAACTGTTATACATGTGTATTTGATTTATAATCATCATCACATAATTTAGTTCATAAGTATAAACCCCTCCTTAGATTATTGTCTATTTATTCCATGTGTTTTAGCCTTAACTGCCCAAACTTATTTTAAAGTTCTTTTGGGGAAGAGATTATGACGTCTGTGCATGCTCAGCAGCAGACAAGGCAAAGAGTAAGCAAACAATAAATAAATATGTACATGTCTATTAATTAATCAATGATGAATATTTTATAGTTTCCCATAGATGATAATGGAAAACTAGTGGTAGGATTAGGGGTAAAACTTTTTCATATCTGTTATCCAATTTGTTCATCACAATAGTCCTGTGAGTTAGGCAATTAAAGAGAATAATCAACCATATTTTATGGGTAAGAAAACTGAGACATAGTGAAGTTAAGTAATTTGTCCATAGTTCAAGTGACTAGTAAGTAGAAGAGCCAAGTCTAGAACTCAAGTCTCCTAGTATATTAATCTTGAATTGGATTGAAGAGAAGGAAACATCTAAAGTTGGCAATTGACTTTATTCACTTAGAGTCCATAGGAAAGAAATTTAATAGACACAAAAAATATTTAACTTAGTAACCTCAATTCCAAAACTAGTATTGAATAGTAGGCAAAGTTGAGGTTGGTTGAGGCCATACTTATACTGATGAAGGAATTTGACAGTCAACTTTTATTTTTCCCCTCAAAAAAAAAAAAAAAAGATGGAAAACATGTGTAACACTGGTGATGAGATAGAGTATTTTAGGTTTATTCAACAACTCCTATTTGTCCCTCACCCTACTACTACCCCATGGCTAAGATGGGTTTCCTGACACAAATATTCCTTCTCCACTCTTGGAAAGAATCATATAGAATGTACTATTCTCTTTTCCTTATGCTAGCTCTGAGCTCCCGAAAAAGACAGAGTTTCTGGCAAAACACATCAGTACCAGATCTATAGTTGTTCTCTGGGGATATTTCTCACTCAGTTTCCTTCTTCAAACTAAGTATACCCAGACTAGCAAAGCCCTATGGCTAATGTTGTTTATAAAGACAAAGTAAATGTCTAAATCAAAGAAAAGCAAACAGACTCTCACTGTACACAAAAAGAAAAGGTTTCAGGCTTTCATGAGGGAGAACAAGGGAAGAAAGGAGATACACGATTACCTCTTAGGTATCTATAGAATGGGGTTTCATTTTTTTTTAAAAAATCATCTGTCCCTATATTCTTTTTATCTGATTGGCCCAAGCAACCTTGCTCCCAGAGTCCTTGTCTCTTTGTGGCAATTCCTCTCTCCTTTGTCATCCATCTCTAGCCTTCCTTTTGGATATTTTTTTCAAGAGACTAATCCACACCTCGTAAAAGGATCATCTGGTTGTGGCTGATTTTTTGGAGTTTGTTTAAGACCTTTTTTCCAGACTGTTTTCTATTGTTATGTCCTAGGCTTTCAAGAACCACTCCCTTATATTTAGGAGGAAAAGAAGCATTTATTAAATGCTTAATATATGCAATGTACTGTGCTAAGCATTTAGAGTATTAAGTCTTCTGCAATCCTTAACCTTACCACAGCTTCTAATATCTCCTTTAAAGTAATAATAATGATGATGATGATAGCTTTAAAATTTTTTATATAAAATAAAGACCATTAAAGTTCCCTGGTCCTCAGTGACTAAAATCTGCAAGTGAAAATATCAATTCTGAATATAGACATTTTTCTGCATTAATTTTAACTGATCTAGAACCAAGGAGTAGGGGACAAAAGGTTAAAATAAAATGGAAATGGACCTTACGGGAAAAGTAGAAGTGAGTGTTGTTTTTGTTTTTTGTTTTTTGAATGTGGGGAACAGAACGGTTCCTGTTAACTGTGAATGAAGAAAGAAGTATGTAGGAGGTGCATTTGATAGCATTTTCTGATAGAAAAAAAATGTTCCCAGAAAACCCTAGGACTTATGGATGAAAAAGATAAGGAAAATGAAGCCTTTTATTAAGAAAACAACAGGGAATTTGATAGATATTTTTCATCCATGTGGCCATGGCAAAAACTAAGAAGTCTAGAAATATGCCATGCAGGTTCTGCTATATTTATCATAACAACATTGTGAAGAGAAATAAAACTGGGAACGTTTTAGATCAAGACTTGCTGATTTTCATTAAAGACAATGAGAATATAATGACCATAACAATAACTCACATTGATGTGGCATTTAAAGATAACCAGAGACAGAGTTATCTGAAATGGTGACTTAGACATGCAGAGTAAAAGCAGCCTGTGTGGGGGAGTGGGAAACCAGAACAAAAATTCTCAAAACTTAAAGACCAAAAATGAGAGCAGAGCCAAAGAATATCAGTGTAATTGAGAACTCAGAGCATCCCACACTGACCTGGAATAGACAATGATTATACAGCTGCCCAGGGAAAGAGACCAGAAGAAGTAAAATAATTCCAGTGGTGCTGATTTCTTTTAAATCCTAAGGTATTATTTTGAGTGTAAAACACCTCCCCCACCCCATGTAGCTTCTGAATGCAATGTGTTAACTATAGGTTTTCTGGGAGGAAAACATGATCTTATATTCTGAACAACTATCTTAGTCTCATTTACTTAATAATTTGTTTCTTCTCTTTTATCTAGTAATAATATGAAGGGAAATAGTAACCTGAGCAAAAGATAGTCAAATATATTAATTTAACAAAACTTGAAGGCAGTTGTTGAATGTAGCTCTCATGAACATTTATTTAATCCAACAAACTTCTTTTGATCACCTCCAATGTGCCAAGCACTATGTTAGATACAAAGATACCTAACATTCATGGTCACTGTCCTATCATCAGAAACTTCAGAAATTAAAATAAAAAGGTGTCTTTCACTTATTCTATTTGGTAACTGGAATATTTTGTTTTGTTTTTATGTGGTCATCATTAGATATTAAACTTAGTCCTAGACCTTGGTGGAATTTTTCCATTATAAAAAACAAACTCTTCTCTATTTTGCCAAACAACAGATGAGTGACCTTGAGGATGTATGATATATATGTAATTCAAGGAATATTTTTGGGTCAAATTCTCAATTGAACTGATCAATTGAATTTTCAAATGACTAAATCATTCCTTGTTGTTGCTGAATACAATACAAGACAAGATTAAATATAAAAAAAGAGGGAAACAGTTATACTTTTTGGTTTTATTCATTGTCCATTCCTTCTCTTCCACCCACTTTCACCCTCTCCCCTGGGAAATTTCTCTGACCTGGAGATTGAAGCACTGGAAATCCTTAACAGTTTCACACAGGAGAAGGTTAAGGAAATGATTAATCATCCTGTTCTCTAGTGTAGAAATAATTGCATATTTTGGCTTAGTCTATTGGCTCTCAGAACTTATGTTAGAGGATGGTAAGTTCACCTTCTAGAATTCTCACTGACGCAGTGGACCAATCCGTGAATGCATTTCCATTCTCTCATTTCTCTCCCAGGCCCTAACTTTTCCTTCCCCTGATTCTCTGTGGAACAGCTGAGGGTCTGAAAGAAGTCCATATGGGGAGAAGGAACCTGGAAGAAGGTTGAGAAGTGATAAAAATGCCTACTCGGCATTTTTATGTCTAAAGAGATGTACTAAAAATATCATAACTGTATTGTAGGTTGATAATAGATGTTTCATAATTCTTCCTTGGAACTTAGGGCCTCCCTCAGTTTGGAAGAAAATACCAGAAATATAGGAATAATTCCTCTCAATTCTAAGTACCTTGCACTTTTTGGCATATAAAAAAGGCATGTGATACTGACTTTGTTTTGTTGGAAAATAAAACAGTATTTTCAGTTTCTGTGTAAAAAAATACATAAATTTAAATTCAATAAATCAATCAGATCTTAGCAAGGTCTTTGCCACCCCAAAAACTTAATTGGAATTTAGGAGTTATTTTATAGAATTAATTAGGACTGGAGCATTAGCCAATTTAAAGAAAAATTCTACAAAGGTTAAGATATCCTGGCAGAAGCACTTAAAGATTAAAGGATAAGGATGAATTCTCAATATAAAATAAATCTGATTACGTACAACACAAACTTTAAGGTCATAGCACCACAAAATGCTAGAATTGGAAAGGATGTAAGAGATCAGCTCATCTAATTGAAAAAGAAAAGAAAGAAAAAATAGTAATGACAAAAGCACCTAAAAAGAAAGACAACATAGCCAGTAACTGGTATGTAGTCACTAAATACCACATCAGTGAAAATTGGAAGAATTAAAGTCAATAAAAATAAGTGGGCTTTTTTTTTTGTAAATATGGAGAGCCAATTGACAGTAGTCCTTTTCAAATGATAAGCTTATGTACTCTTTCCTTTCTGAGTACAGAAAGTGAATTCATGAGATATTATTCCACAATTTTCTTTTAAATAATTATTTTAAAGGATGTACTGTTTAAAAACATTGAGCCCTACAAAGCAAATGTGAAAAAGCAAAAAGCTTAATCTGGAAATAGAATTGCTTGAATTCATTTCTGGCTCACCTGCATTGGTAGGCATTGCTATAGCAACAGAAAAAAATATCTGAAACTGTCAGGGAAAAAAATAGGTGAGAAACAACACTAGACCACAGAGAATCATATAAAGAATGTCACAAAGGGTAGAAAGGAAAAAAAGTCAAGCCCAAAAGTGAATAGGAAAACATGAAAGAGGAGAAATGAAGGAGTTGAGGGGTTGAATCAAAATGAAAGAATAAAAGAAAAATGCTTCAAAATTTCATCATTTGTGCATTATCAATTAAAACAGGTGACATTTAGAAATGTAAACAGATGCTTTTAACTCATGAGTCCTTCAAGACCTGTTTTAAAACTATTCTCATGAGTCCTACATGGGAAAGAATAGTTCTCCTTTCCCATCATGCAAGGCTGTTGCAGGTCTGCTGGGGAGAGAGGGCCAGTGTAGAGTCAGAAAAGCTGGAGTTCAATACCATTGGAATGAAGATTCCATTATTCATTTAGCAGCTTTTACCTTACTCCCCAGGAAAACATGAGGAAAACAATGGATACAGAATCACAGGACCCCAGATCTGAATGGCAAGTCAGAGTCAACAACCATGTGCAGGTCTCTTAAACTCTGATCCTTAATTTCCCTATCTGTTAAATGTGATGTTGGACTAAATCACCTCTGAGGATTCTTTTCTGATTCTAAATCTATGTCTTTTAAAAGAATTGCCACTTTAACACTGGAGATGTTTTAACCAAGCTCTTCATCCAGCTATTACATTGGCTATGCATACTTCAAGATAAGAAAACAAGAAGCCAATCAGGTGAATGAACTCTAGGCGGAGATGTATGTAAATAATGATTCTGGTGCCAGAGAAAAGCAGGAATAAAGTTGCCTTCAAATAATTTTTTTGGTGAGGCAATTGGAGTTAAGTGACTTGCCCAGGGTCACACAGCTAGTAAGTGTGTAAAGTATCTGAGGCCGGATTTGAACTCAGGTCCTCCTGAATCCAGGGCCAGTGCTCTATCCACTGCGCCACCTAGCTGCCCCATCAAATCATTTTTAAGAAAAATTTAGTTGAAAAAAAGACCTCATGGCAGGAGAGACCCCTAAAAGTGCAATTAGGAGTCCAGTTCCAATCCCCATTCTTGCTGACTGTTGTTTCTATTTGAAGGAGTACAAGTGTTATTAGTGCCTTTTAAATGTTGCATTCTAAAGTAAAAAATTGTTTTTAACCCCACCCCATCCACTTAGGTATAGCACTGTCTCTAGAGACTAAAGAACCTTTAGACCTAATGATCATTACAGTGCAAGTCATTGACTGAAAAATGAAAATTAGGAAATTATTTCATTTTAAATATCATTTTTCTTCCTCTTCGTCCTTGTACCTCTCAGGTGAATTGTTGGAAGCCTAGAAGTCCCAATAATATCATCTTCATGTGACATTCAATCAATCAATAATCATATATTAAGTAGCTATTATATGCCAAGAAAGAGGCAACATGTATAGTGGATAGAGATGTGACATGGAAGCCAGGAAGATATGGTTCAAGTCTCACCCCTGACTGTTAGTTACCCTGAACAAATTATTTAACTTCTCTATGCTCTAGGAATGCCTCTAAGACCATAATTTGTAGAGAATATGCTGGACTTTAATAGAATAGGAACTTTTCTCAATCTGGAATTCCCTACACCAATGAAATCCTCTATCTTTTATGTGCCAGATAAAGTGCTGAACTCAGTATATGAAAACAAAAGTGAAATAGCCCTTCCTTCAAGATAATTGTATCCTTGAGGGATAGGTGCAAACATTGTACATGTTTAAGTAGATACAGAACCTAGATCAAAGGAAGACAAGGTAGTCTGGAGAGAAATGGCTATAGAAGCTGGAGTCATCAGGAAAGATTTCACAGGAAAGGTGTCTCTTGAGCTGTCTTAAAGGAAACCAAGAAGTGAAAATAAAGAAAGAATGGTTCCCAGGAATGGGGGACAGCCACTCCAATGGTGAGGAGATGGTATGTCTTGTGTGAGGAACAGCAAGTTGGGCAGTATATATGGACCCTTAGCCCAGTGCTGGACACATGGTAAGCACTTAATAAATGTTTAGTGATTGGACAGTAGAGTACAGGAGGGGTGAAATGTTTAAGACAACTGAAGAATAGGGAAGGGGCAGGTCAAATAGAGATTTAAATACCAAACTCAAACCAAATGAGGAGAAATAAACTTCTTTTTCTTTGAATTGAAATATTCTAATGAAAAAAGAAGTTTTGAAACATATGCTCTACTGGATTTTCAGCTTGTTTGGATTTTAAACAATTTTGACTCATTGCCCTATATCTTCAGGCAGTTGGATCCCCCACCTGGGTCAACCAGCAGACATTATATTTTAAAATAAAATGTTTCCCCTGAAATTATAACTATGAAATGAAAATTGTTTCCCTATTAACCACTAAGAAACCATGCATCCCTTAGTGTCTCCTATATAAAAAGTAATGTTTCTGATCTCTGAAAGGGAAAACATAAATTGATACCAATAGCCACTTATTCTACAAACTGTTACTAATAATGCCTTTTAAAATTAGTTTATATTATATAATATTCATAAGCAAAGTTCATATTCAGTTCAAAGCTTGTTTTAAATATTTCTACTATAACCATTAAATAAGAACATAATTTTATTGAGAAAAGTCAACAGAAAAAAAAAATTAGTTCAGCAGCATTATGGACAGTTTTTCATCATATCCACCATATGAAACACTACAGAAATTTTGCTAATATGCCAGTGAGTTTTTCCATGCCAGACATTCTGATTCATTTACTATATCCAGCCCCCTGCCAAATCAATTATAACACAAACAGATGGACTGACCAGCCAATCAAAGATCTTTGCCATGATTGTAAGACACCTGAGCCCTAAGGCCCATGAGAGGATATAGTGTTTAATGCAGTCAGTTCTCTTAGATACTGAGGGAATTTGGCTTCATGTGTCATATACCTCCAGGGTAAATTTGAACAAAGATCTGCGTAATATTTACATTTCTCCATAGACATAATGTAAGTAATATGACTCAGCATCCTGTGTCTATGACTAAGACTGGATGAATGAATTTTTTTGCCTTTTTTTTACTCAGCTTCTTTTTCCTTTCTTTTCCTTTATCTGCTTGCAATAACTATTTCTTCAGGGTTTAACTCAATTTTCCATTAGGAATGAACTTTTTGGAAATTATCTTTGAATATTTCAATGAATTCATGATGTCACTAGTGTGGTACTTCCTTCTGCTTGTAAAGGCCACATGCTACATGGAGAATCCTTTCTAGAAATTCTCCACATAGGATCTACTCAATTTATTGACAGCCTTCTCCTGGTTCTTTTCATAATTCATGACTACCATATACAGTTGAACATTCCATCTGTTGGTATCCTTCATTCTCCATATATGATATTCCTACTTCCATTTTCAATAATAAATGTCTCTGATGGTGTCCTTAATACAATTTCCTCTTTGAAAACTATCTTTGCTGATAGTTCACTCACACCCACCATGCCATTTTCTATTATCCTTTGGGTCATCCACAATTCTAATTTTTCTAAGATTATCACATCCTATCTTTGAAAGCTATTATCAATATATTGAAAAATAAAAATGTCTCAACCAGAAACCAGCTTGGAATCACTAAAAGTGCCACATAATTTTGCAATCCAATCTCTTGTTTTCTGTTATATCCTCAGCTCATTGTTTAATAATAAGATCTTTCTATGATAAATATAGTGGCAAACTAAATCAGTGTATTGCCTATAAAACTGCATGTCCTAATTTCCGTAATCATAATTCTACTTGTTTCCAGTGTGGAAGATCTCTTGAGTAACCCACATGTCACAGAAAAGGCTCCCTAGTATTGTAGTGCTCAATTCCATCAGAACAATGTTATCTCCAAGCAGGACCATCTACCCTTAAGGGAATCTCTCCTGTGGAAGTCATACAAGAAGCCCTCCATTTAAAAAATAATAATAATTTGATTAATGCCTTTGATTCTTATAGCATATTAATTTTCAAATATAGCTGCTACCACCCCATTCCATCTCAGGAATATATCTTCCCTTGTAAGAATGAAGAAGAGTTAAACACAAATAATGGAGATAGTTACTGAATTTGACAATGAATACAATAT
This sequence comes from Dromiciops gliroides, assembly GCF_019393635.1. NCBI lineage: Eukaryota > Metazoa > Chordata > Mammalia > Microbiotheria > Microbiotheriidae > Dromiciops > Dromiciops gliroides. Next base: position 453,944,594 of record NC_057863.1, read on the forward strand.
GATGCTTGTGTCTTTCTGTCCAGTAGGGGCAGGTAGGTGGCACAATGGATAGAGCACTCTACCTGGGGCCAGGAAGACTCATCTCTCTGAGTTCAAATCTGCCTTCATATAATTAATAGCTGTGTGACTCTGGTGAGTCATTTAACCCTGTTTGCCTCAATTCCTCATATGTAAAATGAACTGGAGAAGGAAATGGCAAATCACTCCAGTATCTTTGCCAAGAAAATCCCAAATGGGGCCAGGAAGAGTCAGACACAACTGAATAACAACTTTCTGTACAAAGGCAGAAGAATCTATTCCATGAGTTCTCAGGATCAATGTTGGTTTTTCAATTACTCAGCCTGGCTTCTCTTTAATGATCATTTTTTTCTTTTAAAAATGATCTATTTTAATTTTATTGATGCCTTTTCTTTCTTACAATACAGTCATTTCCATGTATATCCCACCCCACTGCCCTACTCCAAGGAATCTTCCCATGTGATAAAGAAAAACAATAAAGGAAATCCCTAGTACAGAGACCTTATCTAATGGTATATGAAACATTTTATCCCCCATAGTTCCTCACTTCTCTAATGAAAGGAAGAAGTTCCATTTGTTCATCTCTTCTCCAGGGCCAATATTGGTCATTGTAATTATATGCCATTGGCTTTGATTTCATTTTTTTCTTTTCACTTGCATTGTTTTAGTCATTATATATATTATTCAGCTTCTGGTTATTAAATTCTTCATTGGTTAATTTTCCCTAATTCTTTATATTATTTGTATTTATGCCATTTTATATGCACAATAACTTTCTATTAAAAATATAACTACAGTTTGTTCTGCCATTCTCCAATAAATGGGCACCTCCTTTGTTTTTAGTTCTTTGCTACCACAGAAAAGTACAGCTATGAATGTTTTGGTACATATTGAACCTTTCTTTGTTCAACCTTTCTGGGTTATATACACATAGTAGGATCCCTAAGTCAAAAGAAGTGAATGTTTTAGTCACTTTTCACAAAATTACAAAAAGTTTCCTAGAAAGGTTGGAAACAATATTTTTCTTTGTTAGATGTAAAGAGGGAAAGAGAAAATATGGAAAGGAATGTAGCTCACCTAGCAAAATGAGAAAGTCATTCAGCTTCATCTATTGAAATTACATTGGACTTGTTTTTATATAATATATCAATAATATAATATTTAATATAAAGAAACATATACTTGTCACCTCCCCCAAAATATTGTATATATCATACATTATACAAATTAAACAAAATATAATTGCAAATGAAGCTTGCAAATATAAAAGTCATAAATACTGATGCAAATAATGGATGCAGAGATAATTGAGGATTAAACTTGACTATTCACAAGAGAATAGTGATTAAGACTTACACATAATGATGGGGCTGTTCACCTTCTACAACCTTGAGAGCTGAGAGCAGTTTCCAGATCTTATGACTGAGCATGTGCCTCATAGCAATCATTAGTCACCAAACCGGCTTCATGTTCCCTGCACTCAGGCACATGGGTTGCCTTGCACACCACAATAATTCCAACTCTTGTGCTTCCCTTCATTATGCTAACTATGCTCATTCTGAAGTACCATTATTCCCAGTGGGGTCTTCACAGATGCTTCTTCAATTTAAAAGACTGATTTTTTTTGCCTGTGAATTATAATCATTATTAAATGTTGTGTTTATATAGGGCTTTTCATCCAGATATTTTGAACCACTATGTAAAAGTCTTCTGGCTCCAAATATTAAGATCTCCATTACATAACTGGCTTAAGTTTGCTAATATTTTTTCAAAGGTTTTTTTTTTCACCATCATTATCATTGCAATTGCTTGAAATTTGACATTCAGAATTTAATTTTCTTGCATATTTGTTATTTGAAAATGATTTTGATACAGACATATATATAAGCATTACAGGAACGTCTTATCGCTACACTTTACTTGCCAGATTAAGGAATGGATTTTGTTCTTGTTGATGCTATTATTGTTGTTGGATTGTTGTGTTCAACTCTTTGTGACCCCATTTGGGGTTTTCTTGGCAGAGATACAGGAGAGGTTTCTCATTTCCTCCTCCAGTTCATTTTACAGTTGAGGAAACTGAGGCAAATAGGATTAAGTGACTTTCCTGGAATCATCAGCTAGTAAATTTCGCAGGCCAGTTTTTAACTCAGGAATATGTCTTCCTGACTCCAGCTTCAGCATTCTATCCACTATAACACCTAGCTGCCAGGAAATGGATCCCAGTCTATAAATTCAAGTATCCTTAAATGAACAATTAATTCATAAATTATTATTGCTATTTGATGCAGATCTTGCATATGTGTGTGTATTGATACACACACACATGCATAGAAAAAAATTTTACAAAAGAAAAGGGCATTTATTTTGATAATTTAAAATTACACTTGAAGAAACCAAGGCAGTTTCAATTTTTTTTTGGAAAGTATTAGTAACACATTAGAGGGGGAGTAGTGAATAAAGCAAACATTGCATTTGGAGTCATAAATACCAGGGTTCAAATCCTTCCTCAAACATTTACTTGCTTTGTGACCCCTGAACAAGTCATTGAACATCTCTCAGTCTCAGTTTGTTTAACAAAAAAATGAGATATAATTGTACCTACCCATGATTATTCTGATAATTAAATTAGATCATATGTCTAAAGTGCTTTGCAAACTTAAAAGTGCTATGTAAAAGTCAGCTATTTTTATTTTAATTATTGTCAGTATCACCTTCAAAACCAAATTGCAACAAAAAGCAAGCTATGGTATAGACTTGTTATGTAGGAGTATGTAAATAACTCATCTCTTCACAGAGAATGAGTAATTTGACTTCCTAATCAACCAGTCACAACTCTAGCATTGCTAAACCTGCATGGATCTGAAAACAAGCAGTCTTGGGTGATCCCTGCCTCACTTCATTCTTATTTCCTTTCAAGCCTACCTCTACCCTATTATATTCTGGACCATTCATCAATTGCTATCCTAAGCCTTTGGCTCTTAGTATGTTTAACACTGAGTCAATCAGTTGTTATGCCTTGTCACCCCAGTTCCTAGAGATGTAACTCCAGAGATAACATGATATAGTAGAATGAGGTCTAGCTCTTGAGCCAGAGGACTTAGGTACAAAAGTCACCTGTGGCACACAGTGACTGTTCTCAGACAAGCCGCTGAAACTTGACTTCTTTTTTTTTTTCTAATTTTTTTTTTAGTGAGGCAAGTGGGGTTAAGTGACTCGCCCAGGGTCACACAGCTAGTAAGTGTTAAATGTCTCAGGCCAGATCTGAACTCAGGTCCTCCTGACTCCAGGGCCGGTGCTCTATCCACTGACCAACCTGGCTGCCCCCAAAACTCAACTTCTTAATTCATAAAATGAGGGAGTTAAACTAGATAAGCTCTGAAATCTCTTTTTACCCTAAGATCTTGGGTGGTAAGCAATCAATGAAACGGACAGCAAACATTTATTAAGCCCTTTCTGTATACCAGGAAGTGTCCTTGTCATTGGAGTAACAAAAACAAAAGTGAGATATTTCTTGTCTTCCTAGAGCTTACATTCTCTTTAGGGACACATGTATACAAATAAGAAATACATAAGATAATAATAATAGCTAATAATAACTTTTATATACTACTTACTATGTGTCAGTCACTGTGCTAAGCACTTTACAAATATCATCTCATTTGATTCTCACAACAACCCTGGGAGATAGGTGCTATTACTATACCCATTTTAAAGATAGTAAAATTGGCTAAAATATATAAAATAAGTGCAAAGTGTTTAATTCCAAAGAGGCATTAAAAAAATCAGGAAACATCACTGGACAGACCTGGAACTTGAACTGATCTTTGAAGGGACCCAAAGATTCAAATAGGTAAAAGTGAGAAGGGAGAGCATTCTGGGAATTGGGGGGGGGTGGGGAAAAACCAGTGCAAAGGCCCAGAGGCTGCTTATGGGAAATAGCAAGGAGGCCAACTTGTTTGGAGCACAAGGTAGTTGTGGGATTGGTAAAGAGAAGGGGAAAAGTTGGAATAGTATTGAGGAAAGGGAGTCAACAAGACTTTTCCATTAATTCAACATAGGAGGTGAGGGAAGTTAAGAGGTGAAAATGAATTCTAGGTCACTGAGCAAGCAGCTATAGCTGTTAAGAGTTATCATTTAGAAAGTATGAAAATGGATCCCAGCTGAGCCTGAAATGAATTATCAGACGGGAGAGCACTAGCGCTGGAGTGAGAGAACATGGGTTCAACTACCACCTCTGACATTTATTATTCATGTGAACTTGGGCAAGCCATGACCTTCTTATCTCCATTTTCTCTTCTGTAAAATGAGGGCTTGAACCTGATAGCCTCTGACCTCCCTTCTAACTCTAAACCAATGATCTTGTGATCTATGATCCTAAAAGATGGTCAGGTTTAGACCCAAGAGATGAAGAATTAACCAACTGATATTACACAAGAGATCAAGTCTAGGCAAAAGACCAAGATTAGGAACAGGATACACAGGATTAACTAACCTAAAACCAGGATCCTAAGACATATCAGGGGCAGCTAGGTGGTATAGTAGATAAAGTGTTGAAGCTAGAGTCAGGAAGACATCTTTCTGAGTTCAAAATTGGCCTCAGACACTTACTTGCTATGTGACCTTGGGCAAGTCACCTAATTGTGTCTGCCTCAATTTCCTCATCTGTAAAATGAACTGGAGAAGAAAATGGCAAACCACTATGGTATCTTTGCCAAGAAAACCCCAAATGGGGTCAGGAAGTAGGACATGACTGAAACAATTGAACAACAAAGACATATCAGAGATCAACCTGCCCAAGGTAAGTGGCGTGAAAAACCAGAGGTATAACTAGTAGTAGTAGTAGTAGGCCTCCACCAGTTGCAGGTGACCACGGATCAGTGCCTTGAAGAGCCACAGGCCACAGTATGGCTGTGTAGTCTGATATGATATGGGAGCCACAGCTCCTGAGTGACTTACAACATGGGATGCAGCAGTTACCAGTTATATCTACCCCATGAGGAGTAGTCCTCTCCAGGGCACTGGCCTGGGCGGATCAATATGGAAAACAAGCTGTTGCCCATGCAGCAGGTTTCCCCTCTCCGCAACATTGGTGGATCCAAAGGAGAGGCAGAGCCAATACAATCTGGCACCAGTGCCACCGCAGGAGTTACCAGAGGGATGTGATGTCTAACATTCAACTGCCTAAGGGACTCCAACTCCTGATTTTTCCTCAGGGTTAACTCCCAAAGCCTTTCCCATATATGGGTATAGCCGCAAGGCAGCAGAGGTTTAAAATCAGGGTTCCTTCCCCTGATTTAAGAGGTATAACTAATGCAAAATAAATATGGACCAACATTTTGAAGAGAGCATACTCCCTTCTCTACCATACTGAGCCAAGATCTTGTCATTATGACAGGCAATTGTTCAAAAAATATTTTTAAAGTGTTCTCTGTGTGCTAGGCCCTGTGCTAATTGTTAGGGATAAAAAGAAAGGCAAAAAAAGCATGCCAACCTCCAAGGAGGTCAATTCTAATGGGAGAGACATCATGTAAACAATTTTGTACATATAAAATACATATAGCATAAATGAGAGGTAGTCTGAGAGGAGAGGCATTAGGGGAAAGCAGAAGGGGACGGACAGGAAATAGGTATCAGGAAAGTCCTATTTTGGAAGACAGAATTTTAACTGAGTCTTGAAAGAATCCAGAAAAGCCATGAGGGAGAGGTGAGGAGGGAAAATATTCCCAGAATGAGAAAAAGCAGAATCTAAAGAGGAAGTATCATGTGTAAGGAACAGAAAGAAGGCCAGTGGAACTGGATCACGGAATACATGGTAGAGATCAAAGGTAGGGAAGGTAACCATTAAGCAAAAGGATGATATGATGAAACCTGTGCTTTAGGAATACCATTTTGGCAATTGAGCAAAGGCAGGATTGGATCATGGGGTAAGCAGGTTCCAAGCAAACTCTTCAGATAGTCCTGCTTCATTGGAGAACTCAAATCACTCTGTGCTATACTTTCTATCTTCTTCCAACCTCATCTGGAGAGAGTCAATGTGTTCTACTTCTATGATTGTGGTCCTGGATACCATGGAATTTGAAGGCAATTTTCTTTTGAGGCTTGAGTTATAAATATGTAAATATGATTTCTTATTCTTTTAAAACATCCTGGCTGGTGGATCACCTAACACAAACAAGCATCTGCTTACAGAGGCAATTTCTATATTCAGATTAAGGGACACTGAGTTCATTTTCTCCATTTCTAGATGTTATATGAGCAATTGAGTTTTTGTATTCCTATAAAATTGTATCTGTCAAATACACACACAAAATGAACTCACTTGATGTGGCATTTTCTATGGGTTCTCTGTTTATCTACAATGATATCATAGGTGTGCTTATTATTTCAAAGTCAAGTGATATTTGCTTTTATATCAAGTGTTGTTGAGTATACACATCTTAACCTGGAAGAGGGATGAGGGGAGAGGGGAGGGCATTTATATGCATATTTGTTCTCTTCTTTATGGAGAAGAAAAAAAAACACAACTAAACAATTACCTGAAATTGTGATTGTAACTTAGAGTCATGTTTTTTTAACAACATAAACTTTGAAAAACCCTTAAACTTTGAAGCCCTTGTACATGATGGGTGCTCAATAAAAGCTTGCTGAATGAATGAAAATGTCATTAGCTTAAGAAGTGAAAACTTTTAAAGTGACTCCATGAATAGCTTATGGAAAATGACATACTGTTCCACATAGTGGTATTAAACAAATACAAGGTTGAAAGTGACTCTCTTACATACAAGTACTGCAGGAGAAGGTCCATAATCCTTAGTGGACCATATACTGAATCCAACAAAATATTTCTCTTACCTTCCCACCCAACCCACCACCAAATTCAGATGATATGAGGGTCAATTAAAAGAATATAACAATTCATCATTTGATAGAAAGCACGAGATTCAAGTATGAGCTGAACTACTTTGTGAGAGCATGTATAATGGAAATAGTGGTAGATCTGGAGGATGGAAAGACCTGAATTTAAATCTTGCCCCTGACCCTAATCATGTGACCATTAGCAAGACACTTCATATCTCTGAGCCTAGGTTTCCTCGTCTGAAAAAAGAGAATGGATAATAATGGCTAAAATATTTATCTCACAAGAATTCATTGCTGTGAAGTTCAAATGACATAATATATATAAATCACTTTGAAAAGCATACATATCTATTATTATCAATCACCTCTCTTGGCTCTAGTTTCTTCATCTCTTACATGAAGGGCTTATCCTAGATATCTCTAAGTTTCTTCTAAGCTCTAAATCTACATTCTGATAGTTATAATCTATAAAAAGCAGAGAGGTAATCCTTTAACTTTGTTTGAATTTGCTAGGTCCACATAACATAATAAATCACTTTATATAATAAATATGTTCCAAAAAGTTATTATAAAATATATTTTTGAAAGTTGAATTTATCTTTAAATGTTATATGGAATCTTGCTATTTAAATTATACTATGTTGTTATATTTATTATATTATTATCACTCTTTAATAAATCACATTTATTGCAAAATTATATTTTACATATATTTATTTTCTTTAAAATAAATAATATATTCTTAATTTGCCTTCTCATTTTAAGAAATTGATAGGATAGAATCTTATCAATCCACAGCATTACAAAGGGCCTCAGAGTTTACTTAGACCAAATTCTTGATCATTTGATCAATTATTAAACATGTATTAAGTGTTTACTGTGTGCTAATCATTTTGCTGATTACTAGAAATAATAGATTTGAATTCCAGCAATGCTCTTTACTCCTTGATTTTAGTGCTCTCCCTCTGAGATAACCCCCAGTTTCTCCTGTATTTATCTTGTTGGTATAAAGTTCTCTGTATGTTGTCTTCCCTGTTATAGTGTGAGCTCCTTGAGAAAAGGGACTTTTGGGGTACTTATTTGTATCTCCAGTCCTTAGCACAGTGTCTTACACATTATAAGATCTTAATAAATACTAGTTGATTGACAGACTGACTGCCTACATGTCTGTGGGCAAATCACATAGCCTCACTGCAACTCAGTTTCCTCATCGGTAAATTGAATACATTAATGCAGATGATATTTAAGGTCCTTTGCAGACCTATGTCACATGATCCAGGGACTCATTACCCCTAGTTCTGTCCTCTGGGGACAGTTTTTTTTTAATCTAATTCCTCTTTTACATATAATGTTTTAAATATTTGATGATAACTATAATGCACCAATCCTCTTCCCCACTCCCAAAGGCACTGAATCTTTTCTTCTCTGAGATAAACACCCCAAATTTCTTATTCTTATTATTCCTTATTTTATTATTATTCCTAACTAAGCTATATATGATATGAATTCCATTTTCCCCCATCCTGAAATATCTCTGGATATTTCATATATCTGGATATGGTCCAGCTTGTCAACATCCCTCCTAAAATATGACTCACCAAATTGTACACAATATCCAGATATATTCAGGTGATGTATAGTATGATATAATACTCTTCCCTCTTGTTCTGGACAGTGTGGATCTGTTCATTCAACCTAAGATTGAGTTAACTTTTGTGATTGCCATACAATATTGTTGATTTATATTAAACTTGTAAGTCCAGTAAAATACTTAGTTCTTTTTCACAGGAACTATTATCCAATACACATCCCTCATCCTTTACTTGTACAATTCATTTTTTCTTAACCTTGAACATCATGATCTTTAGACTACATCAAAAGAAAGGGAATTAATTTTACCTTTTCCAAGAGGGTATTGCCTAAAGGTGGTATATCCAGGATATTCCAAATTTTCTTCTTTCTAGTTGGGTACAGGGATGCCTGATCCTTCACCTCCCACACATGTGGTAGGTTAATGGTACAGGCCAGGAATTATTAAGGCCTCTAGCTGTTGTTTCTGATTGTTTCCTACCTCTGACATTGTAGGCAGAATAACACCAATAATTGACTAGTGAAACCCCATTCTACTATGAGACAAGGAAGTTTCCAGATGTAGTGGGTTCCAGAAAAAGGATGGAAGAGGGATGCCAGTCAGAAGCTGGGTTTGGATTAAAAGCATAGACAAACTACCATATATGTTCCTTATTGGTCTCAGAGGTAAAAACAACCAAAAAAAGACCTTTCAAAACAGAACAAAAACCACAGGTTTCTCAGACTACCATAGTAGTTTTATCAGGACCTGGTGACAAAATCATTGACAGCAGCTTAGTGCTATCTCAAAATCTTCTCATCTATCTTAATACTAACTATATTTTATATATATATATATATATATATATATATGTGTGTGTGTGTGTGTGTGTGTGTGTGTGTGTGTATGCATGTATTATGTATATACACACATACACACATAAACACATACACATGTGCATGTGTGTATATACATATATGTGTGTGTGTGTGTATACATATACACACAGGCACATATACTCTCTAAGAATAGAAAGAGAACCAAGGGCTAAACCTAGGGGGCTGTCCAGAGGTAGGGAGTGCCAGAAAGAAGACTTGGTGACTAGGAAATGAGATAAAAGAGTAAAAAAGGAGGTAGACCAAGAACCAGTATAATGTAGTATCATACAGGGCAAGGAAAGAGAGCTTTAAGAAGGAGGCACTAATTAACACAGCCTAATACTGCAGACATGTCAAGAAGAATGAGTATTTCAGAAAAAGCCTTTACTTTAACAATTAAAAGGTCACCGGTGACCTTTTGAAAGGGCAAATGGTGACCCAGCTTTTGTAGAAGTTAACAGTATTAGCTTGGACTGAGTGGTGAGGAACCCTGGAGCTATAGAGATGGATGAAAAATGTAACCTGAAAGGATAGCAAAAAAAAAAAAAACTGCTGTAGGGGAAGAGAATAAGCCCAAGTCAAAGAACAGAATAAAGATTTAAGGGAAAAAAAATAGATGTAGGTAGCCACTGGGTCTCTTGGAATCCCCAGTCTTTTGTAATTCTAGATGCCCTAACTTTTCTTCAAGGACTCTTTATTCTCTTGACTCGGCTTGCCCTGATGGCACTATGACCATCCCAAACAATTCTAACAGAGAGTATTCCTATTACTCTTGCCATGTCCTTCCTACTTCACCTTACTAAATCAGAAGAGAGGGTGATATAATGCTTGCCCAAACTGACACTTCTAGACTAGTCTTCCATTGTGATTAATTATTTCCTTCTCTTTTTTTAGTTTTTCTATAATCAGAATTGTTCATTTTATCCTCTTGGATCCTCTCTATCCCTTACTTTTTTTTTGTGAGGCAATGAGGATTAAGTGACTTGCCCAGGGTCACACAGCTAGTAAGTGTCAAGTGTCTGAGATTGGATTTGAACTCAGGTCCTCCTGAATCCAGGGCCAGTGCTTTATCCACTGTGCCACCTAGCTGCCTCATTTCCTTCTTTTAAGCTTATGACACCCAACTATACCATGTTGTAACCATCCTTGTTGTTGGCAACTATGCAACTCTGAAACATTCTTCCATTTCCTTTCTTATCTTTAAAACTTAGCTTACAATCTTCCTTTCTCCCCTGTCTCCTTCTAGTCTCCTTGGCAAGTCCAATATCTTTGAAGAAGGCCCTTCCACATTTTCTATCCAAAAACCAAATCAGGGACTATATTCCTTGTTTTATTGCCTCCACATATTTTCCCATGTTGTTCCTTATTCTTATCATCTCATAGTCACTTGTTCAACTCACCCATCCTTCAAAGCCCAGATAAGTTACTACCTCCTTTAAAACCTCATCTGATTCTGTTTAATGGAGGGGATAATTGAAATTAGAGGGGGGAGAATTGAACTTTCCTAAATTTTAGGATTTTTTTAAACCACCTATCAGCAGCACATCCCAGGAACAGAATAAGAACAGATGGAGAAGAAGGAAAGGCAATACCCAGGATTAAAGATCTCTTTCTCCTCAAATATACCTATCTTCCTAACTTCCCTACTTCATTGATGGTAGCTTAGTCCTTCTTATCACTCAGATTCACAACCTCAGAATCATCCTCAATTCTTTCCTGTTCCCAACCCCCAAATCCATTCATCAACTCAATGAGCACTTATTAAACCCCTAATTATGTCCAGGTCACCATAGTGGGTGATGAAGATACAAATCAATAAGCAAACTAGCTGTGTGATACTGTGCATCACTTAACCCCAATTGCCTCAAAAAACAAAACAAAACAAAACAAAACAAAAACAAACAAAGAAAAAACCACCCTTGTCCTCAAGGAGCTTACATTCTATTTTGGGAAACCTAAACCCAGATAAGTGAATACAAACTATATACCAAGCAAATGCAAAGTCATTTTGGCCCTCTTCTCTCCAGTCACATGAAAGTCCCCCTATTTCAGGCCTTGGTCAGCTCTTCCCTAGACTGTTGTATTAGTCTCCTGATTCCTCTCATTACCTCTCATCTTTCCCTTCAATCTAGCCTCCACATGGCTGCCAAACCTATCACTGGCCTGACTATTTCAGAGATGAGAATTATTATGGTTCATTAGGATATTTCAGAATTAAGGACCTTGGAAGACAAATAGTTCCAGATGATGGTAAAGTTTAAGGTGTGATGACTAGCAAGGCAAATTAATGACAAAATTCCATTCTTCCATGTGATTTTGGTGGTCCAGTCCTCTTATTCATTGATTTACAGGATGAAACCTAAAAGACTGTCAGATGAAGGCAGTGCCAAACTTTCTCCAATTACACTTTCTCCACCATGATTTTTTACATGAATGCATAGGTGGTTCTGATAATCAGAAGGCATGACTCCAGAGAGCAGCAGACACAGGAGCATTGTATATTTGATCACTATGCCTAGGAATGACAGTTAATTGCATTAGGAGTTTAATTTAAGCCTTTTTTGCAGTTTCTAAAAGTAAGTGGGAGAATGAATAGAACAGAATGTTCTCATTTTGCAGAAATAGAATAGCAAACTATCTCCGGAGAGAAATTAGACTGGATACTCTTTAAAAAGACACACATGAGAAGGGGCAGGGAAAAAATACCCTTTTGAAGCAATTTTATCCTTTGGTATTTCTGTGAATTTTTACCATAAAAGACATATTTGCAGAGTATATATATTTGATTTCCACAGCTGTAAAATGTTTCCATTCAAAGGTAAAGAAATTCAGATTCAATTTTGTTTTTAAAAATAAATTTAAAGCTTTTAAATGCTGAATAAACTATTCAACAGACGTTAAGGTTTGACTAGAGATTTAATCACCAAAGAATTATGATTAAATATGCTATTTTATTACATGCTTAATTGCCTTCTAGTTAATTTCACAAAAATTAAGCATCTATTGTATTTAGAACCTTGAAGTAGCTTACAATCTAGTTTTGAAAATAGAGAATACCAATAAATGGTAGAGTACAGACAGATAGATATTAAATCTGAAGATAGATGATAGACAGACATAGATGATGGATGGATGGATGGATGGATGGATGGATGGATGGATGGATGGATGGATGGATGGATGGATGGATGGATGGGAGAGATTTAAGAATACTTAAGATAATGTACCAGCTGCCAGATAGAGCATATTGTAAAATAATGCTGTAAGCATTCTTTAACTTACATTCTCTAAACTGTCTTCCCTGGGGCAAAGCTCTGCTTGCCCTGTCCTAGTTATATATATTCTCTCTCTCTCTCTCTCTCTCTCTCTCTCTCTCTCTCTCTCTCTCTCACTCGTTCTGTCTCTCTGTCTCTTTCACTCTGTCTGTGTGTGTGTCTTTCTGTCTCTTTGTGTCTTTGTCTCTGTCTCTGTCTCTCTGTCTCTGTCTCTCCCTCTCTCTCTGTCTCTCTCTGTCTCTCTCTCTGTCTCTCTCTCTCTCTCTCTCTCTCTCTCTCTCTCTCTCTCACTCTCTTGCTCTCTTGCTCTCTTGCTCTGTCTCTCTGTCTCTCTCTCAGTCTCTTTCATTCTCTGTCTGCACATGGGTGTGTGTGTCTGTCTCTCTGTGTCTCTTTGTGGCTTTGGCTCTGTGTCTCTGTCTCTTTTCTTTTTCTTTTTTTTTATTTGCGGGGAAATGAGGGTTAAGTGACTTGCCCAAGGTCACACAGCTAGTACGTGTCAAGTGTCTGAGGTCAGATTTGAACTCAGGTCCTTCTGAATCTAGAGCCAGTGCTTTATCCACTGTGCTTCCTAGCTGCCCCCTCTCTCTGTCTCTCTGTCTGTGTGTGTGTGTATGTGTGTGTATGTGTCTCCCTCTTTCAAGCTTGAACTGTACATAATCACTTTGATTGATATAAATTAAAGAAATGGTGAGAGATCAAGCCTGGAAAGTATTTTCCATACATCCTAAATAGCCAATACTAACTCTTACTTATATGTTCCAAAGTAGCGATAGAAATCTAGTTATCAAGATAGTCCATGAAGTTGGATAAGTAGTCTCAAATATTGAGAGAGTCTAAAGTTTTAGCACTGCCAAGTAGATTATAGATGTTTAGGCTGAATTGACTACTGCACATTTATCATGTTGGGAATTTTAAATAATAATTGACAATTTGCAATTTTAACAAATGTTTTAAAAACAGTGAAATGCTTTGTCCTTACTTATAATTATTGATAATGGGTTTCTCTATAGGAAGAGACTCTGCCAGGATCTAAGGTAAATTCCTGGGGTTTTAGCTTTTCAGGCTGAATCATTAGAGTAGACCCCCATATCTATTACCTTACCAAATCCAACCACCTCCAAACTATCACCAAATTCTGTCAATTCTTTCACTACCAACTGCCTTTGGTCCATTCCTTTTCTGTTTTTAGATACTCATCACATCGTGTTTACACAAATGCATTAAATTTGGCATTTCTAAATTTCATAAAAACAGATTCCCTGTATACCTAATCTGATTAAAATGGCTTCTTTTCCTGTTAAGGGGTTAAACATGTTTGAGAAAATGTCAGATGATTTGCTTGTTAAGAATCTAGCATCTGTGCTGGGAAATAACAAGACAGGAAGTTGTTGAGCTGAGAATTTTCATTCTTGACAGGTTCCTATCCCTCCTGAGTTGACATCCCCTATAGAATTTTATTCCATGGGACATAGGGATCCTACCTATTCTTCCTCTGAATACTTCTGAAATCTACTCCCCCCAAAACCCAGCCCAATGTTCTAGCCTGTCAAGATAATTATAGCCCCTGACTATCATCCAGTGTGTTATCCATCCCTTCCAGCTTTGTGTCATTTGTAAGACTTTATAAGGATCATTACAGGGGTGTGTTGGTAAATAGTTAGCAACTGACTGGAAAAAAAATGTAGGCAAGAAATACTTTTAAGCTTAATCTGCATTATTAACATTTTCTCCATCACATTCTTAATTCTAGACAATCAATACAACAATAAATCAAGGCCTTATTTGTAGCCTTTACCAATTTCCAATGTGTAAAACCTCACATGGAGAACTTAACAATTAGCTCTATAAGCTGGTTCCAGCCCTTAGACCATTTCTACCTGGACTCAAGTTGATAATAAATATTCAACATTCTAGGATCAATCACAGATCTCTAGGGTACTTGACTGAATACCTTCTTACAAATTGACATTTAATCATTAATGTAGTACTTAATGCTTTCTTTTCAAGCAGTTCTAATTTCATATACCCAAAGGGGGCCATGTTCAAGTCATGGGGCATATCCCACCAAATTTCATTAATAGCTCCTGTGAAGCCAGACTTGCCTTCTTATCTTCTTACATCAGGGTCTCTAGTTCATACTTGTTGCCTCCACTTTGTGCATCTGTGGAAACCTTATAAATTTTATTATTGGCTCTTTTCCTGAATTTTGAACTCCTTTAGCTTTAGGGTGTCTTAGCTCTTATTTTTCTTACATTTTATTGTAGTTATTCTTTATATGGTATCTAGCTTCATGAATATATATATATATATATATTCACACATATGCATATATATGTATGTGTGTCTGTGTCTAGTTTTCCCTTTTATCCTTCCTTTTCAATTTAAAACCCTTTTGATTAGCTTTCTAAGACTATAAGGCAAATACATTCTTACTTTGTCATGTGCACTCCATCTTTGGCCAGAGGCCTGTCATTTCTATATTTGAAGCAGTAATCCATAAATATAAATCCCATTCTCAGATACAACCTTCTTAGATAACTGTTCACTTCCCAAATTCAACTTTCTATTCAATTCAACAAACATTTATTAAGCACCTACTTTGTGCAAAACCTTGTACTAGGTACTGAGGATAAAACATATAAAAAGAAAATAGGGGGCAGCTAGGTGGCACAGTGGATAGAGCACCTGCCCTGGAGTCAGGAGTACCTGAGTTCAAGTACCTGAGTTCAGACACTTAACACTTACTAGCTGTGTGACCCTGGGCAAGTCACTTAACCCCAACTGCCTCACTAAAAAAAAAATAATAATTTAAAAAAAAAAGAAAAAAGAAAATAGTCACTATTCTCAGAGAACTTACATTGTACTAAAGGGGAGGAATAAAATTTGTATACTGGTAAGTGTGAGACAGGGAAAATTGAAAAATGAGGATCACTTACTGAGAATATCTCAAAGGAAGAACTGATATTGACTGAAGTAAACTGAAGCATGAGATTTTTCCTTTCATTTTTTTTCTTTTATTCAAGTTTTCTTGTACAAAATAATGAATATGGCAATGTTTTACATAATTGCACATGTATAACCGATATCTGGCTGCTTACCACCTCAGGGAGGGGGGAGGGAGGGAAGGAGCGATAAAATTTGGAAGTCAAAACTTAAAATAAAGGTGTATTTACTGAGGAAAAAATAGAAATATAATTAACAGAAGATCAGGGAGGCTTTCCTTAAGTGGTCTTACCTGAGCTAAACCTTTAAGATAAGGATTCTAAGATAAGGAAATGAGAAGAAAGTATTTCTAGGTATGGTTTATGTTGACACTATATAGACAGTGGGTAGCCACTTAATAATTTTTTGACTATCTGAGTGACTTGGTTAATCCCTTGAGAATATATGTTCCTTGAAAGTAGGGCTTGTTTCTTTGTACTTCCATTGCCAGAGCCTAGAACAGTACTTGTCAAATTCTATGTACTTAACAAATACTTGTTGATTAATTAATTAATCAATCAGTCAAATAAGTAATTCATTAATGAGTTAGTTGAGTGTGGATTATAGAAAAGGGAGACTACAAAAAAGCTCTATCAGGAGGCCATTCAGCAACCCAATGATGTTGACATCTTAAATTATGGTGGCTACTATGTGAGTAAAGATGTATGTGCAAAATGTTGTGAAGGTAAAATTGGTCTAGCAAGAAGTTAGGAATATATGACTGCAGTTCAGGAGATGAATTTGGGAATCATATTCATAGAAATTATATTTGAGCTTATTAGATTACCAAGAACAGGCATATAAGGATAGAAGATAAAGGGACCAAAAACAGAACCCTAAAGAACACCCCAACTCTAGGGGAAGGAAATGGATAATAATCTATCAAAGAAAAATGAGGAGTGTCCAAACAGGTTGGAGAAGTAACAGCAGAGAGCATTGTTATGGAAGCCAAGGAATGATGAAGAATCCAGAAAAAAAGGAGATATTTAATAGTATCCAAAGTTGCAGAGAGGTCAAAGATGATGACTAGAAATGGTCAGTGGATTTGGTATTAGTATTATAGTAGCCCTCATGTCTATCTATGACCATAAATTTTACAACGTACTTCACTACAATGCTAAGAAATAAATAATAAGATGTAAAGTCCATAAGGCCCAGGACAAATTTGGGGTTTTTGTCTTTCCAATCACTAATGTGTTGCACAGGGAGCAGCTAGGTAGTGCAGTAGATGAAGCACCGGCCCTGGATTCAAATCTAGCCTCAGACACTGGACACTTACTAGCTGTGTGATCCTGAGCAAGTCACTTAACCCACATTGCCCTGCAAAAACCAAACAAACAGACAACAACAAAAAACTTATGTGTTGCACATAGTGGTGCTTAATTAGATTGAGTTGAATTGTAATTTTGTTATCCTCTTTTAATAGATGGAGAAACAGGATTAGAAACATTAAATGTCCTGCCAATAATTACTTATTGTGACAAACTCATGCTGTCTCATGTTTTCTTGGGGCCATGTAGGTAGTCCTTAATTTCCTTGCATCCTTCTCTTTTAGATGAGTCATCTTACCTGAAGCAGGTTTGATTAAATTAGGTCCTATCCTGCTAGCATTGTTAATTGAATGGTGATAGGCTAAATATAATCTGCAATAAATTAAATTTTTATAATTAAAAAGATTATGCTATAATATAAAAGCAGTTTGTCACAACTACCAATATCAAGGCTTTAGTCTAATTAATAAAAGTTATCAATGAAGCCTATGGGAGCGTCTTCTTTAATAGCATTCTCTACACATTCATCCTGAACTCAGGATGGCTCCACATTTAGTTAACCATGTCTGTTTGATAGAAGTAGGACAGTCTTTGTTATTTGAGGAAAAATTGGAAGAGCTAAAGTAAGCTTTAACTTCTGACTACTTAGGACTCCCTGCAGTGGTTTGATTTGTTTTCTTTTATTTTTTAACAGTAAGAGAATGGGTCTCAAAAATAAGTACAAGGTAAATAGAAAAATAATTTAGAAAACATTAAAACTAAAAACCAATAATGTCTTAAAACATTAAAAAAGAATTATAGCCATAAAAGTACTGCAAACAAAAGATTCTAAAAAAGATAAAATACAAAAAAAAAATTAAGATAAAATACTGTGAGGCAGAAACAGCAACATTCTAATATAAGAAAAGAACTAAGAGCAAAACATGATATAACTAAGATAATTTTTAAAATATTACAGTAAATAAGTTTATAATTGGTAAGGTAATATAGATGTTTCAAATGCTGAAGGAGGAATTTCCAAGGCTAAATAAGAAAATAAAATTCAAATAAAAATGGTCCTTTTTAGACACTTAATGAAAGCTTGCTGATTGATTGACAGAAGGACATATAAGAGTTTAGGCTCTAAATTGAGAGGATCAGGAAACTATAGGACTTAATACTACTTGACAATGTCATGGACTAAAGGTTGAAAGTATGGTAAACCTCTTGGAAATCATGAAAGGTGAGGTCTTTGGCAAGTAAAAGTTGTAAAGAGGCTTCATTGAGGTGAAATTCCTGCACAGAAAGTTCTTTAATTTGTCTGTCACATCCTTCAATAGATAAGGGCAGAGGAAGTAGGACAGAGAGAGTTAGCAAGCTGAATATCTGGAAGGCCAAGCCCCTTCTGGTCAAATGCAACAGCCTTGCTTCTCCCCCAGCTGAGGTAGGCATTGAATCTCGTTTATGGATAAGTTGCTGATGGTATCCATAAATGGAAGGAGAGCAGAAAGCCCAGGGTTGAGCTATATAAGGAAAAAGATAGAAGGAGATAGTTAACTGGTTAAAGAGATAGGGAAACACAGGAGGATACACTGAGCTGAGATCCAATGAGGGCAGATGATAACTGAAGAGAAAGGAAATATTAAAGTAGTTCTGGTTTTTTTGTTTTTGTTTTTGTTTTTGTTTTTGTTTTTGTTTTGCAGAAGAAAGGAATCAAACATTGTCCATGGCTCCATAATAGCAGATCTCAGAGGGTTAATAATGGAGGGACTGGGGACAGGGTATGTGAAGGGGAGTAGACAGTGATGGAGGTAGCCAGTGTGGATTGGTTATAAAAGATAGGAAAGAGAGAAATTGAATGAAAGATCAGCATGGTCATATTAAATATTTTCCAGAACACCCCCCCAAAAAAAATGGTCATATTTAATGGTATGAGTGGAGCCAATAAAGACAGATTTCATGCCTCTAAATAGGGAATTGCTGAAAATGGGAGCAAGTTTCTCCAGGCAGGAAGATCTAGAATCCAGAATAGTGTGCACCAGAAGTATCAAACGCATGGCCTGCATAAGGCAGCCCACATAATTCCCAAGTATGGCCTGAACCAGATTAAAATGTACTTAACAAAAGAAATAAAATACAATAAAATATAGATAGTATCATATTTTTAAATTAAGTCAATATGTGGACCTCAGGAATACTTATGTATGACTTAGTAGCTTCTGTTTCTATTTGAGCTTGACACCAATGGCTACATGGTGTCCTTTGAAATTCTCATATACTATAATGACTTCAAATATCCCCTCTCCAGACGACTCCTCAATCTATATACTCAGACCCAGGCTTTCCCCAGAACACCAACTCCAGAGCTGGCTTCTATTCTTTTCTATTTCTCTTTTGGCAACCAAACCAATCATATATGAAAGAGACTATACTTAACATCATTCATAAATTGATTTAATACTTTTTCTTTATGCAAAAGTTGGGGGGGGGGAGTGCTGCCCTTTCAGTAACAAAGCTATTCATCTATGAAAAGGATAATACTTTACACTAAGCACTTCAAACAATGTATCCGAAAACATAAAACAAAAAAACACTTTTTTCTCTAACTTTTCTATTTCTATTCAATATCAACCCAGTCACTTGGGTTCATAACCTCAGAATCTTTTTTAACTAGACCCTTACCCTCTACACCCAGTCACCAATATGTGTGCTAGTTTTACCTCCCCTCTCTCATAACTGTCCTTTCCTCTTCACGCATGCTGCCAGCACTCTAGTTCAGACCCTCACCACCTCTTGCCTGGACCATTGTAATAGTCTCCTAATTTGCCTTCCTGCTTCCAGTCTATTTCTCCTCTGATCCATCCTCCACATTGCTCACTTAATTTTGTTCTTCCTAATTTACTGTTCCCATTATGTCAGTCCTGTACTTAACTAGTATTTATATAGCACTCTGAGGGTTGCAAAGTGTTTTATATGTGTTATTACATTTGATCCTTACAAAAACCCTATAAGGTGTTTTCTATTATTCTCATTATTTTACAGATGAGGAAACCGAGGCTGGGTGAAGTTAAGTGACTTCCTCAGGGTCACACAGCTTTAAAAAAAAAAAGGCAAGGAAGTGAAGTCAGATCTTCCTGACTCCAAGTTCAGCACACTGTTCACTGTGTCACCTAACAACTGCACCATATAAATAAATGAATGAATAAATAAATAAATGAAAACAGACAACAAACAAACAAAAAACCACTTTATTGACTTCCCACTTTAAAGTGCTCTGAGTGCCAGTCATTATTAATTGTTGTTGTCAGTATTATTATTGAAGCAGCTGTGGGCTGGAAGTCAGAAGATCTGAGTTCAAATGTGCCCTCAGATATTCACTAGCTATGTGATCCTGGACAAGTCACTTAACCTCTCTCCCTCAATTTCCTCAACTGTAAAATAGAGATGATAATAGCATCCATATACCAGGATTTTTGTAAGGATAAAATGAGATAATATTTGTATTTATAAAGAGCACTTAGCACAGTGCTTGGCATGTAGTATGGGCTATATAAATGCCTATTGCCTTTTCCTTCCTCTGTTGCCATTTTTTTGTACACACTCCCCGATTTGGCACAATGCCTTGCACATAATAGCTCTCGAAAGTTTATTGTATTTATGGTATAACCATTACAGATTTTTATAACACTTTAAGGTTTACAAAGCCCTTTCCTTACCACTACAACTGTGGGATAGGTGGGGCAAAGATTATTATCCATTTTTATAGATCAGGAAACAGACTCAAAAGACTTGCCCAGGATAACATAGCTATACTAAGCTGGTCTCTTTGGAAGCCAAGTACAATGATCTTTTCATCCATCATTTTGCCTTTCCAACTAAGGTACAAAGATTCTTTATTTAAGTACTAGAATTATCTATAAGCAACAAGTCTAGCAAATCTAGAAAACCTGTACCAAGATAAACCATCCAGAGAGATTCCCAATGACTTCCAGAGCCCCGATAAGTAGTTTTCTCTTTAATGAGTTGCTTCCCTATGTCTTTCCCTGTGATATTAGTCACAGTATTTCAGCTGTGGAGAAGGACACAAAATTTACTTTCAGCTGACAATAGGATACTATAATATTGGGGAGTTGATTCTAGAGCAAAGCCCCTCACACATATTTCCAAAAAGAGTTTGATAAATCATGCCGGGTGTACTAACATATCCTATAACCAATTATCTCCTTTATAGATGAGCAAACAGACTAAGAGACAGATATGTTGCCCATTTTTTCCTGCAACCATCAGTATAGAATCAAACAATATTCCCTGATGCAAATAAAGTCATGGATAGGCGTTTTATAGAAAGGAAAAAGTCTGATTCACCTCCTCCCCTAACAGTATGTATCTTCTGACCTAATTAATCACTTCTCTTTATTGTCTTATCGCCATGCTTTCATGCTCATTCTTTCCTTGTCCTAGGCAGGAATTACATTCCTTATCCTTCCTACCTTGCCTGTCTGAAACCAACTCATTTTTTCAAGGTCCCTTTCTTAGGAATTGTTTTTCAGTTGTTTCAGATTCTTCATGACTACATTTGGGATTTTCTTGGCAAAGGTACTAGAGTAGTTTGCCATTTCCTTCTCCAGCTCATTTTTCAGATGAAGGTACTGAGGCAAACAGGGTTAAGTGACTTGTTCAGGGTCACACAGCTAGTAAGTGTCTGAGGTCTGATTTGCACTCAGGAAGATGAGTCTTCCTAACTCTAGGCTATCACTCAATCTGCCCCTCTCATAGGAGTACCAGATCATAAATGGAGAATTAGTTAGAACATTAGATAATTGAACACTCTCATTTTTTTGTTTGTTTTTTGTTTCTTGGTTTGTTTTTGTTGTTGTTGTTGTTGTTATTGTTGTTGTGGGACAATGAGGATTAAGTGACTTGTCCATGGCCACACAGCTAGTAATTGTCAAGTGTCTGAGGTCAGATTTGAACTCAGGTCCTCCTGAATTCAAGGCCAGTGTTTTATCCACTGCACCACCAGCTGCCCCCACCCTCATTTTACAGGTGAGGAAAACTATGGCCAAAAAAGAAGTGAAAGTAAGTAGCATAGCTAGGATTCAAACCTTGGGACCTTCTGAGCTAAATCCAGTTTTCTTTCCACATGGTCTAATCCCAGTAATTTCGTGAAAGCCATACTAATATTTCCTCTTCCTGACCTCCCTCAGCATTCTGGCCCATATCACAGAGGCGAACCCTTCATTATAGCTTCTTTGGTGATTATTCATTAGACTGTAAGCTTCTTGAGATCCAGAGCTTTCTTTTTCCTTTCTTCATATCCCTGTTGCTAAGCATAGCGCCTAGCCCAGAGCACTTAATAAATGCTTCTTGACTGACTGTATGTCTTGGCTTTATGTTAACTCTGTAAGTACAAGAATCGTGTCCGAGTCCCCCAGGAGTATTTAACAGAATGCTAGGTAAATTCTATGTACTCGATATATATTTGTTGTCTTGAATTATACCTCTTTCATTTTAGTGGGCCAAATGCTAAATTAGAAGATGGAAACAGAGGAGAATTTTTCTTTTAAAATTCAAAGCAATATGCTGGGCCTGCCACAGTCAGGGAATGGAATTGTTGGCATTTAGAATAGAATAGAATAGAATGTATCTCATTGTCATTCTAAAAATGCTTTGGGGTCAGGAGGATCATAGAATTTGAGAATTGTATCAACTTTTTCCTTCTGTTTCTAAACAGATCAGGCGTCTGGGTTTCTAATTTAGTTTGAATCAGGAATATATTTTATAAGTTACTGGAAAATGTATTAGGAAGCAGCCCCAGAATGTAGCTACAAATATTCTAGGCAATCTCTTTAAAGCATCTGACAATTTTTTATTCTCTTCAACAAACATTAGTTGAGTTCCTACTATGTGCAAAGTATTGTGGTAAATACTATAAGCTTACAAAAATAAAGAGAGACTGCCTTAAAAACACTTAACAGTTTAGTTAAGAAGATAAGGCATGGACACTAACAACAACAACATAAAATGTTAATTTGAACTACAAAAAGAGGGGAAGTTTGAGTTCAGAAGACAGACGGCTAACAGAGAGATAACTGAAAGCTTCCTAGAAGAGGAAGCATTAACTTTGGCCTTTAAAATGGGTAGAATTGGACAATTAGAGGCAACAGGTAAGGAGAGGAGGGTGTTGAGGGTGTTCTAAACCGAGGTTATGGTGTGAGCAAAGACACAGAGGCAGGAAATTGAAAGGCATATTCAGGAAATCTTTAGTAATCTAGTTTGGCTAAATTATAAGGTGTTTAAAAGGAAATAAAGGGGCATAAAATTGGACAGTTAGATTGGAGGCTAATTCATTTAGAAGGAGTGTGAAGAAGCTTGGTATTTATTTTTCCATATTCATTCCTGAGCATAATTACATTCATAAGCATCTCCTAAGATTTTCCTGCTGATTATTAGAGATGCTTCAAAAACCAAGAAAAACAAATATAATTAAACACTCAAAAGGATTTTAATAACCTTGTTGTTTCAGTACCTTAGCAATGAACAAAATTATTATAAAGTGCTTTGCATAGTCACATAAACAATAATTATAATTAAAAGGTAATGATAGATAAATAATACCACTGTGCACATAGTAGTTACTGGATTCTTAAGGTAAGATTGTTGACTTTGCTCTGCTGCTGAGCACTTGAGGCCCATTATCAATTGAAATTGCCAGTGGATTCACAGAGCCACCTGACCACTTAGAGAAAACCTGACTACATTTTAGTTGTTTATTAAGTTCTGTGAGTTACATATTTCAACATCTTTTCTTTCATGCAGGCATACCTCAAAGTATAACATTTGCTCCGTTTATTTATAATGAACATATATGTGTAGAAAGTTTTGGAAGTGTCAACCCAGAAATTGAATTTTCTCATCACCCAAATCCCTATGGTGATGAGATAAAATACAAAAATCTGCCATTAATGGCACACTAGTCTTCCTATACCATGTATCTTTGTTTGCATATGTTTATTTCATAGGGCAAAAGCTATGTAAGATATAACTATGTCACAAAGTATAACAGCAATTATAACTAAATATTGACAACAGCAGTTTGGAATTTCACTGATAGTGAAAATGGGGAAGCCTCTATTCTCAACTTCCACGTTTTGCTTTACTCTTCCCCCATTGTTCACCCTGTTCACCATGAGTTCAGGGACTATTTCATTTTCATCTTATATCCTTAGCTTTATCATAGATCCTGTCATGGAATGGATGCTTAATAAAGGGTTGTTTAACTGAAAATGAATTGAATTCAGGAATACTACACTCTTGGCAAACTATCCTGCCCAGTATCTCTTGAAAATTCCATTTGCTTTTCTCTCTGCATACTTTTTCTCACATTGTCACTTAACTTCCATCAAACTTTAAGTATAGCAAAAGATACTATCTCCTCATCTTTTAGATTCTTTCCCTGCTGCCAACAAACATATCCAGGTCTCTCCACCCCAACTCCTTAAAAAACCTTCAATAGATTCTACCATCTAAGTTAGCTATTGCTTTATATCCAGGAATATAGTCATAAGTTTAACAACCAACTCCCTAGGGGGAAAATGAATGACATACTTTTAAACAATCTGTATTATTAAATATTTGCTCCATCACTTTCTTAAGTCTAGACAATCAGTCAGACAATAAATCAAACTCAAACATAGCATTTGTCGATTACTGAGATGCAAATATACACATGGGTAATTTAGCAATTGGCAGAGCTGGGTCAAGCTGGCTCCAGCACAACCCTGCTAATACATCTCTTCTCCCTTTTTCAATGAAATTACTTGAAAAAAACCTTCTAAACTAGATGTTTCTACTCTTCCTTTAACACCTTTCTAAGCCCACTACAATCAGACTTCTGATCTCATCAGTCAATTGATACTGTTTTCTGATGTTACCAATGATCTCCTAATTGCCCAATCTAATGGCATTTTTTTTGGTAAATCTCATCCTTCTTTGCCATCTCAACAGATTTTTGACATTGTTGACCACCTCCTTTTCCTTGATATTCTCTTCTCTCTGAGTTTTTATTATATGAATCTCTCTTAATTCTTCTCTTACTTATTGGATGACAATGTCTCGGTTTCTTTTGCTGAATCCATTAACTATAGGTTTATCCCAAGCTTTGTTTTGGGTTCTCTGGGGTTCTCACCATATTCTTCCACTTGGTGACCTCATCAGCTCCAATGGGATCAATATTATCTCTATTCAGATGATTCCAAGATCTATAAATCCAGACCTTGGCTCACACATGATCTCAATTTCCACATCAAAAACTAGCTATTGGGTATTTAAAAGGCCTTTCTGTAGGCATCTCCAACATAACTCATTATCTTTCCTCCAAAACCTATCCTTCTTCTGAACTGTGAATGTCTAGGTTACTACCATCTTCCCTGTCAATGAATTTTAAAATCACAATGTCATCCTAGACTTCTTGCTCTCCTCCACTCCATATCTCCAACCAGTTTCGTGATCCCATCATTTCTATCTCCATATCTCCATTCTAGTACAAGGTCTCATCATCTCACCTGTAAACTCTTGCAATA
Organism: Dromiciops gliroides; assembly: GCF_019393635.1. Taxonomy (NCBI): domain Eukaryota; kingdom Metazoa; phylum Chordata; class Mammalia; order Microbiotheria; family Microbiotheriidae; genus Dromiciops; species Dromiciops gliroides. The sequence continues at coordinate 453,970,010 of NC_057863.1, forward strand.
TCCCCTTCCCTACCTCAAGTCTCTCCATACTCTAATCCATTCTTTACACAGCTATCAAAGTGATTTCCCTAAATTAAGCAATTAATCAATAAGCATTTATTAATCACTTAATAAGTGATCCAGGCACTATACTAGACACAAGGCATATAAGTACAAAAAATAAAACAATTTCTAGTCACAGGGAGCTTAAATTTTAATAAGGGAAACAAATATATATAAAAATGGATAGCACTAATATAAAGGGAAAATATACAATGTAGTTAAATACTAGGTAGTTTGAGGGGTGATAACTGTTGGGAAGATCTGGAAGGGATACATGCAGCAGACACTGCTAGAGGAAGAAAAGAAAGTAATGGGAGGGAACAACATTTATTAAGGACCTATTATGTGCTGGGTACTGTGATAAGAACTTTAAAAACATTATCTCATTAACCCTCACTATAACCCTGGGAGATAGGTTCTATCATTGCCCCCATTTTTACAGTTGAGGTAATTAAGGCAGACAGGGGTTAAGTTCTTTGCCCAGGGTCACACACCTAGTAATTATATCAGGCCAAATTTTAACTCATTTTCCAAACTCTGAGACTATCATTCTATATGGTGTACCTTCTAACTGTCCCTTAAAATTCTCAAGAGCTATGTCTCAAAGTAAGAGAGGAACTCTATGAGGTAAAGTTAAAGACCTCCAAGCAGAATGGACCACCAGTAAAAGATGGAATGCTACATGTAAGGAACAAAGAGAATGCCGACTTATCTAGAAAGAGAAGTTGGGGCAAGGATTTGAAGGTTTTAAAAAGATAAATGGGGGTTGAATTTTATCATAGAGGCAATAGGGAAACACTGGAATTGTTCAAGTAGGGAAGTCACCTTGCCCTTATGGAAAGCTATTTTAGCAGAAGTGTGTAGGAAGTGGTGGAGTGGTAAAAACTTGCATCAGGGAAACCAATCAGGGATTGTTGCAGTAAGTAATCTAGGCAAGAGGTAGAGGGAGCCTGGACTAAGGTAGTGTGAATGGAAACAAGGACTCAGATTTGAGATATAGTGTGAAGGTAGAAATAGCAAGATTTAGTAAGTGATAAGATGTTAAGTGAGGTCTGACCATGTCACTCACTCCCTTACTGAGTGAACGTCAATGGTTCTTTACTATTTCTAGGGTCAAATATAATCTCCTCTTGGGCATTTAAAGGTCTTTACGATCTATTCCCTTCCTTTCTCTTCAGTTTTCTTAAATTATTCCACGTTCTCTACGGTCAAATTTATATTCCTGAAGTAACCGTATTTGCCTACTTGATGGTCCTTATACCCACTCCTATACCTTTGCACTCCAACCCTGAAATTTTCTTTCTCCATAGCACCACCCTTTGAATCTTTGGTTTCCTTCCAAAATAAATTCAAGTGCCAAGTTCAAAGTCCCTGCAAGGTTATCTTATGTCTGCTTTGTGTGTCTTGTACATGTTTATGTGTATGTGTATGGTGTATTCCAATACACACATGCATATGCATGTGTGTATATATATATGTGTGTGTGTGTATAGGTATGTGTATATGTATATGTGTGTGCATGTATATATATATGTGTGTGTGTGTATATATGTGTGCACATATATACGTGTATACACATGTCTCCTCCATTGAAATATAATCTCTTCAAAGGCAGGGCTTTATTCACTTTGGTCTTTATATCAGTAGCTTTTATCATGGTTCCTGGAACATGGTTAAGTGCTTGATGATAATAAATAATAAATGTTTATTGACTGATGAGTTCAGATTTGCCTCCTTTTATTACAATTTCCAGTTTAGTTTGTTTATTGTCTATCTGTGCATTTAAATATCTAAAACATGGATAAATGCTTGCTCTCTTTGTGGATATTATTTTGATAACTGCTAGCAGATAAAATCGAGAAATCATTTTACATGTTATCTCATTTGATCCCCACAAAGAACTCTGTAAGGTAGATGTTATTATTATCCCAATTTTATAGCTGAGGAAACTGAGACTGAGAGGTCAATTGATTTGCCCGGGGTCATATGCCTAAATAAGTTTCTGAAGCAGTGGTCTTCCTGACTGCAAGTCCAGTACTATATCCCCTGTGCTATCTACCTATATTTCCTGAAATACAATCTTTGGTTAGGTTTGCTTCTGTCTTGTTTCTACTCTCTATGCCAGGTTGATTTGATTTACAGAACAGTTTTCTCCTTTTCCATTCTTTTTTCCATTTAAATCCCCTTTTATTTCATCCTTGGTCTTTATTTTAATCTATGGTCCAGATATCCAAATCTCATTCTCAGACACCATCTTCTCAGCTATAATATCTATTCTATTCCAAGTGGGTGGACCATTTGAAAAATCTAAGTAATGCTCCAGAAGGTATACACAATGTTGTTGTCATTACCATCATCTTCCTCCTCCTCCAAGACTGATTTTTCTAAATAGTGTAGTTGAGTCATGTTAGTTTGTAAGTTACCAAAGACAGCAATGAATGGAATAAAATAACTCAAGCCAAGATATAAAAATGTATTTTTCTATTAAGGAGTTTGTTGATTTACCACTTTGGGAGTTACTTTATATGTTATCGATCATATAATTAATGTATTAATAAATAAGATCATGGAATTCTGTTCTCACTTCCCTCTGTCACCCTCCACCAGCAATAAGAGTGTGTCCCCAAAGTTCTAACCCCTTTATAAATCTCTGCCAGGGGGCTGATCTCTCACTCATTATATGGATCCCAGTGGCCTTGATGAATAATGTTGCTTGCACCTATTTTCTTATAGACCTGTACTGAGCCAGAGATCTGATAAATGCATGCAACTCACTGCTAGCTTTGTTTTTGGCCATTTGATATACTACTACCCTTCATGGAGCCAAAGCCAATGCAAGTTATAGTGAATTGAGGAGATCATGAGAGGAGGATAAGAAGAGCACCATCATCTGCTGCCCCCCCAAAAAGGACCTATGAATGGTGTTTGAATCGCCAATACTTGCTGGTACATGGGCACATCATTGAATGGAATTATACATCTTTACCTTCTCCTACTGCCACAAACACCAAGTCAAATAGATTAGAGTGACTCTTCTCACTTCCACATTATTCTTGGGCTAAAGTTTTTATGACTTCTTTTCACATTCAAGGATTCCCTTAATTATTCATTATGATCATAGGGTCCTAGATCTAGGACTACAAGTGTGTCAAAGGCAATCTAATCCAATGTATTAGATTGTATTAATCTAATCCATCTCATTTTACAAATGAGAAAATTGAATTATAATTGCTCATGATTGCACTGCTAGTGAGGGTCAGAGGCAAGTGGATATTTCTTTCTTCTAATTTCACTTCATGTAAATAAACCTATTGAAAAGGACAGGCAGAGGGAAAGATTCCACAGTATATATGATGCTTGCTGGGCCATAGGCCATACAGGGATCCACCTGAGCCATAGAGAATAGCCCTAGCTGGGAGGCTAAGCTGTCTGTCAAATTTCTAACTTCTAAAAGGAAATGGAATAAAAAAGCTGCAAAGGGATTTGCCATACATACATCATCACTTGTGCCTTGTTAGCACCTTCTCCCCTAACTAGCTTATCTTGCCTCCAGGCCAGAATACTTAAAATACCTTCACAGTGAAATCCAAAGGAAATACCAGTGAATCCTTAAGAAGGCAAAAATGCAGAGGAAACCCAGATTCTGTCTTTTAAAATAAAATCAGTCAGCAAATATTAACTGAACAATAGCTAAGTTTGAGGCACTCTGTTATGGCAGATGCAAAAAAAGAAAAATGTTGGTTGGAGACCCTGCCTTCAATGAGCTCACTATCTGATTTAGGAAGCATGGGAATGTAAGCGTTAAATAATGTGACACAATTCAATAAGGTACAGTCAACATGTGATTAAGGGTTAGTTCATATAGTGTAAAATGTTATGAATTCAGATAATAAAAAGAAAATTGCAGGGAATATCAGGGAAGTGTTCCTACAGAGGGTGGTGGGATTTGAACTGGTCTTTGAGGGACAAGTAGCATTTAGATAGAGAGAAAATGACCTATAAAATCGCTAAAGCATGAGAGTACAAGATTTCATAGGGAATGAATGAAGAGGTCAGTTCAATTGGAATAGAAGAATTAGGTTATTATCTGTAAAACCTTTACCCCCTCTCCCCCCCTCACCCAGTGATTTTCTCTCTCTTTCTTCAGAGATTATCTCCATGAAAATAATAATTGAGTCCACAAGAGCTAATGAGATCACCAAGAGAAAATACATAGAGAAAGAGCATCTTGAGATATACTCATTCAAAGGGTGGAGGACATGGATGATGATCCAAAAAAGGAAGTTGAGAAGGAATGGTCAGTCAAGATGAAAGCCAGGAGAAATCAGTGTCATGGAAAACCTAGGAAAGTTATTTCAAAGAAGGGCAGACTCAAACAAAGGTTTTGTTAAGGATAGAAGAAATCTGGCCATGTGTGCAGGGAGTAGGGAACTGAACCAGTGGATAAAGACAGAAACTGAAGTCAAGAATTTTGAGATCAAGGGTATGAGTAGAAGGGTAGGTTTTTGCAAAGGGAGGACCACATCTTTCTTAGAAAGTAGAGCAAAGCTATGGAGGGTAGATGATGTTAAGATAATTTAAAGTATAGAATTAGGGGAAAAGGAAGCTCAATATGGATGGCCTCAACTTTCTCTATTAAATATGAGGGACAATTCTCTGCTGAGAGGAAGTAGAGAAGAGATGGGGGGTGGGAAATGAATTAGAGGAAAATAATGAATTTTTAAATAATTTAAGGTAATAAAATACTAATTAGTTTTTGAAGTAAATGTTTAGGTTTTTATTGTCTTTTAATTATGCCAATTAACTCAGTGTAGTTACTTCTTAATTAAAAGAATGATTACTTAACTCAACTGCCAAGGTTTTAAAATTAACTTTATTTTTTAATCCCCAATCAATCTTTTTTTTACTGAAGTAAGCAAAGTTCCCAAATTCAACACCCCTCTTCTCTATTCCCTCAGGTCCACCTTTGCCAGTGTATCTTTCTCTTCAAGGTCCCAACATGTATTTGCATTTTTTCAGGGTACCCTTAAAAACTGGGTGGGAGGGAGAGGACAATTAAGATTCTTACAATAGAATTGCATAAGATATATTTTCACATTATACCAGGTTGGGGGCAGCTAGGTGGCATAGTGGATAAAGCACCAGCCCTGGATTCAGGAGGACCTGAGTTCAAATCCAGCCTCAGACACTTGACACTTACTAGCTGTATGACCCTGGGTGAATCACCTAATCCCAATTGCCTCACCAAAAAAAGAAGTCACATTATACCATGTTGGTAGCCATGACTTATAAGGGCAGCTTTGAATAGAAAATATTTCCTGCTCTCACTTCCCTCTGTTACCCTCCACCAGCAATAAATATTTTCCTTCCTCAAATTGAATTGTATTTATTATCTCTGAAAGTGCTGTATCTCCTGAAAGTAAGTTTCTTGAAGACAGGAACATTTTTTTTAAATCCTTGTATATCTTTTTCCTTCCCCAGTGTCTTCAACTCAGTTCAATTACATTACCTTGCAAATAATAGGCATTTAATAGATGATTGTCAAATGAATGGGGGTGGGAATTAAGTTTTCTGGAACAAATTAAAATAAACTTTTAAAATACTATGGATTAATTTTGGGGAGAAAGCACAAAATATGTCCTCGACAACATTTTGACAAATTCATTTTTAGAGGTTTGGATAAGTATCCTGACTACAAATGCTTCTCAGTTGTAGGTAGAATCTTAGACCTTTTGAGGTAATAGAAATTGTTTATATGATCACTAGACCACCAATGACAACAGATGATCAAATTCAGTTACAGGAAATTGTGGGTGGTTTAGAGTAAAGAGGGTTTTTTAAAATGCATCTAGGTGGTGCAATGGATAAAGCTTGGACTTAGAGTCAGGAGGACCTGAGTTCAAGTCTAACCTCAGACATTTATAAGCTTGTGTGGGCAAATCATTTAACCTCTGTTTACCTTGGTTTCCTCATCTGTAAAATGAGGGTAATAACAGTATCTCCCTCTAAGAGTCTTTGTGAGGATCAAATGAGATATGTGTAAGGCACTTAACACAATGCCTAGCACATAACACTATATATATTAGTTATGATTATGTTATTATTATTATTAAATAGATATCTATTTGGGTCTGTTGGGTTTTTTCAAACTTATGCATAGATGAAAAGATATTCTTTTAACTCAGCAAACTTCCAATTCCTATGTTCATTTCTACCACTTCTATAATTCCTGAAAATGGCAACAAGCGTCTTTGTTTGTTTTCTTCATGAAGGGAGGTGGAAGGTGTTCATTGCTCTTTTTTTTTCCCCCAGAAGTAAAATTTAAAATTACACCAAAGCTAAAAATAGAAGTGTCTTCTTTGCTTTGCCATGGATTTCCAGTTTTACTCTTTTTTTTTTTGTGACTTATGAGTTTGGGGCAGGGGGGATTCTTGGTGAAAGTTTCATCTGCCTTCCTGTGGGTCACTGTGTTTACCAGATTCAGAGAACACATTTAGAATAATTCACTTTTCCATAGCTACAGTATAGCCATTGAAAAAAATGTAAAGCTGTCTATCTCTCCAGAACTGAACTTTGGGAGCCTGAATCTACCATGTTAGCTGTGGATATAATTAATATGGTTTAGTTTCACTGTCAAGCAGAGCCCAAGAAAGCAACAGTGGTAATTCAAGCATATGAGAGATCTATATTTGATTTTATTATAGAGACATAGGATTTGGGAGATTGACATGTTTGCACACTCTCAGCTCTTCACAGAAAGAGCTCTGATAGGCATTTCCTGTTTATGATCCCATAGTACTTTTTTCTTGTCAGTATAGAATAAGAAAGGGTACATGAAGATTGCCAAATTTCAAGTAAAACCAAACGAATAATTCATATAGGGTTCTCATGGACAATTTTTAAATATAGACAATGTGATATTTTCAAGACAGTTTCAATAAATAATTAAAAGGCAAGTTTAAGTCTGTTTTAATCCTATTCTGTTTCTAACTATAATTCTCCCACCTATCCTGTGGCCTTCTCACCCTGGAATATGTCTCCACCCCTGCAATTCCCTTCTGCCATTGATGAGTTCCTCCCAGAACCCCAATTTTGAGGGAGCCATCCTTCAGTTCCTTCCCTGTTTGCCTCCTGATTCTCTGGATTTCACCACCAAGCATCCAACAGTGTGTCTCCTCCTCCCCCCTATTCATCTGCCTTAGAGGTATTGTCTTTCCTCATTATAATATAAGCTCCTTCAGGCAGGGACAATCTTTTTTGCTTATATTTGTATTCCCAGCACTTAGCACAGTGTTTGGCACATAGAAAGTCCTCTATCAGTACTTGCTGACTTTACAAAAAAAAAAAAAAAAAGGAAATGTTTCATCTGTTAACCAGAGCACCTAATATTGGGATACTTATTCTATCCCACTCTTATTTCTTAACCTTATCAAAATCTTTGAAGTCCTTTTCATTTTCTAAACAAAACATTTTTGTTGCTTCTCACATCCATGGCCAATATTTTTTTGTTCCACTTAGAATTTCAGAATGTTAGATCTGCAATAGCTTTAGAATAACTAAAATGGGAATTCTCTCTCACATTCTCTGTCTCTATCTCTGTGTCTCTCTGTGTCTCAATGTCTCTCTCTGTTGTTCTCTGTCTTTCTATGTCTATGTCTCTGTTCTCTGTCTCTGTCTTTCTGTCTGTCTCTGTCTCTGTGTCTCTGTAATCTGTCTCTCTCTGTTTTTCTATCTCTCTCCCCTATCATAGACCCATTTGAAAGCCGGTGATGCCTGTTTTTAAATAATTGGAGGAAATGCCAAATTTCAGTTAGACCTTAGTGAAAATAAAGATGTAATTTTCCCCCACTCAACTTCACAGAGCCCCTGAAATTTATCTTTAGTTATAAAAAGGCAGATTTGGATTTGATTAGGGATTCTTAACCTGGGAGGGTCTGTGCCTCCCAGGTTAAGAATCCCTAATCGAATCCAACTATGTCTCTTTATAACTAAAGAAGTAGCAGCCAGAAGTGAAGATGTGACTTGCCCACAGCAACACAATAAGTTAGTGAAAGAGCTGGGACTAGCATTCAAGTGTCCTCAATCACATTTCCCTGTTTTCTTCAGTCTGTCATGTTACCTAATGTTGGAAAGGGATATGACTTTGTCAAGATCTAGAAATAATTTAGGACAAAGTCATAATTAAAGAAAAATTCCTTATTTTCTTCCTGAAAAAATCAAACTCAGAATAAAATCCCTGCTTTGAAATGTAATATTCTTTAGCTAACATTCAAAGTATTACCTTCCAAATGAAAATATTTTCTACTCACATACATAGGGTAGATGTACAATAATGATGATGATGTTTCTAACTTGCATATATATAATACTTTAAAGTGTGCCAAGAGCTTTGCAAATATTATATTTAACTTTCCAAATCTCCTGAATAATTTCAATTGTTTTCTTACGAGGTTGAATTCTTTATATCAATTTTAAAATCCTTATTTGTGTTCTGAAGCTTAAGAAATATTACTTATAAGCCTTAGACTTAAAAATATTGTGATGCATTTAGCATTACAATTGAGTAATCAATCAACAAGTATTCATTAAGCACCTACTTTGGTGATAGGCACTGGGAATACAGGGTAGCTAGGTGGCTGAGTGAATGAAGTATGGGGCCTGAAGACAGGAAGACTCACCTTCCTGAGATAACATGTGGTTTCAAGGCAAGTCACTTGACCCTGTATGCCTCAGTTTCTTTATCTGTAAAATGGGCTAGAGAAATAAATGGCAAACTCCTCCAGTATCTTTGCCAAGAAAACCCCAAATGGGATCATGAAGAGTTGGATACAACTGAACACTACTCAACAATAACAGTTGGGAATACAATCACACACAGGGAGTTAACATTCCCACAGGGGAGAAAAGTACATATGAAAATATATACACAATAAGTGCAAAATAAAGAAAAGAATATATATATATGATATGTATTATATGTTTTATGTATATACTAGCTACTATATATGTGTGTGTGTGTATATATATATATACACATATATATATACATATATATATATATATATAGCTACTTTGCATACCAAGTAATTAAATGCATGGTATTTAGGGGAAGAGGGTATTAGTAGTTAGAGGAAATCTGGAAAGGCTTCATCTGGCTTCAGACATTTACTAGCTGTCTCCCTGGACAAGTAACTTAATCCCTATTTGCCTCAGTTTCCTCAACTGTAAAATAGAGATGATAATAATACCTACCTCATTGTTGTGAGGATGAAATGAGATAATATTTGTAAGGTAATTTGTAAACCTTAAATCACTGTATGAATGCTATCTACTAGGTGGTGGTGGTGCTTAAGTTGTGTTGTAAAGGAAGGGAGAGGCTATATGATACAGAGGCAGTACATTCCACACATATGGAATGATTAGTGGGAAAGAACATAGCGGGGGAAAGGATTAACAAGATGAGAGATGCAAAGAAGACTACTTTATCTGGATTACAGAGTTCACGAGAGGGAAGCAATGCCCAATGAGGCTGAAAAGATAGGTCGAGGCTAAATTATAAAGGACTTTCTAAGCTAAACCGAGAGAGTAGTTTATATTTTATCATGGAGGACATCACTGAAGTTAAATGAGTGTCAGATCTGCAATTAAGGAAAAATTAAAGGTTGCCAAATAAAATCTTAGTAAAGGCTTTTAAAATTGTGATTATTTTAATAGATGAAGAGAAGGCTTAAGTCATATTTGAAATATATGGAAAGATATTATATATCCAATGGGGAAAAGAAGAAATAAATTAAAACTATAGGATAAGGAAGTTTCATTTACTTAAAACTCTTGCTGGATGTTGAGCCCTAGGCTGCAATGGTGAAGGAATCTCATGTTCCCTAGGTGTCTTTAGCACCAGCATAGATTTTAGAGTCATAACTCATAGAATCCAGGAGTTGAAGGGATTTCAAAGCCATCTAGCCTAACCGTTACTTGAAGCAGCAATCTCTGCTATATCATCACCAAAATATAGACATCAAGATTTTGTTTTCAAGCAGAGATCTCCAGTTGTAAGGAACTCATTACCTCTTGAATCCATTCTATTTGTGGAGAGCTCAAATTATTAGAAAATGGTTTCCTTACACTAAGTTAACGTCACTCTCCCTGTAATTGCTATTCTTTAGTCTTAAATCTATTCCCTAAAGACAGGACGATCTTTAATCCCACTTCTGCATAGCAATTCTTCAAATGATACCTCAGACACCTGTTAGTCGAGTGACTGTATATGGCATTTGACCTCACTCAACCTCAGTTCCCTCACTTGTAAAATGAAGATAATAATATATCTACATCACAGAATTATTATGTGAATCAAATGAGATAATATATGTAAACTGCTTTGCCAACATTAAGATACTATATGAATATTAGCTATTATTATAGTGTGTGCACTCTCCCCCTGTCCCACCTGCTCCTGTCTTCTTTTCCCCAGGCTCAATGTCCCCAGTTACTTCAGTTCACCCTAGCATGATATGATGTCAAAGTCCCCTCATCATCCTACTTGCCCTTCTCTCGACTCACTCCAGCCTGTCAATGGCCGGGCATAATCTTCTAGATATCGTTTGACCTGCTTGTTAACTAGCATATGTCTCGGTTGGCTTAGTTGTTTCTTAAAATGGTCTACATGTGATCACTTGTGTTTCTTCTATGTCCAAATTTATGAGATTCTATGATCTTTCCCTAAAGCAAGGGGAAAGGGTAAATGATTTGCAAGAATCATAGTATTCTCATAGCAAAAATATGTATTTTATCCTATCTACACAATGAAAAAAAGATATCTATGAGATGATAAGAATAAATTAATGCTACTAGAAAAATTCAGATTTGATTATTTCCAGTCAAAATGAGACATTCCTGAATATCAAAGAGTATAATCCCAACTGGCTTGATGTTTTGTATGATAGAATAATCTTCACACTAAAATTTTGTTCTTTTTATTACAACTGTATATTTGTCTATAAGATGAATATGTGACAAAATCAATATATAATAATATTATATTTTGTTGAGAGGCAGAAGTCATATAGACTGCTCTCTTTGAATTCCTGACTAGGGCTCTACTCAAGAATTTTGGCACATAGAATAAACTGAATTGGGAAGGGGGTCAGGGAACATTGTAGATGGTTGGGATTAAGGATGCCATAATGTCTGAAGTTCCGGGTCTTGGGAGTGATAAAGTCCACTGTAAGATAGACACCAAACTTATTGGGGAGAAAAGAGAGTGACCTGGAGAACTTTAACGGAGACAACATGATTACTGAGTGAGTGATAGTGGCAGAGTAAGGGAACGTTGCAGGGAGGAGCAAGAGCTATGACAATCTTCCTCCTCACCTCTGCATTAGGGTGTGTGAGAGAAGGAACAGTCAGCCCTGAAGAGGGTGCTAAGAGATGTGGTGTCTTAAGGAGAAAACTTTGTTTCCATTAGCACCAGAAGATGGAAGAAATGTGCGGAGATGAGGTTAAGAATGACGGAGCATTTGTTAACAGTAGATGATGACTCTAGAAGACTGATAGAGAGAGAATAGAGTGTAGGGACTGGGAAAAGCTAAAGTAGAGCTGGATAAGGAGGATTGTGGGGAGTGACAATGGGAAATAAATAAATCAACAAGTATTTTATATATGCTTACTATGTGCCAAACACCATGCTAGGCTCTGAGAATATAAATTCCATGAATGAAACAATCTTATTCTCAGAGAGCTTATATCCTTAGAGTTAGTTAGTTAGTTAGACAGACAGATGGGCAGATAGCTGTGTATACATACATACATACATGCATGCATATATTATATATATATATATACACACACACATACTTATATACACACATAAATACATGCACATATACATACAGAGTACTTAAATGTGAAGTAACTTGGTGGAAGAACACTAGCTGTTGGTGAAATCAGAAAAGAATTCATGTAGAAAGCAACACTTGAACTGTGTATTCAAAGAAGAGGAGAATTCTGAGGGACAGAAGTAAGGAGAGAGTATATTCCAGTCATGGAGATAGCCATTGTGAAAGGAAGAAGATGAGAAATAGAGTGCCATGGCTGAGGAAAGAGAAGGCCAGTTGTCTGAATCTCAGAGTATAATAGCACAGGCAGCAAGATACAATGAGCCAAAAAAATTTAAAAATTTAAAATTTAAAAATGTAATTAAAAAAAAGATACAATGAGCCTGGAAAGATAGGTTGGGGTCAGGCTGTGAGAGGCTTTAAAAAATAAACAGAAAGGGCAGCTAGATGGCGCAGTGGATAGAACACCGGCCCTGGAGTCAGGAGTACCTGAGTTCAAATCCGGCCTCAGACACTTAACACTTACTAGCAGTGTGACCCTGGGCAAGTCACTTAACCCCAATTGCCTCACTAAAAATAAATAAATAAATAGAAAATTTTTATTTTTCCTAAAGGCAATAGCTGTTGAAGGTTTGTAAAAATTATTTTATTTTTAATTTATGGAATAAAACAAGCATTTCCCTAACTTAGTACAATAAAAAGATGATTGTACATGAAACTGCAAATCTGCTACACACAACTTACTATTCCTTTCAAATATACAAAATAATCATGTTTCTTTTTTTTTCTTCCCTTTCCCTCCCCCTGCCCTAATGATGGCCACCATTAGACAAATAGATGTGTGTGTGTGTGTGTGTGTGTGTGTGTGTGTGTGTGTGTGTGTATGTATAGAACCATTCTATACATACTTCTATTTACCAACCTTAGATTCAGGAGGAACTAAGTTCAAATCCAGCCTCAGACACTTGCCACTTACTAGCTGTGTGACCCTCATTGTCCCGTAAAACAAACAAACAAAAAAGAACATAAAGTTTCTTTCCTTTTTCCCTAATCATTTTTGAAATAGACCCATAAGTGTTATTGCTGGGTCAAAAGGTACATATAGTTCAATAACTCTTTGGGCATAATTCCATACTTGCCTAGTTAAAATGCATATGGAGAAGCTAAATTAGTTCTATTCTGAATCTTGGACAAACCTCTATTGACAAAGGTGGTAGGAGGAATGGATTATTCATATTATAGGAAACATACCAACAAATACAGAGTGTCATTCTATGCAAAGCACAGTGCCTGCTACAAAAAAAAATTAAAATTAAAAAATAAAGGTGAGAACTAGTCAGGATGGCCACTGGTGCCCTGAGGGGCAGGAAACAAGGCAGCCCTGAGCCATCTTAGGGAAGGAAGCTGATTGGAGGGGGACGATATAAGGCTTGATACCATGTACCCCATGCATGTTCTGGTTTTATCCTTATTACCCAAAAGTAGCCAACAGGAATGGGAATTAACCAATTCATTGACTAGTTTAAAAGTCATAGAATAATAGGATGGCTGGATCCTGATGCTTGCAAAACAATGTCAGTGAAGGGTAACAGATTATAGCCCAGAATACCAAATAGATTCCTAAAGTTAAGGAGATTCCTAACTTTTACTTTTTTCACTAATCATCTAGTTAAAAAGAAGAGGCTTTTTGTTAATTAATTACTTGGAGTCATTTCAGAATATTTGGGAAATGGGCAATTTTGAGTCTAGTCACAGTTTAGCAAATACCTGAGACTATGTACTTTGGCCACGCTATTCTATCATCCCAGGCCTTGTCATCCTTATCTATACGATGATGAGTTTATATTAAACTATCCCCAAGGTCCACTCCAGTTATCAATTTGATGAGAGCCTCAGATAATATTATTGAATGCATATGCTCAGAATGAACTAAATGGTTACATGTTCATTTAACAAGAAGAATCCAGAGTGAAAAAGGGAGTGGGGAGAGGGGGGTGTTGGTGTATGTATAGAGATATGTCAGGTAGCACTCAAAGCAAAATGTCTCCAAATGTTGATTAATAAAAACTAAATGCATATGTGTCTTGGGCCTGTTTCTTTACCTTTAAAAGGCAGAATGGATTGCGTCTAACATTCTTTGATTTTTGTGATATTTTGGTTCATAAATAATTTGCATACACACAACCTTAAAAATAGACAAGCCAAAGACTTAGCACAAAGCCAAAACAAAATGTTAAAGAGATTTATCACATACTTCATTAGTTGATATGACATTTAAATACAAAGTGACTAATGGTAATATCATCAGAGTATTCAGATGACCAGACCCAGAAGTTCACAGACAATAATGTAGCTTTTGAAAAGAGTAAACAGAAAAAGAGAAAAACAAGTTTTGTTGTTTTTTTAAGTACTTTGGGACAGAGAAGGTGTTTTTTTTGGGGGGGGGGATGATTATAGAAGAAGATGTCCTTACCTAGAACGTTAAAAATTAATAACTCGGGGGCAGCTTGGTGGCATAGTGGATAAAGCACCGGTCTTGGATTCTGGAGAACCTGAGTTCAAATCCAGCCTCAGATACTTGACAATTACTAGCTGTGTGACCCTGGGCAAGTCACTTAACCCCAATTGCCTTACCAAAAAAAGAAAAAAAAAGTTAAAAAAAATAATAACTCATCCTTACATATAGTAATGCTATAAATGACATAGTACAAATATCATGCCCATGTTATAGATGAGCAAGCTAAACTGCTAAAAATTGTGATTCACTTATTGTTATACAGCCAAATATCTAAGGTAAAATTTGAACTCCTACCTCCTTGTAGCAATAATAATAATTATTATGATTGTGATTATATATTATATTTACAATATAATATAATCTTATTATATTTGAAATTTATATGTTTTGAAGTTTGTAAAGTATTTTATAAATATCCCATTTTGTCATCACAACAAACCTGGGAGGTCATGTGTAATTTAAAATTCTAAATGTGGGTTCTAATCTGTCCCCCCAGTTTTGGGGGGAAACTAGCTAAAATCACTGATAAACAAGTTTAGGCTTTTTAAGGGTTTATTAAAAGATAGTAAAAGAAAGAGAAAGATGGAGAACAGATTTCTTATAGCATGGAAAACCTAGCTTTCCTAAACTCCCATCTGAAGTCCTCCACCAAACTGATGTCTCCAACCAAAAGAGCAAAAACTCCTCCCCCAGTGTCAACTTCCTCCTTCATGTTCTCCTCCCAGAAATGGGAGGTCCTTTAAGCTGATTGGCTAGCATCATTCAATTTCATTGGTTCACTGGACCCGAAGGTGGTCTCCATATAAAGTTCAAAGTTTTTAGCTTCTGAGAACAAAACCCTCTTAAGGATCAGCCAGATGTGCTTACAATCTAGTCAGCAGTCAATCATTCTCACTTAATTCAATCAGTTTAGATTAATCTCCAGGTGGGCCTTTGAGTGTCTGCTAAATCCCCTTATCTACCACATTCCATTAGCCTGACACAGTAGGTTCTATTATTAGCTTGATTTTACATAATTTAACTGAGGCAGTCAGAAGTTAAGTGACTTGCCCAGGATCACACAGCCAATGTGACACAATTTCTGAGGTCAGATTTAAACTCAGGGGGCAGCTAGTTGGCACAGTGGATAGAGCACCGGCCCTGGATTCAGGAGTACCTGGGTTCAAATCCGGCCTCAGACACTTAACACTTACTAGCTGTGTGACCCTGGGCAAGTCACTTAACCCCTATTGCCTCACCAAAAGAAAAGAAATCCTACCCACTGTGCCAATGAGCTACCTTAAATGACAAGTCTAGTATGTTTTACACTATATCATGCTTCTTCTAAAGTAGGGGTTCATCACTCAGGGTCTACAGGTCTGTAGTAAAATTTTAAAGGTCCATGAATTTGTATAGAGGGAAAATTATATCTTTATCTCAAAGAAAATTCATTTCCTTTGTAATCCTATGTATTTTATCATATGCATTTAAAAACATTCTGAGAAGGGGTAGGCTTCACCATTTTGTCAAATAAGATCCAAGATGAAAACATTTAAGAACACCTGTTCTAAAAGATGAACTTGCCACTAACAGATGTCTAAGGCAGCATTTAGAGAGTCACTTTGCAGAAGTGGGATTAAACCTTGCAAGTCGGACAAAACCTTGTCTGTTTTCTGTAAATTACTAGAACACATAGCCCATTTAAAAGTCCATGGTGGGAGAGGAGTTTCAAAGAATACTTGAAAATTGGCTAAACCTCTCATGGAAGATGAGAGGATATTGTATTATTGTGTTGTTTCAGTTGTGTCCAACTGTCTGTGACCCCATTTGGGGTTTTCCCATCAAAGATACTGGAGTGGTTCACTATTTCCTTCTCGAGCTCATTTTTTTTTACAGGTGAGGAAACTGAGGCAAACAACGTTAAGTGACTTGCCCAGGGTTAAACAGCTAGTAAATGTCTGAGGTTAGATCTGAACTCATGTCCTCCTGACTCCAGGACCGGTGCTTGCTCCACTGTGCCACCTAGCTACCCTAGAAAACACTGTACAGAGTAAAAACTCTTAATGGGATTACTTGAAGACCCATTCATTATCAGGATTAATGTAAAAGAAAAAAAATATTTTTAGGACTAAGGACAGTCAAAGATCAGATTGCTTTCTTGAAGAGAAATTATATGAAATAAGTCTAGAATAGGTGCCACAGGTACCACTGAACACTGATGAACAGGGAGTGGTACAGTCAGACATGCTCTAAAAACATTTGAGTAGGGAAAAAATGGAAACCAGGACCACAGTTAGGCAGCTACTACAATCACTGAGATGAAAAGGAAAGAGGGCCTGAACTATACTAATATTCTTATAAAAGAAGAAGTTATTATTCTTTGTCCACCTGAGTATAAAAACAGTGTTGACCAGTATCACTTAACATCCTTCAGCATTTCTGAGCAGCTTGGTGTCCAGGGATAGTCACAAATGCTCCTTTATCTCTTGGAATCAGAACCAACACTGAGACCCAAGTGGCAGCAAAGCAAGTAGGCATATGCACCATTGTGTCCTTCTGCATGTTTATTATACACTGAATTGTATATCCTGATTTTATGACTAACACTTACTGGCTATGTAACAATGGGCAAATCATGCCTCTTTCCTGTGAACTGAGGATAATATAACACTAGGGTAGACCCAACCAAAGAGGCCCAGCTGCTGTGGGAGGTTTAGAAGAAGTAATGTATGTTGTAAAAAAGAAAAGAGAAAATTATTGTTAACTAGCTAATCTAGTCTGAAAAAATTATAGAACGGTACTTATAAGTATATGAAAAATTATAAGTTTATAGAAAAATTCTAATTGGGCCATCAGTCCCTTAGTAGTCACCATTCAAATGTAAGAATATTCTAACTAATTTAGGGCCTAATTTGGGGACTTTTGACTGGCTGGCTATCTGACTGCTATTAATTTAATATGGGCCATTTACAAAATTTTTCCACACTGTTCCCAAATTGATAAGCAAATGATTAAGAAACCTCTTAATTAAATAACCAAAGTAGAATTTATTTATAAAAAACAATGTAAAGATAAGGGTAAAGAAATGCAAATTATACAACCTGTCTGCTTTTAAATTAATAAGTGCCTTGCCCCCTCTTGCCTTAGGGTATGCTCCAGCTTTCTCCAACCTTCACTCCTTCATTCCAACTCCGCTTTCACTGCTCCACTCCTTTCTTCTAACTCTAAGCCCCTTTCACTTTGTCAACCCCCCTGAAAAGCCCCTTAGCATCCTCACCTCTGTTGTCAACCCCTTGGTATCTCTACCGTCTCTGTATCATAGCCCTTCCTTGATTTCTCCAACCTCCTCTACCCTCTCCTGTTCTCTTAATCTTCTGGTCTCTCCCAACCTCCGTATGTCTGCCCCCCTCAGTGTCTCTCTAGCTCCTTTCTCTATCCTCAGGAGCCCCCTCTTCTCCTAATCTTCTGGCTGGCCACACTAGGGCTGCAGCCAGGGTGGGGCGGGGACTCTCCATTGTCCCATGGGTACCACACCCAGGGCTCCAGGGGCTTGTGCCCCCTGCTGTGAGCCCAGGGACCTCCGAACAGACTACACCAGAGGCCAATCTGGATGAGCCCAGGATCTCTGGGGTAGATTCCCTCAGGGTGGAGGGAGCTGGGGCTTTTTCCCCCAGCTGTCTGACCTGGGTCCTGAAAAGCCCACAGGGATTTTTGGCTCAGCTGAAGTGGAGGGGGAGGGGCACCAGCCCCTCCCACACAGAACAAAACCCTGAGAGCCTAAGGCTTTTTAATCTCAGCCCAAAGGCAGAGTCCCCAAATCAAAATAAATTCCCACAATGTAAATCATTGTTTAAAACCTTAAATAACTATGTAAGCTTTCTGATTATGGTGTTATTAGTATAACTGAGCAACTAAACAAGTAAGCCTTTATTAAGTGCCTAGAATATCCCAGATACTGAGATAGGCCCTGGAATTATAAAGACAAAAGTATAACATTCCCTGCCATCAATTAGCATACATCTAATAAGGAAGACAACATGTATATTCATGTTATATGTAAATTTATATGTTATATTTATTATATTGTGTAATATACAGGTATATAGTAAATACATAAAAATCAAATGCAATGTAACTGTTTAGGTTAAGGAACAAGAAGAATAGAAGGTGGCATTTGAGCTGAGTCTTGAAGGAAACAAGATTCAAAGGAAAGAAAGAAGGAATGGGGAGACCATCCCAGGAATGGAGGATAGCTGGGGCAAAGGCATAAAGGTGGACAGAGATGTCATGTATGAAAAGCAGCAATTCCATTATCATGGCTGGCTATAGAGTATGTGAAGGGGAGTAAAGTCTGAAAAGAATGGAAATATGGGATGGGGCCAAGTTTTGAAGAGCTTTAAATCCCCACAAGAGGAGTTTATATTTGATCCTAAAAGTAATAGGGACCCAGGGAAATTCATTGTGTAGGACACTTATAGGCTTCGATTAGCAAATCTTTAGGGAAATCTGCCCTTTTTGGGGGGGGGGGGGACAGGGCAGTGGGGGTTAAGTGACTTGCCCAGGGTCACACAGGGGAATCCACTCTTGCAATTGTATGCATTATGGATTAGAGTAGGGAGAGCTATGAGGCACAGAAACCAATTAGGAGGCTACTGTCCAGGTTATGATAGAGCATTGGCCTTGGAATTAGGAAGATTCATCTTCATAAATTCAAATCTGGCCTCAGACACTTATTAGTTGTGTGACTGAGCAAGTCCCTTAACCCTCTTTGCCTCAGTTTCCTCATCTGCAAAAAAAATGAGCTGGAGAAGGAAAGGGCAAACCACTCCAGTATCTTTGCCAAGAAAACTCCAAATGGAGTCACGGAGAGTTGGACAAGATGAATACAACTGAACATTTGTCCAGGTAAAAGGTGATGATGAAGGCTTAACCTAAGGCAATATCTGTATAAGTAGAAAGAAGAGAACATTCACAAAAATTGTGGAGTTAGAAATGAAAATGATTAAGTATGTGGTATCAGTAAAAGTGCAGAATCAAAAATGATACTTAGGTGGAGAACCTAAGTAACTGAAAGGATGATGTATCCTCAACAATAATAGAGAAATTTGGGCAATGAATAGATTTTAATAATAACCATAATGTTTAGCATTTATAACATTCTCTAATGTTTGCAAATCACTTTACATAGGTAATCTCATTTGAGCTTTACAACAATCATGTGATGTAGAGGCTATTATTATCCCCATTCTACAGATAAAGAAACTAAGACTGAGAGATGTTAAGTGACTTGTCCATTTTCATACAATTATAGGAAGTGTCTGAGATAAGAATTGAACCTTGATTCCAAGTCCAGTACTTTGTTCACTACATGCCATAGTTCTGTTTTAGATATATTGAGTTAGAGATGCCCGTCCACAGAAGCAAGTGAGATAAGACAAGAGTGTTTAGAGGGAGAAAGAGTCCCAGGACAAAGCCTTAGGGTATACCCACAATTATGGGACATGAGTCTGAGGAATGGAAACTGAGAAGTAGTTAGACAGAAGGAGAAAGAAGAAAAAAAAGTGTCATAAAATGCAAAGAGTAGAGAGTACACATGAGTAGAAGATGGTCAACAGATTCAAATGTTGCAGAAAGACCAGGATAGATGAGGTTTATGTAACATTCATTAGATTTGACAATAAAAAGATCATTGGTAACTTTGGAGAAAAGACTTTCATTTGGGTGATTGAGTCAAAAGCTGGGTTACTTATTGGTTTCAGTATTATAAGTAAGCCCTATACTTAGGTCACCTCAATGCAGGATCCTAACTGCTTCTTGTAATTGTAGACCAGACTGGCAGAATGCCCCAGTGTCTTTTTCTTGTGATTATGAGAAGTTACCTTTAAAGGAAACCACCTTTATTTGGCAAGGTGTTCTCCTGTCACAGTCCTGGATCAATTAGATAAATTAATTCATGAGTGTAGACCCAGAGTGGGGGTCCCATTTTTTCTCATTTTGCAGTGATGTAATAGTCAGATATCCTGAGAGAATGCCTTACTCACTCTTTTAAAAGACCTTCATATTTAATTATTCACTTGGCTCATGTCTTCTTTATTTTTAGAAGATCAGGGTTCTTAAGAGCCATACCCACTACAGCAACGGGTCTTACCACATCCTTGCCTGAGGCCACCATTATAGAAGCAAGAAAAGTATATAATAGTTTCTATTCTTCAGTGTTCTGTCATATCTGTCTGACTATTTAATATCTCCTTAAATGATTGATGATGGACCTCCAAGAGCACTCATTAAGTTGCCAAGTACATGAAATTAGTAGGAAGGGTAAGCACCTTGGAAAACAGAATTAGAATTCAGAATGACCTTGACAAGTTGAAAAATGATTAGACATAGAGAAAAATCAAGTTCAGTCATCTCAACTGTTGAGTAATACACTTCGGAAAGAGACTTTCCATCTTTCAGTTAGATATGAATAAGTATAACAGAAAAGATCTAGTCATTATAGTGAATCCCAGGGCATACTTTCATCTCTATTGCTGCTCTGTATAAATACAAGAGAGGACCACATTATATCCACCATATATACACATATATTATGTATTATGTTACAGTGTTTAATATATTACATTTACAACATGTGCATTATGATACATAATCTATGGCATAATAATTAGCCTAATACTGACCAAATATAACATAAGTATTATGTACTGAATTGTTGTTGCTGTTTGTTCTTCATTCTCAAAGAGGACCATGACATCAGGAGGTGATGTCATGACTTGCAGTGAATTGGATTTAAGTGAGGGAGGGCTGTGCAACTTTACTCTCTCCTCCAGGGCCATCTGGGTCCAGTAGCAAGCTATACATCAGGATAACTGGAGATGGACCCAGATGTTTAAGGCAACTGGGGTTAAATGACTTGTCCATGATCACATAGCTAGTAAGTGTCTGAGGTGATATTTGAATTCAATACTCCTGACTCCACAACCAGTGTGCCACCTAGCTGCTCCATGTACTGAATAGATGAATGAAGAAAAGCATTTAAGAACCACCAAGTTGGATAAAGGGTTGTAACACTAAAAATAGAGGTGGGAGTCTTGTTTTGTTTAGTTTTTGTTTTTTTGTGGAGCAATGAGGGTTAAGTGACTTGCCCAGGGTAACATAGCTAGTAAATATAGATCTTTTTTTTTTCTTTTTTGGTGGGGTGGGGTGGGCAATTAGTGTTAAGTGAGTTACCCAAAGTCACACAGCTAGTAAGTATCAAATGTCTGAGGACAGATTTGAACCCAGATCCTCCTGAATCCAGGGCCGGTGCTTTATCCACTGCACCACCTAGCTGCCTCCTAGAGGTGGGAGTCTTAAAGAGAGTCACAGAGGATGAAATCAATTTAAAAGTTAGAAATTAGAACCTATTAGGAAAGGGCAAAAGAAGAATTTAAAGGTATAGTTTAGCTAGAGAAATCTTTCTTGTAAAATTGAGGATGACAAATCGGTCACAATCCCCACTTAAGAGAGAACAAGAGAAATAAATTGCAACAGGAAAGATTTCAGTTAAGAATAAACAATTTCTAAACTACAAATGTTGTAAGATACTTTAATGGGCTATTAGTGAAGGTTACAGAACCTTGTTTATTTCTTTCAGGTACTATCTAGGAAAAATAAGTGCTATCATTGTTTACTTTCAAGGGGTTGGAAGAAAAGCCCTATATTCAATGATTCTGTATAGATATAATGGAATTTTAGATTTCTGTTTGGAAGAGGATGATAATTTCTGAGGACATAGCTATGCAAATTTAAAAATAAATAATTAAAAGTAATTGTTTTGGGTAATCAGAGACAGTGTAATCCTTTCAACAATTCATTGAAACAGTGACAGGAGGTACTTATGGGATGCCTTTGGTAGCACAAGACCAATACTTCTTTCAAAAAGTACCAGCAAATGGTATGTCTTTTATTTTAAGCATAGTATTTCAGAGCTAGAAGGGAACTCAGACACTATATATTTTAACTAAAATTTCTTAAGATCTTAATAAGAAAGTTAAAGAATAAATATAGTTAATTTAGGGCTACTTATAAGAGATAAATAATTCAAAAAAAAATCTAGAAGACCAAAAATATCTCCTTATTTCCAACAACGTTATTTACTGACAGAGCTATCAATCATCTTCAAGACACCCAGGGAGAGATTTAATGAAATTATGTATGATTATATTCCCCAAAGTGGAAATGACCCTACATGTCCAAGTGTAGTTCTATATCTGATTCAGTATCTCTTGAATTCAGGAACTGCTTTTCATTTTTTTGTCTTATATGTCCAGTGCCTAGAAGTCAGTCAGTTAACCAGCAACTATTAAGCACTTATTATTTGCTGGGCTTGTGCTAAGCTTTTAGGATACTAAGAAAGGAAAAACATGGTGCCTGCTCTGAAGGAGCTTACCTTCTAATAGGCAGTAGGAATAAATGCAAACAATTGCATACAAACAAGGTATATGTAGGCTAAATTGGAGATAATCTTAAATGGAAGAAAAGTGGAGGGATACTAAGAAAGCCCTCCTGCTAAAGTTAGTATTTGAGCCGAGTCTTAAACAAAGCCAGGGAAGCAGCAGTCAGAAGTGAGGGGGAAGATCATTAGAGGCATGAAATGTTTTCTAAATGGATATGTACTACTAATAATATCCATAGTATGTTTCATTCATGCCAATAAGCATTTATTACTTGCAAGACACTGAGTATACAAGACACTCCTGCCCTCAAGGAGCTTACAGTCT
The DNA here is from genome assembly GCF_019393635.1 of Dromiciops gliroides. Taxonomy (NCBI): domain Eukaryota; kingdom Metazoa; phylum Chordata; class Mammalia; order Microbiotheria; family Microbiotheriidae; genus Dromiciops; species Dromiciops gliroides. The sequence continues at coordinate 453,993,148 of NC_057863.1, forward strand.
ACTAGGGCTTACATTATGTGCAAACAGAAAAGTAAATGTAAGATAATTTGAGGAGGGAGACAACATTAACCAGTGCTCAGGAAAGGCTTTTCATGGGAGGGTTCACTGGTGCTGAACCTAAAAGGAATAAAGGAATTCTAAGAGGTAGAAATAAAGATAGAAAGAATTCAAGGCATGAAGACAGCCTATGGGGAGGTATGGAGGCAGGAGATAGAATGCTGAGTTTAGAGGATAATAAATAGGAAATTTTGACTACAGTGGACAGAGAAAACATGGACAAGAGGCACACAGAATAGGCTGGCATGGTTAGGCTGTAATCTGTACCACTGAAGGAAATTCCCAAATTGATACACTCACAGATTTTTTTTAGTATTCTTGTAAGGTTCATGAATGGTAGCAATAGAAGTCTTTAAATGTAGCATCATAGATTCAGAATTTAGGGGTCATCTAGTTGAAATTGAGGCCCAGGGAGGCTAAATGATTTAGTTAAGGTCACAGAAGACCTGGATTTAATTGTCTACTGAACAGTTTGTATTTTATTCTAGAGTCAACTGAAAATCAAGAGAAAATTTTGTACAGGGGAGTGAAATATTCAGACCTGTGTTGTAAGAAGATTAATTTGGCCCCTATTTGAAAGCTAGCTTGTTGACTAGGAGCAAGGAGACCAATTTAGGAGCTATTATAATAGTCCAGGCAAGAGGTGATAAGGGCTTGAACTAGTCTGGGGAAATGGATGGATGGGAGTGATACTGTGGAGGGACAATCAGCAAGGCATGACAATTGATTAAATGTGTCCAGGAGGGATGGGGTGAGAGGGAGAGAAGATTCAAAAAAGGATGACTCCAAGTTTGTGAACCTGGGTGAGTAGATGGATGTTAGTGCCTTCATTTGAAAGAGGGAATACTGGCAAAGTGATCTCTAGGGCAAAGAAATATTCACTTTTAAAAAACCCTCATTCGCTGACCAAATCAGTCAATGTCCAATGTAAGTAAGTACACCTAAAATTCATCTTTGGAATACTGGCCACTCAAAACAGCTACTAAAATTTTCAAAAATATATTTGTCAAATGTAAATAAGCCTATTTCTCCATAAGCAGCGTTGAAAGGACACTTCCAAGGTGTTCTCTGACATTCAATTTTTGTAAATCCACATATAGTGGGAATGAGGGTGTTTCAGGTGACTACTGGAGTAGCTAAAGGGAATTTTCCTCTTTCTTGGCTACAAAATCCTATGTCTTATGAAAGTTAGTGCCCTGAGCAGCTGCCAGTAATACATTATCTCCAACTTCTAAACATAGAAACTAACCCTTTTTTTTGCCACGTCCAAATTATCTGGTTGACACCCTGGATGCATTACCCAAATGTCCCAGCACCTCCCTCGCCAGGCTGTGAAGGCCTATGAACTGGCCAATTGGTGGATACATTTAAGCAGCCCAATTTCCCCATGTAAGAGAGAATTAGCTTCCATGAAACTACCTGAAAAATGGTTAGACATTTAAACAGATCAGTAAGGAAGATGATAAAATTTATCTACATTTATAATTTTTAAAGGTTAGAAATCAGATTATGCAAGCAAGTGTTCTCTGAAAAATATTATATATATAGCTCCTCACTACTATATATTCAGATTCCTGGAAACCTGTGTGGAGCCACCTTCTCCAGCTCTCATTTCCTCTGAATTTCTCCTAGTCAGCCAGAATGAAATAATGGGCATTTTTAGTAAGGTAAAAAGATACCAGGGGGAAGCTAGGTGGGGCAGTGGATAGAGCACCAGCCCTGGATTCAGGAGGACCTGAGTTCAAATCTGGCCTCAGACACTTGACACTTACTAGCTGTGTGACCCTGGGCAAGTCACTTAACCCTCATTGCCCCACAAAAACAAAAAACAAAAAAGAAAACCCCCCAAAACATATGTTAAAAGTATTTTGGGGCAGCTAGGTGATGCAGTGGATAAAGCAACAGCTCTGGATTCAGGAGGACCTGAGTTCAAATTCGGCCTCAGACACTTGACACTTACTAGCTGTGTGACGCTGGGCAAATTACTTAACCCTCATTGCCCTGCAAAAAAGAAAAAACAAAACAAACAAACAAAAACACTGGGTTTCTCAGCATTTTTTTTTAATGATTATGAACAACTTGGAGTTACTATTCCTGGCTGATCTATTGCCCACATCTCTGCCTGCTCTGCTCAGCCCCTAAGTCTTTGTCACTTTGCATTTCTGCCACCATTATCCCTACCAGTTCTCTTATGACTTTCAACTATACCCCAAATCCCTCTCTAGGCAATTTAGTGATTCCTCTTCTATTGAATTAGATGGCCACCAATGTCCCTTCCAACTCAAATTCTTTGTTTCAGCTAAATTACAATGTATTAGCAGCACTATTGTAGCTGAGCAGTAGATAGCACACTACAAACCTAATCCACAACCTTGTAGGGAATGTAGTTTCCCAAGGAGAATACATTATGCCTGTCCTGGATACATCTCATATAAAAAATCAGAAGTATTATCATCATTAATAATACTACCACTAATAGGTGTCTAGAATGAATCTGAACTGAAGGCAGGAAGAAAAACCAGATAATTACATTATAACTATATGAAAATGCAAAAATTTAGTCTTTTCTATAACAACTCTAACCTAAATGACTAGATAACACTACCAGAGGTGGAATTTTAAGCTGTGGTGAGGTACTTCCTCGAAACGTGGAAAACTTTCTTACAGATATTAAATTAGGCTACATTTTCCTAGTGTTAGTTAGACTTACTATGACATTTTGGAGTATCTGATACCCAAACTGACAAGGAGAGGCCATCTGTTGGCTATAATACAACAAGCCTGTCAGTTCTGTCTGTCTGTATTATTATCCCCATTATACAGATGAGGAAAAGTTAGGGTATTTGTCTTTTAGGGCTAGAAAATTTGAGAACTGGAAGGGCTCAGAATACATTTGGTTCACAAAGTAAGTCCTTGAATGCCAAATTCCTCACTTATATTACCTAAAAATATGATACATTGCAAAATTAAACAATTTACATTGCTGGACAGATGTGTAATCATTACTCATCCAGACCCAGAAGACACAAGGTACCAAATCTGTCTTGTTTCTTTTATAAAGTTAACAGGATAATTTTTTCCTTTGGATGTTAGTAAGGGAATATTTTTTAAAAAGGATGAGATGTCAAAAACAAATCAATATTTTGATATGAGAGAAGGAGAAACATTTCTATTTGTAAACTTAAGATAGTTCAACAGAAGTGAAATGAGTTGGCATAGGCAAGGCTCTATCTATCAGCATATTCAATAACAGGAGTTGTAATGTTTTAAAAAAAAACTTTATGAGAGAAAGAATATACCATGGAATAAACTGGAATTGAAACCTCTGCTAAATAAATGGAATTGGCTTAAGTCAGTCATAGACTCATGAATGCCTTCATGAGGACTAAATCATGCGGTTTTATCAGGCTTTGTCCAAGCTTGGCCAGATCACCTAACTCCTGACACCTGTTGCCCCGTTACTTTTCTGAGCCTGTTCACTCCCCTTTGCCAAGATTCCTGTTTCCATAAGCATCCTGGATTACAAAGAAACAGGAGACAGGGAGAGGCTATGGAAGACCTTGTGTGCCTTCTTTCTTTCATTCTGCCACAGGCAGAGCTAGGGAAAATGTTCTCTGGGCTGGTTTTCAACTGAGGCACAGAACCCCATGGCACGTACTGATCAGCTTTAGTTCCATACCCACCCAGGGTAGTGTTACCCATGCATCAGCTTAATATAATTCTGGTGCTGATTGCAGACTGTGGGTGAAGCTTTTGTCTATTAAGAGTCTAGGAATAGATCACTGAACTCCGTACAGCTCTGAATTAAGTAACCTTTTGGTCAAAGCTCCAGCTGTGGAATACTTTAATCACCTCACCACCCTGGCACACTATTCTTAACTATTAAAAAATAAATCAAAAGAAAAGGAATACAATTGAAGCCCTGCCACCTCCCCATTGCCTTTTATGGGGTAATTTTATTAGAAAGAAATGTTAAAAGTAGAGTCTCGTGCACCAGATCTGGAAAGGAATTCCCCTGTTACTTTGAGAATGGATTAGCCAAGAAAAAAAATAAAATTAGTTTACATCTTTGATATTTAAACAAGTTCCTCTAAAAATTATTAACTGGATTTGTACCATATGCTTCTATAATAGCATTAAAACACTGCCATGGAGGAAGAAGGATAATATAAGGGAAGAGGAAAGGATACTAGCAGGAAGAAAAAGATAATTCAGCTGAGAGGCAAAAAAAAAAAAAAAAAAGGCTGCTGAAGATGTGTCCTAAATTTCAATATCTAGGAGAAAAGAATTCTAGCTATTTGAGTAATGAGGGTTTGGGGGTGGGAGGAGAGAAAGGCTCTGACTACATTTTCAGTGCTTCAGGGCATAGGCAGGTATTGACAATTTTCCATGGTATAGAAGGTGTTATCTCCATTGCTGAAGTTTGCATATCAAAGTCAGACATGATGATCCACTGTGAACATTTTTTGACAGTATAGCTTGCTAAAAGTGGTTTCTAATTGTGGTATGGTTGCCACAATGGCAACTTTATGTAGCAGCTCAATCCTTCAGAAAAGTGCTCATTGGCTATCCAGAAGAATTCTTTAATATGTCAGTGGCTCCATGACTTCATCAATATATGTATTCCCTCCATTGGTCCTCCCTCCAATCTATTTCTATTCATGGATAGTCACGACTAAAGAATTCATCACCTAGAAGTCAAGTTTACTTATGATAAGCATCTCTGTACTAAGCCAGGTTGTTCCTCAGACCAAATACAACCTGTTGCCTGGACTATACTTGGACCCTTTTTTTAGCTTGGTAGAAATCACCAGAGCCTGTACACTACTGCCATACCTTAGACAACCCAGAGTCATCTTCGCACCAGGAGGAACAACCAGTTTGTTAGATTTGATAGATATTTATTTTTTTTGGTGAGGCAATTGGGGTTAAGTGACTTGCCCAGGGTCACACAGCTAGTAAGTGTTAAGTGTCTGAGGCTGGATTTGAACTCAGGTCCTCCTGACTCCAGGGCCAGTGCTCTATCCACTGCGCCACCTAGCTGCCCCATTGATAGATATTTTGATGATAATGAACATCTTCATTCAAGACTCATGAGAAGAGAATAGGGCTCAGGACAGAGCCTTGTCAGAAGTCTACTTTTAGTAGGTATAAGTGGGTGAAGATTTAGCAAAGGAGACCAGAATATGAGCAGACAGGTAGAAGAACCAGGCAGGGTAAGGGAGAAGGGGTACAATGTCACCAAAACCTAGATGAAAGAGTATTAGGGAGTAAGAGGATGATTGATGGTGTCTAAGACTTCACAGAGGTCAAAAAGGATGAGCAATGAGAAAAGGCCATTAATTGGAGAGAGGATTTTCAGTTGAATGATGAAGTCAGAAGTCAGACTGCAAAGAGCTAGAAGATAATAAGAGGAAAGAAAGTTGAGGGGCAGCTAGGTGGTATAGTGGATAAAGCACTGGCCTTGGATTCAGGAGGACCTGAGTTCAAATCCAGCCTCAGACACTTGACACGTAACTAGCTGTGTGACCCTAGGCAAGTCACTTAACCCTCATTGCCCTGCAAAAAAAAAAAGAAAAAAAAGAAAAGAAAGCTGAGGCATCCACTATAGATGGCCTTCTCAAGGGAAGAGAGATGTGGGACAATAGCTAGCAAGGATGGATGGCTCGAGTGAGGGTTTTTTCAGGGTTTTTTGAGGATGGGGAAGACATGGACCTGTTTGTAGGAAATAAGGAAGCAGTCAGCAGACAGGGAATGATTAAAGGCTAGGGGAAGAGTGATCTACTCCCCTCTGTGTACTCTATGATCCAGTCACAGTGCCCTACCTCATGTTCTTCACACATGTACATAACCAAGAAAATGAATGCAACCTCATTTTGTCTGCAGTTCCTCTATTCGATCTCTGACCCTGTTTGTATTGCAGCCCCTTGTCTTGCTTGCAGCCTTCCTTATTGCTAAACCAGCAAGTATTCAGAACACTCATATCTATTAGGGCAGGGTTAAAAGAAACCATTAATGCAAACAATTACCTTTCCTGTTACACATCCCCAATCTTATCCACAAGCCCCCAGGAACAAGCCCTATTTGTTGTCCTTCAGTCATGTCTGAGTCTTCATGATTCCATTTCGGGTTTTCTTGGCAAAGATCCTAGAGTGTGTTGCCATTTCCTTCTCCGGCTCATCTTACAGATGAGGAAACTGAGGCAACAGGGGTAAGCCACTTGCTCAGGGTCACATAGCTAGTAAGTGTCTGAGATCAGACATGAACTCAGGAAGATGAGTCTTCCTGACTTCAGATCCAGCATTCTAACCACTGTGCGACTTAGCGATCCTCTATTTACCCCCTGTCTAATTGAAACCCACATAATCCTTGTCCTTTTGTTCCTTGGAGAGTCTCCACTCATGTAGATGAGGATCCTTTGCTGGACAACTCACTAAACTCCAGTTGTTTCCTAAATATATGGTTCTGGTTCTGGTTCTGGTTCTGGTTTGTTCTAACACTGGCTGTTTTTACCAAAATAATCAACACCTCAGCTCCCAACTCCATGCATTTAAGCAAGCTGCCCCCGATGCCTGGAATATTCTCTCTCCTCAGCTCTACCTCATAGCTACCATGGCTTCCTTCAAGACTCACTTCACATCCCACCTTCTGCAGGAAACCTTTCCCAGTTCCCCAGTGTCCGTGCTAAGATTTCCTTCCATTTACACTATATATACATAGTTATCTGCATGTTATCACCCTCTCCCCCTATTACATTGTCCTTGAGGACCTGAGACATTTTGGCGGGGGGGGGGGGGGGGGGGGCGCTTTTCTTTGTATCTGCAGTGCATAACACATAGAAAACACTTAATAAATACTTATTGACTTGTCCCATTTATAATGTCTGTTTCACCATTTATAGAAAAATGCTAGAATAATCTTTTAATGTGTGCATGGTTTTGTTTATTTAGATAGTTTTACAGCTAATTTGCTTCACATTGACTCGTTTAATCAAACATTTTAGGCTCCACATCAAATCATAAACTACATAACATTTAACCAAATCAACAGCTTCTTTCCAATACTGTTTTCCCTCCTTTTCAAATTTACTTCTCCTCATTTTTCTTCTCTCTTACCCCAAACGTCTTCCTCAGAGTCAGAATATGGGCTTGATTCAGAGGATTGATGGTTAGGAATTGAGTTGTCAGCATTCCTGCCTTTTCTACATATGGTACCTATTGAATGTTCCTTAGTTTAAATTGCCTCTGTCTCTTGGTCTTTTAATAGCTTACTCAGTGCTACAGCAGTGGGAGGAAGAGGGGACAGATTGCCAGTAGAACCGTTGTTGCTATTCAATAGTATGACTGGTTTCCCATGCTGGCAGCAATTACAGATGCAAGGCTGTTCCTTGGGAAATGCTCTTTTCAGCGTAAGCGGCAGCCCTTCCATGTGTCTTGGCTGTGTTGTGTTGCTGTATCCTCATGTGTCCTTACGGTATGAAAAACCACAAAACAAAACTGGATGATTTTGGCATTTTGCAGACAACAAAAGGCTAGGCGATGCAAATGAATGATGATATCTAGCCATACTTGAACCACTATTCTGACTGCTGCATAGAGATAGCCAGCCAGGCCCGTGCAACAAGTGCATGGTTTTGTTATTTGCTATCACCCTCGTGAATGGTTTTCCTTGACACAACTGGGGGAAAGGAGGAAAAAAAAAACATTTAGTTTACAAAGTATCAGGAAACTAGGGAAACAGCAGAGAGAGAGAGAGAGAGAGAGAGAGAGAGAGAGAGAGAGAGAGAGAGAGAGAGAGAGAGAAACAACCATCAGTGTTTAATCTCCTCTAAAAATAAATCACATTTTCTTCTGCTATTTTTTATCTCAAAACACCATTCCAAAATACTGTAAGAACAAACACTTCCAAATAAAACTGTGATTTTTAAAAAAAGCATTCTTGGCAATTAATGTTTTGGTTTATATCCCCCTTTCCCACCCCACCCTTTTTCATAACGGACTTTGCAGTGGTCCCTTCATAACAAGTCACAGTGGTTTGTGGCATCCCTGGGAAGGTATTTAGCCAGCCTATCACAGAGGCCCAAGGGGAAGAAAATAGACCTTGAGGGAAACTTTATTATTCCTCCTTTCCAAAAGGCTTACCTGAATCAGAAATCTCAGCTGCAAATCCTATTCACAGCAAAATGAGATCTATGTGGGAAATTATCTACCCACTGAAAGCAAGTGCAGGCCACTGTGTATGAAGAAACAGATACCAGTTTTTCCAACTAGCATAGCTAGTTCATATAAACATGAAGTAAAAATCCCAATAAAAAATTAAATACGCAAATTACATTAGAAAAAATGAAGGCTACGCAGGAACACTTGTCAATCATGTACACAAATTTAAAACAAAATTAAAACCATTGTTTATAAGTACATTTTAAGCACTAGATTTAGAAAACTTTCAAGTTAGGATGAGCTCTGTGCCTATTTCTTCTGGAAGATGATGGAGATGGGGCTCTCAGTGTAGCTAATGACTTAAAACTAGGCCAGCTCTTGAGTGCTTGACTGACTTTTGATCACAATGAAGATATGTGAATTTGGAGTAGAGGCATACCTCATATAGACTTGTGAGAATTCAAAATTTTATGTTACCTTCATTTCATGATTTGAAAGAATTTTCAGATAATTCATCTACATAGAAATTGATATGAAAAAACAAAACAAAAAACAATCTATATTCTGCTATGAGATCCATATTCCTTATGTCTGAATCTGAAATGAAATTGTGACAAGTACCTCTTATCAATATTGTGTGATTCCAAGGTCCAAATTCTTACTTCAAAAACAACAGTAATTTTGCTTAGGATGACAAAGCTGCAAGACACCTTTTTAAAAACCCATTTGGGGGCAGCTAGGTATCACAGTGGATAGAGCACCAGTCCTGGATTCAGGAGGACCTGAGTTCAAATCCGGCCTCAGATACTTAACACTTACTAGCTGTGTGACCCTGGGAAAGTCACTTAAGCCCAATTGCCTCACTAAAAAAAAAAAAAATGGCAGCTAGGTGGCACAGTGGATAAAGCACTGGGCTTGGATTCAGGAGGACCTGAGTTCAAATCCAGCCTCAGACACTTGACACTAGCTGTGTGACCATGGGCAAGTCACTTAACCCTCATCGCCTTACAAAAAAATAAATAAATAAACAAACAAACAAATAAATAAATAAAACCCATTTATTTTGTAAATAAGGAAACAGACTCAGAATGGTAAAATGAGATATTCAAGGTAATCAATAATAAATTCAGGATAAAAACTTTTGAATTCCCTATATAGTGCTCTTTTCCATATAATTCCTAAACAACTAATTCAACTCCAGCATCTTTACATTAGTACAGACATTAGTTTACTAAGTATTCCTAGCATTCTTTTTTAATACACTTCAAACATTAAAGATGATTCCCTAAACAACTCATGAAGAGTCTGTATCAATGGATCAAAATATGAACAAATATCTCTGGAAAATGTAAATAATTCTGAAGAAGAAAGCAACTTGTTAAAATCCATTTTAGCTTTCTACAAACTTTAAAAAATAATCATGTAAGATGATCAAGAAATTATTTTCTAAGGGACAGCTAGGTGGCACAGTGGATAAAGCACTGGGCTTGGATTCAGGAGGACCTGAGTTCAAATACAGTCTCAGACACTTGACACTTACTAGCTGTGTGAACCTGGGCAAGTAACTTAACCCTCATTGCCCCACCAAAAAAAATTTTTTTAAATATATATATATATATATATATATATATATATATATATATATATAAATATATATATATATATATATATATAAAATAAATTTTCTGACTTTATCCACCTGTACTTTGTAGTTTAATTCATAGGAATGGACATTTTTACAGGGAATCAGTACTTAGGATTAACAAAAATGAAGTAAGAAGCTGGGCATATCAACCATTTTCTTCATCTATAAAATTGCTATGATGGCACTTACTCTGCCTACTGCACAGGGTTGTAGGAAAGTGGCTAGCAAACCTTAAAGTACAGTAAATGTGAGGTGAAGAGATAGCCTATTTCAGCAGATAATAAAAACCTGGCCTTGGAGTCAAGACTTGGGTTCAAGTCCCATCCCTGGCATATAGTGGCTATGTAACCCTGAAAAACTCACTTAATCTCCCAGTGCCCCGAGACAAGTCTCTAATAAGTTTCTCACTGGGAGTCCCCTGAGCCAATGACATCGCAGGTTTGATATAAATAAATAAATGAATGCCTTATAGACATACGAAAATGAGGAAATAAAGGAAGAAATGAATGTGAGCTATTATTTCAGATATTTTAATTAGCATATATCAGTTAGTCTTATGACAAGTTTCCCTGAGTGTTTGGGTCTTTATGCCATGCCATAAAGAGTGGTATGGACCAGGTTTTCCTTTCTCAATACAGCTTGTTTCATTTTGTATAGACCTGTGCAAAGTCAAGATTCTGATTTGGTTGAATATTAAAGGAATTCCATGGTATTTTATAGTCATCATTTTAAAGGAGTAATTTAAAGTTCATTTTCTTTCTCAAATTACTGTAAGTTGTTAGAATTTTAGGAGTTATAATTAGATATATTCCAAATTGCAAAAGATTTGACTGAGATGTCTTATATCTAAATTCTTTAAACAATGTAGGTGATTTCTTTCACTGACTTTCTAATGTTAATAACTTCCTTTTATGCAGCACCTATAATTTTTCTAAGCATTTTCACATCCATTATTCCTTTTCATCTTTACAACTCTCCTTTGAGTTAGCTAAAATAAATAAAATCCATTTTATTCTGATTTTACAGACTTGTAGCCCAGCTAGATTACCAGAGTCATATGGCCAGTTAGAAACAGAGTTGGGAGTTGTACCCCAGTGCTCTAACTCCAACTATTGTGTTTCTTCAAGTATACCATGGATTCTTAACCTTTTCTGTGTCACGAACCCTTTTTGCCATCTGGTGAAGACTATGGCCCCTTCCCCCAAATAACATTTTTATAGGAACAAAATAAAACAGAAAGGAAAAGCATTATGTTGAAAATCAGTTATCAAAATGTTTTAAGACAAGTTCACAAGCCCCAGGTTAGGGAGCCTTGCAATATGGCATGCCACCTCACCTTAGTTTCACTGATGCAACAAAAGGCATCCTTTGCACAAACATTCATGATCATAGTAGCAACTAAAATATAAAGTGGTAACACAGTACAGTGGATAAAATGGTGAGAGATCTGGGTTCAAACCCTGTCTCACACTAGGACTATAAGTTATAGACAAGTTATTGATCTGTATTGGTAGAGGAATTTCCCACCCTGGGAATTCCTTAAAACAATGAATGTGGTCCAGATGTGGACCACAATGAATTGCATTAGTTGTTTTGGTTGCCCTTTTACTTTGTTAGTCCATACTGAATATCCAATATTCTAATTTTTTTTTCTTTTTTTTGCGGGGCAATGGGGGTTGTGACTTGCCCAGGGTCACACAGCTAGTAAGTGTCAAGTGTCTGAGGCCAGATTTGAACTCAGGAACTCCTGAATCCAGGGCCGGTGCTTTATCCACTGCGCCACCTAGCTGCCCCCCCGAATATACAATATTCTAAAATTCCAACATCTTTTATACAAGAACTGTCATTTAGCCAGATCCTTTAAGGATAAGAACAAAGCAAAGAACTTCAACAAATTGGTGGGAGAAGAGGTTGTTTTAAAGTGATGGAGATCAGAGCCTCCTTTGGAAAATGTCATAACTCAGCTAGGCCTGGAATAAATGACAAAATTTCAACTTTTAGAGATAGGGGGAGGAAAGTATGGGAGTAACCAGTGCAATAACACAAAGAGATGGAATGTTATGTGAAGAACAGCAAGAAAGCCATTTTAGCCCTACCAAGAAATATATGGGGTAGGGGTGGGGGGCAGAGGAAGGAATAACATATAATAGTCTGGCAAAGTAGGCATTTTGTGAAGAATTTCTTTTTTGGTGAGGCAATTGGGGTTAAGTGACTTACCCAGGGTCACATAGCTAGTAAGTGTGAAGTGTCTAAGGCCGGATTTGAACTCAGGTCCTCCTGACTCCAGGGCCAGTGCTCTATCTATTCTGCCACCTACCTGCCCCTCTGAAGAATTTTAAATGCCAAGGAAAGAAAGCAAGAGCGTGAGAGCGAGAAATGTAGAAAAAGAAAAAGATGTGAGAAATGTTCAGGTATGCCCAACAAAGATTTGGCGACTGAATGTCTATGTGGTATAAGGGAAAGATCAGGTGATTTCAAGATTTCTAACATGCATACCTGGAAGAATAATGCTATTCTCAAAAAAACCAAAACAAACAAACAAACAAAAAAAAAAAAAACCTGGGAAGTCTGGAAGTAAAGTGAAGGGGAGGAGGGAATAAGAAATTCTATTTTGGACAAGTTGTGCTTGAGATGTCTCCAAAATGTCCAATTAAAATTTCCAATAGGCATTTGGTAATACAGGACAAAAACCCCAAAAAGCCCAAGGTTGGATACTATATTGTTGAGTTCATCTGAATAGAGATGATAAAACCCATAGGAGATAATGAGAACATTGAGAGAGACAATAAAAGAGAAAAGAAAGGAGGGGAGAAGAGAGGACAGGGGAAGGGAGGGGAGAGGAGAGGAGAGGAGAGGAGAGGAGAGGAGAGGAGAGGAGAGGAGAGGAGAGGAGAGGAGAGGAGAGGAGAGGAGAGGAGAGGAGAGGAGAGGAGAGGAGAGGAGAGGAGAGGAGAGGAGAGGAGAGGAGAGGAGAGGAGAGGAGAGGAGAGGAGAGGAGAGGCAAACAACAACAAACCTAAATATATAGTTACTAATTACAAACAATTTATAGCCATTAGCCAAACAAACCTGTTTAACTAGTCTGAGGTGTTTAAAAACTTCAGAAATAAAACTATAAAAATTTTAATTTTAGCGTTTGTCACAGATTTCTTAATTATCCTTCCTCCAGAATAGGTAAGAATTTTCTTACTATTTCAAGCAACTACAAAACACATTTTTTTTTAAAGTTACTAAATGAGAAAAGAAAAAACACAATTCTATTAAATATATACAAGGTTGACAGTTTTATATCAGTGCCTAGACACAGGTGCTATATAAAATATAACTGAATTATAGAATTTTAGAACAAGAAGACACTCTAGAGGTAATCTAATTTTGCTACCTAATAATAGCTAGCTTTCATATAGCACTTTAGTTTTCAAAAGCCTATACAAAAGTTATCTCATTTTATCTTCTCAACAACCCTGGGAGGTAGCTTCTATTATTACCCTCATTGTTACAGATAAGAAAACAGACAAATGGAACTTGAGTGACTTGCTGGTGTCATAGAGCTACTAAATGTCTGAGGCAGAATTTGAACACAGGATTCCCAACTTCGAATCCAATGTTTTATCCACTGTACCACATACCAGCCTATTGGTACAAATAAGAAAACTATGGCACCCAAAGATGTTAATACCAGAATGGGGTTTCTTAACTCTTCCTCTAAAGAAAGAGCATTTAACAGAATGTGTATTGTGTATCAAACTATTGTAAGGGTAGGCAGCACTAAGCTGTAGAGGAACATTTGGATTCTCATTGGTCTTAATTACTTTTCATTTAGTTTTTCATAACCTTTCATCTACATTGCTCTGAATTTTACAGCAGATTAAAAGTATTATGACAATCATGAATAATTAAAACATATTGGCTTTTGCTTTTTGTTCAATTTAAATGAAATGAAGTTATACATCTGGTATGGGTTTGCAGGGCAAGTATCACCTAGTTTTATCTTTTTCCATGAGAAGAACAGTAGTTTTGTGGGGTGGGGAGCAGGATTGGGGGGAAAGAAGGAGAAAGGAGGGGAAATAAGAGAGGTTATTTCTAATTCTGCTGCCAACTAGGTATCTGACCTTGCGAATGTCACTTCTGACATGATTTCAACTATAAAATGAGAAAGAAATTGAAAGAGATAACTAAATGTCTCCCATCTGGAACCTTGTGTGGTTTTATGACTTCATAACAAAGACAGATAAATACTATCACAGTCTCTACAAGGGAGTTTAGTTGACAGATTTTTTTAAAAAAACGTCAATACTGTGATAATCTTATGTGTTGGATGCCAATACTGTGTATAGATTAGCTAGCTCCTTGGCTCATCTATAAAAACTCTGTCATAGACTCATTGGAAGGGTCCTCAAAGATCAAGTTCAACCTCTTCATTTTATAGATTTGGAAACTGAGGCCCATAGAGATGACTTATGCAAAGTCACACAGGTAGTAAATAGCAGATCAAGTATTGGAAACCAGGTTCTCCAATTCTAAATACGTGCATTCTCTTCATAAGTATATAACTTTTCATGTATTAGGGCAATAAAATTGAATTATCTTTGTGATATTTGTTGTTTTTACCTTTGGGTGTCCCTCAAAGGCTCTGTTCTGGACCCTCTCTATTCTGTGTACTCCATATGATCTCATCACTTCCCATAGGTTCAATGATTAAATCTATACAAATGACTAAATATTTGCATACTTACCCTTCACCACCTCCTGAACTATAGTCTCAATTTACTAATTGCCCACTGAACATTTCAACAGTTCCAAAATCAAACTTATCTTCCTACTGAAAGCCACCCATCTTCCCAACTTCCAAATATTTGTCTAGTTTACCATCATCTTTCCAACTTTAGTTCTCGTCAACTCACTTGTCCTCACTTCTATATCCAACCAACTTTCAAATCTTGCTAATTCTATCTCCAAAATATCTCTCTTGTGTATTTCTTATTCTCCAAGTCACCTGACTTTTACCCTACCCAGGTCTTTATCAGCTGACGGTAACCTAATTGGTCTCTCTGCTTCTAATCTTCACCTCTCTAATCCATTGTCCACATTGCTGCCAAATCAATATTTCCAAAGCAGCCAAATGTACCTGCTTGCTCTTCCCAAAGAGCATTTGATTCAGAGTACTTGAGTTGAAATCATAGCTTTGCCATTTACTACCTGTGTAAATTTGGGCAAATCACAATCTCCTTGGGTCTCAGTTTCATTGCCAGCAAAATGGGATTGATGAAAAATATGGATTCTAAGGTCTCTCCTAGCTCTAAATGATGATTCTATGATCCATCACAAATCCATGCCTTTTTTGCCATCTGACCTCTAAATGACACTTCCAGTGAACTTTTATGATCTACAGTATAAAATCCCCCCCCCCATCAAATTATTTTATATTTGCTTTGTAGGTGTAAGTGTGAGGCTTGATTCCATCAGTCAATCAACCCTCACAGTTAAATGAAGTAACTAACAAAATATTCTAGCCCTGATATCTTTATCAGGTGAGAACACTTCTGGTGAATTAAAAGGCATTTCAACCAGGTGTGAAAAAGTCCATATTCAATTTAGAAGGAAGAAAAGCCACTGGATGAAATCAAATAAGAGCAACATTGGGAATATATTGGGATTGGCTAAAGAACACCTTGTGAAGTTATAAAATAGCAAACCAGTTTGGATTCTGGAATTCAGGTGCCTAACAAGCTCAGGTAATTACATTTCACTTCTTTTTTAATTTTGGCTAGAACTAGCCCCTGTTCTCCAACCAATTCCCTGAAACAGAACTTTGGAGGAGAGGAGAAGGAGAGGAAGAGGGGGAAATTTTCCATTTCTTCCTTTCTCCCTTTTATCCCCTTGACCAGAGTATAATTTTCAGAACTTTGAAAGGTTTGGACTTCTCATCAGCATCCTGGAGATATCCCCAGAACTTCTATGGTTATGGGTAATGACTGCCTCAGCATCTGAGGACAAACTAGACCTATTAGAGAAGACAGCTTCAGGACTCTACAAGGACCCCAGAAGAAAGCCATGCCATGCTAAGTACTCCCCAAAAGGAAGAAAGGAAAAAAATTCGGGCAACCAAGAGCTGTGAGTTAGCCCACATATGCTCTAAGTCTGAGCTTACTTTCCAATGAACTATAGTTGTGCTTGTGAAAGAATGTGTTCCTGGTTTAGAGAATTCTTATGCCAACCATTTTTATATCGCCCTATTAAATACCCACTTCTAAAAGCTAGTTAAGTTTGGCTGTGCTATTTATATAATGAGGGAAGCCCACTGGTAGAAGCTCATGAGCTGTTTTACCAGAGAAACCACCCCCAACCCTGAACTCTGAAGAGTGAAGTAGCACCCTCCCTCCAGATCCTGACATGCCACTTTAGGTGGGGTTTGTGATAGTGATCCCTGAGACTCTAGGACTTGGATATTTTGTATCTACATATTTGTGTAGATATTGTTTCACCTAGTAAAATGTAAGTTTGTTGAGGGCAGGGATTATTTAGGTTTTATGTTTGTTGATTTGTTGATCTTGCCTGGCTTATAGTCAGTAACTTGTTTTAATTGAATTTGCTTTATTTCCAACATATAGCACATTCTCTTGAGATGCCAGCCATTAGGAGTATGTAGTTTTTAGGAAGCTAGTCAATCAATAAGCATTTATTAAATATTTCCTATATGCCAGGCACTATTCTATGCAGTGGGGATCCAAAAAGAG
Source organism: Dromiciops gliroides (assembly GCF_019393635.1). Taxonomy (NCBI): domain Eukaryota; kingdom Metazoa; phylum Chordata; class Mammalia; order Microbiotheria; family Microbiotheriidae; genus Dromiciops; species Dromiciops gliroides. The sequence goes on from NC_057863.1 coordinate 454,009,746, forward strand.
GGTAAAGACAATCTCTACCTTCAATTTCACCAACAAGAGAGACAATAAGCAGCCAAATATGTACAAATAGATCATATATAGGATAAGTAGGAAATAATTACCTGAGGGAAGGCACTAGAATTAAGAAGGGTTCGAAAAACTTCTGTAGAAGGTGGAATTTTAGTTGGGACTTGCAGAAATCCAGGAGGTAATGATGAGAGAGAGAGAGAGAGAGAGCGCGAGCATGCGAGCACGCACATATTCCAGATATGGGGGACAGTCAGAGAAAATACAAAGAGCTGAGAGATGGAGTGTCTTGTTTGTAGAAGGCCAATGTCACTTGATTGAAGAGTAGGTAGTAAGGTATAAAGTATAAGATAACTGTATAGTTTTGGAGGAGGCAGGGAGGCTATAAAGGGCTTTGAACACCAAGCAGAGTATTTTGTATTTCATTTGGAGGTAATAGAGAATAGCTTATGTTTATTGATTAGAGGGTGATATGTCAGACCTTTGCTTTAGGAGGGTCATTTTGGCAGCTGAAGAGAGAATGGATTGGAGCAGGGAGACATGTGTGGCACACTTGTCAATATTCAAGCATGTTATTGCATAGATCAAGCATGAGACAAGGAGAGCCTGCAGCAGAAGATAAAAGGGGGCATGCTGAAGAGTTGTAGCAAACGTAAAATCTACAGGTCTTGACAACAGAATGGCTATGAGAGGTGAGAGATAGTGAGGAGTCAAGGATGACACCTAGGTGGCAAGCCAGGGATACTGGAAGGATGGCGGTGCCCCTAACAGTAATAGGAAAGCTTGGACAGGGGAAGACTTAGGGGGAAATACAATGAGCTCATTTTAGGACATATTGAATTTAGTATGTCTACTGGATGTCCAGTTTGAGATGTGCAAAAGGCAGCTGGAGATTTCAAATGAGGCCAACAAAGAGGTGGACTGGATAATTATCAACATACAGAGAAGATTGTATCTAAACCAAGCCCACAAATAAATGTCAATCTGTGTACTAGGAACTAGAGTTTCAAAGACAAATGTAAGTGTCTTCCCTCAAGGAACTTATGTTCTGTGGGAAAGGAAACATGTGCAACATTAGTTAAGGGGAGAGAGGATGAGTATGGGTCAATCCATTTCCTGTTGGATTAGAACTAATATCAGAAAATAAGTTACAAAGAGGTTTCTGAGTAAATCTGAATCCCTTATACTGTGCCCACTATCCTGTGAGAAGAGAAGGAAGTAAAGGACAGGGGCTGGTGCTAGTCAAAATTGAAAAAGAAGTGAAAATTGAAGGATATACTTCCATCCTCTCCCTTCTTTTCTCTCTCTTCTGCTCCTCCCAGTCCTCTGTCTCATTCCTACTTATTCAAATTAAAGTAGTTGATGTTTTAAAGATTCATTATTCAATTATTTTATTAGTTTCATTCACAACTTTGCGCCAAAACATATTTATTAATGTTGAGTTAAAAAAAAAAGTTTTCTCTTCAACTAAAATTAGAAAGGAAATAGTTAATGGATTGTTTTTTGTCTTGTTTTGTTTGCAGCAAGTTTGCCTGATAAACACTTTCTTGCAAAATATATAGGGAATTGATTCAAATTTATAAAAACAAGAGCCATTCCCCAATACATAAATGTTCAAATAATATGAACAGACAGTTCTCTAAGAAATACATCCAAGATATCAACAGCCATAAGGAAAAATACTGCAAATCACTCATAATTAGAGAAATAAGCATTAAGGTAGCTCAGACTCTACATCACACCCATCATATTGGCAAAAGGACTAGTGTTAATTGATAAATAAAATGCTAGCTGATAACAACTTCAGGTGTGATCTCTCCCACTGGGTGTCTCTAGTTTAATAGGGAACTCCAGCTGACCAAAAACTCTCCCAGCTTCAAAAGGACAGGGCTACAAAGAAAAATATTTGTCCTTCAAGTTGGCAGATAGACCTGTTTTTGAGTTGTAGCTCCAACACTCACTATTTGTATAGCCTGTAATCTCTCTGATTTTTTCAGTGTTCTCTATACAATAGGAATTATCATTAGTAGTGGTAGAATGAAAAATTTTATGCATTGAGATTTGTGGGCAGGGCATTTGCCTGGTACCCCCTAACAATTAGAGCAAGTAAGCAGTTATAAGACCTGATATTCAGGCATATCTGGATGCAGGCCAATAACTTTTCTCACATTTAAAAAGACTCCAAAGTGTATTTCCTCTGCCTTCAGAAAACGTTTTTGTATAGGCCACTTGATTACCAGAGGACTTTCCCAACTCTTGATCACATTGGAATCTATCAACTTTTAATGTGATGCACTTGACAAGAAAGCTTCCCAGGTTATAGGAGTGGGGGGCAGGGAAAGGGGTCATTTCTCCAATCTCCCTCCCATGGAAGGAAGGGTCTTGAGAAGACTCTCGAGACTATTTTTCCTTTTCTCATACCTTGATTATGCCTGTTTCTATTCATACCAATACCTTGACTATGCCTGATTCTACTTATCCCAAACACAGTATTGTATATTAAATTGTACTATAATTTTCTTTAGTTAATTAAATTTAGCCTACTTCTGTTCCTCTAGTTATTTTCCATACATATTCAACAAAACAAATCTAAATTTTGTATTAACTTGGCAATCTAGTAGGATCCTCTGATGAATTTCCTCATCAGTTTCTTCATCTGCAAAATGAAGATTTTAGAGTGAATGACCTCTAAGGACCCCTCTACCTCTAAATCTACATTCCTATTAAATAGGAACATGACTTTAGGAAAGTTTGAAGAACTAGCTGTCATTTACAAGACTATAAGCTACTGGAGGATAGGGACCAAACTTTATTTAAAATTGTTGCCTCCCCTGGTTCCTAGTACACTTTTCTAGACAGTAGTTGCTTAATAAATGTTTGTTAAATTTCAGCAAAGTCAAGATTAAGATTGTGTTTTTTTTAAAAAAACACAACCAAAACCCCATGGAGTTGCTGTGAGGAAAAGGAATCTTATAGACTATTTGTATAGTCAGACAACTATATTCGGTCAACCAACTTTAGAGCATTTCTGGTTGACTAGACATGAATAAATGGGAAAGTACTGATGTGGCCTGTGAGGCATCTTGTTGTAATAAATGAAAGAATAGGCTCTTACATCCAGAAGAACATGTCCCAAATACTATAATAATGGAAATAATAAAACAATGAATCTATTTTGGCCCAGCAACTAGAGTTGTAATTGTTGCATTATTCTGTCATTTGCATATTTAGTGCAATCCAACCAGAAATAGCTATCCATTGTTTTTAGAAAATCTAAATTTTCTACTAGCATTCATGGTCACACCAGTCCCAATTAATAGCAATGCAAACTTTGTATGCCAATAAGTTTGCAACAGCAAAATGTTTTTAAGCAGTTTTCATTTGTTTTTCGTATTTGCCATAAATAAAAAACTTGACAGAAACCAAAACCTAAAACAACAAGATTTTAAACATTTTTATCCTTTTCTCAACTACCAAACAAACATAGGTTTGAGACTAGCCAAGGAAATCCTCTTCATTCTAACATTCTGCTGCTTCCTCATTTCTAACCTACAATTTACTCAGTTGGAGACAGCCTCAATGGGCAGGCGAATTTCATTTGAAGGTACAATTTATTTAAAGGAATTGCATATTCTAAAAAGCAATCAATCAACAAAAATCTATGTATTTAGGAAGGAGATAAAGGGGTAAAAAGCAATACAAACATGATACTCCAATCCAGGAGTTGGCCATCTAATTGGATAGGTAATTGAATTAAACTCAATAAATATTTATTGAGCATGCTGGCATTATGCTCAGAACTCTGAAGGAAATGAAAATAGGTAAGGTATATCCAATTAAAATAATATTAACAGTAAAAAATAATAAGCTACTATGTATATGGTATTTAAGGTTTGCAAATAACTTTACAAATATTATCTTACTTTTATTCTCACAACAACCCTGGAAGCTAGGTGCTATTATTAACCACAGTTTACAGATGAGGAAATAGGCAGACAGTGAGAGATTAAGTGAGCTATCCAGGGTTAACCCACCCAGTAAGTGTCTCAGGCTAGATTTGAACTCAGGACTTCTTGACTTCAAGTCTAGAACTCTAATAATTCCTACAAGACAGTATGTAAATGCCTACAAAGAAATGCAGGAAAACAACTTTAAAAAGCAGTAGCCCTTCAAATTTTAGATAGTTTTAACATTACTATTAAAACATGTAATAAGTTTTTATTTTCTAACTCTTAAACTTAGCTGTCTTATAAGCAATAGACTACAATGCTAGATAATTGCTAGTCATCTTTTTATTTCAACTTCTATTTCCATTCACTTTAATACTGTAAAGATTTTGAATAAGCTCTTTTTAGGTAGATTTAGAATTTACCAGAAATTTTCATGCTGTCTATATAGCCCTAACTGAAAGTGCTAATGTGGTGCCTGAAAATGTATAATATATAAGCAGGATGCTTTATTTTCTTTCAGTGATGAGCACCTATTCTCTACTTTTTCTACATATAAGAAAATTTTAAACTTAATGGGTTATTCGATAACCCCAGATTGGCTTATAACTTAGGGAGAATATTTTTTAACTCTGAGGGGTGAGACATACATTACCCATGAAGGTTATAGAATAGCATTATCTGAATATTTACAACAACAGAGTAGATAATGCTACGTCTAGTCTGGTTTAGCTGGAACCCTGCCCAGAACCAGTGTGGGAGGTGATGGGGAGGAGAGGGAGTGCTACTAGAGTCCCTGTTAGCATCTTACCTCTGAGGTTATAAAACACGGCACAGAAAGAAAATGATACTGGGAAGCGAGAGGTTTTATATTCATAAAACTCAGGATATTCTACTGATTCTTCTTTCCTATTATATAATTTTGTAATAAAGGAACAAGTATTTGCAGAATGAGTGTCTTGCAGTATGGTGTGAGTCATCACTCCAAAGACCCCCCAGACATCACTATACCACTTTATAGTGTTTTTTTTATACCACTTTGATAGACATCTCATTGGTGCCTTAAAACAACCTTGTGAGATTGATAGGTAGTTATCCCATTTTATGAATGTGGCAACTGAGGTCCGGAGTGGTCAAATGGCATGCCTAAGCATAGAAAATAGTCATGTTCTTACTCAACTGGCTAAGCAGAGATTCTTTACCTTTTTGTGAGTCTCATACCTCTTTGGCAGTAACCTAGGGACCCCTTCTCAGGATAATATTTTAAATGCATTTTTTAAAATATATAAAATTACAAAGAAAACCAATAATATTGAAGTACAACTGAAAAAAATCAAAATTATGTATTCTAGGTTAAGAACCCCTGTTCTAAAGAAATGGTAGCATATCTGTGCTATAGGTACCCTAAATATGTTTTTTTAATCATAACAAGTGGTTGAGTTGGTGAGTTTAGTGAGGGTCTTCATGAAGATAAAGACCAAATATTAAATTGTAGTTTTTAACCACAAAATAGGTGGGGTTTCTTCTTCTCCCCCTTCCTAGTATTATTTAATAAGAAGAAGACTGGTCCAGGATTCTAATCCTAAAATCATCGTAAACTTGACCTGCCAACCTCTCTGAGACTGTCCCTCATCTTCTGGGGAAGGTGGAACTTGGACCACATGACTTCTAAGGTCCCTCCCTACTTTAAATTTATGATTTTTATGATCTGATCCTTTGTCTGTATCCCTGAACACCATCCCTAGCTTTTTTAGATGCCAGAGTCAAGAAGTCCTTCAGCTTTATATTCTGAAACCGAACTGTCAGGACAAGCCATATGCTCCTAACAACTCAGAGTAAAAAGATCTCTCATGTTGAAGCAGGGAAAAGATACCACCCCTTGGAAATGGGATCACTGAGTTGCTTCCTATAGGCTGTTTGTGTCAGCCAAGAAAATCTGAGTCTCCCTCTATAGTCACTAAGGGTAAATTAATCCAACCTTTAAACTGCCTGTTCCCTCCCCAGAGGGAGGAAAGAGTTGGCCTGCTCTGCAGGGGAGCTAGGTGATCATTTTAATGAGCTCCTCACCCCCTGGGCAGAGATCTGCAGCTTCCTATCCTGAAACAGCCAAATCCCTTCTTCCCTTACCCCCTCACTTAGTGAGCCAACACAAATGAGAAATGAAATGGCATTCTATACAATTTATTTATAGAACTCTTAAGGACTTACCCAGCCCTCGAGGACCAAGGAAATGAGTACAAGGAAAGCCCCACTGGCACTGATTTTTCTTTACACTATGCAAGGATTTCACTAATAAAAAGAATTATTTTACAGCCTAGTAAATTTGCATTTAGGTGTTTCTTTCAGTGGGCAAGACATATAACTGATTATATCTTTGGGCCTCTGTTCAGTCAGGGATAGACACTTTCATGTAAGATTTAAAAACAAAAAATAAATATGTGACGTTAATATTCTTACATTCTAGAGGGACCTTCAACATATACATCCATTCTCAGTCTAGCAAATGCTGCAGCTAACATGCCACCCACATATCTTAGCATTTCACACTGCTTTCTTTTTATTTAAATCAATGTTCTCTAAACTCGGGCCATATTTATGAAACAGCATGAAGGCCGGGTCTAAATAAAATTATGAAATAGGCAAGTCTCCTTTCTCTTTCATTATTTCCTCATTCTCCCTCCCCTCCCCAATGGGAGGTCTAAAGCATTCATGTGCCATCTCCTTGGATTCCCTCTACAATGACATGCCTAAATCTGCTCTATTGCTCCTTACTCATCCCTATCCCAATCTCTCCTTGATATTTGGGAGGTAATATGGCCTGGTGAAAAGAGGTTAATAGGGAACTAAGATTATAGATTTGACTATAACTTGTCAAGTGCCCTGGAGGAAATTCATTGATTTCCTCCATGTGTCAGTTTCTGCATCTTTCAAAAGGAGATCATAGTCTCAGCCCTACTTACCTTGTTATAAAAATTGAAATGGCCCTGAATGTGAAAGGGCTTGAAAAAATAGTGCTCTATGCAAGTAGGGCAGACTTTACCAATCTTTCAATGGATATAGAAGCTCATACATTCACGTATTGTTGTAATGACCGAGTACTTAAAATGGATGCTCATGTAATACCATCTGAAATTTATATGGTTTTGCAACAACAAACATTTATTAAATATATGCTATATGTGAAGCACTGAAGATACAAAAATAAAAACAAGACAATGCCTGCCCTCAAGGAGCTTTTATTCTATTGAATAAATGGGGAAGCACAGCACATGTATGAAAATGGAACAAAATTTATAGAAAGTAAACATTAAAAAAATTTGGGAATAGGGAGAGCAGTAACAACTAGGGAGCAGAGAAAGCCTCAAGTGGCACTTGAGTTGAGCTTTGAAGAGAGTTAGGGGTTCCAAGACATAAAGGGGAAAGGCCACCCTAAGAATAGGTTATAGTCTGTGCAAATACCCAGATATGAAAGATGGGGGAGGGGAAGCCAATTGGACTGAAAAGTAAAATGCAGAAAGCGAAGGATTTTAAATGTAGTCACAAAGTACTTTGTTAGTACATAGGCAACTATGGGGTATGTAGAGGGGGGGGGGAGTGGGAAGAACGGTGTTCTTTACTGTACTGAATAGTATGTGTGGGTTACTAACATAAGGTAAAGTTGAATAGAGAACACAATACTAATTTATACAGCGCCTTGAATGCCAGGCAAAGGAGTTCAGAACCTGCACAATAGGAAGTACTGAAAAATGTTGAGCAAAAGATTGCTCTAACTAGATTTGTGCATAAGGAAACAATTTGAAAGTGGTATAAAGGATACGTGAAGTAAAGAGAAGACCTGTTTAGAAGCTCTTAACAGTAGTGCAGACATGTGGAAATAGTTGCCTACACTATGATGGTAGCAACCGGCTTACAGAATCTCTTCTCTATTCTGGGTATGAGAGATATTGTGGAGGTGGAATCAATACTGATTGGTTGTGGAAAAGGAGAGAAAGTTCTATCAAAGATGATCCTCCAAGAAAATAGTACCCACCAGGCAAAGGATGATTCCTCAGAGAGAAAGAGTGGCGTCAGAAGGAAGCCAGTGTTTAGGGACAAAGATAGTAAGCTTTGGAGCTGCCTGACTCTTTTATTATAATCCTGAGGCAAAGTAACTCATTCAAGGTCACAGAGTCAGGAAGTAGTAGAGGCAGGCTTCTCATTCCAAGGCAATTAATTCTCCAATAAACCATGCTGCTTTCTTCAGATACTTAGGCCTGAGAATTGAGAAATGGAAGGCTTTTGGCAAAGGAGGAAATTATTCCCATTGTGTTACCTATAACTCTTGCTCAGGGCCAACTTTACCCATTTTTTTTCAATCTTACATTTAGGGTAGACAGTCCCCTAAATGGAATAATTTTAGGAATAGTCTAAGGGGGAGGGCTCCCTTACTACTTTTCCCTACTCCATTTGTGGATTCTAGAAATTCCTTCAACGCAGGACAAGGCTTTTGTTTCTATGATTAAAGATGAGACAATGTGAAGCTGATGAGATTTTGTGGCTGATTGGATATGAGAGGAGAACTGCAAGGAAGAGTTGAAGATAACAGATTGGTTGACTTAAATTCTTACCAAGGTGTAGATGATAGCTAATATGCATATGTTGCGCTTTAAGATTGACAAAAACCCTTAATACATATGAATTAACTTATTTGGTCCTCATCAATCCTGTGAGGTAACTCGTTATCCCCATTTTATAAATGAGGAAAATGAGGTTGGGAGAGATTCAGTGACTCTCCCAGGATCATGCAACTAACTACTATTTCAGACAGGATTTAAATCAAGGCAATTCCTGACTCCAAGTCTACTGTTGCTTCCATCAAGTCACATTGCCTTTCTTTTTTTTTTTTTTTGGTGAGGCAATTGGGGTTAAGTGACTTGCCCAGGGTCACACAGCTAGTACGTGTCAAGTGTCTGAGGCCGGACTTGAACTCAGGTCCTCCTGACTCCAGGGCCGGTGCTTTATCTACTGCGCCACTTAGCTGCCCCCACATTGCCTTTCTTAAGCGAGGGTTTTGATAGTTTAATACAAAAGGACCAGGCTCCTGAAATGGGGTGAATATTGGAGAGAACTGGAGAAAGTTGGAGGATGGGTCTGTTGTAGAAGAGAGGCTGAACTACTTCATTAAGTTACTGAAGGATGAATTTATCCTTTCTCCTCCTTTTCTTTTATTTATTAGCTCTCATCATGTCTTCCCTAAACCCTTTTCCCAAGGCTTCATGCAGTCATGAAAGACGAAATATATGTCAATGACAGTGGTTATATCAATAAAAAGGAATACTTAGAGAGATCTGTGAAATTATTTTGAAAGAATTTGTGATAAATTTTCAATGTATATGTTGTTTCACCCCACAAAGAATATAAGCCCCTTGATATCAGGGACTTTATTTTTTTTGTATGCCCAGCACCCAGCAAAGGGTCCAAAACAGCTCAGCAGCTACTTAATAATTGCTTTTTGAGTTGAATTTTATCAATAACCACACTCCCTCAGATCTTTTAATTGTCAGATGCAATGGCCTTTTCTCCATCGTCTCATCCTTCTTAGTCTCTCTGCCACCTTTGACACTGTCAGTCACCCTCTTATCCATGACACTCTCTTCTCCCTAGGTGTCTGTGATAACACTTTTTCCCAGTTCTCCTACCTATCTGACCTTGTCTTCTCAGTCACCTTTGCTGGATCATCGCCCAAATCACAACCCTTAACGGTGTGGGTGTCACATAGGTCTCTGTGCTGGGCCCTCTTCTCTCTCTAAACTGTTTTACCCTGAATTCAGTTATATTCTCTATGTTGATGATTCTCAAATCTATTTATCCAGGACATCTTAAATTAGATCTTAAAATCAACATATACAAAACTAAATCCATTATCTTTTATCCTGAATTCTCCCTTTTTTCCCAGTTTCCCTATTAATATCAAAAGTACCACAATCCTTCCAGTCATCCAGGATTACAACTTCAGTGTTTTTTGCTTTCCTCTACTCTTCACTCTTTCCTGCCCCCGTATCCAACATGCTACCAAGGCCTGTTGATTTTACCTTTGTAACATCTCTTGTCTATGCCTCTTATCTCCTCTGATGCTGCTACCACCCTGGTGCGGGCCCTTATCACCTCATGTCTGGACTTTTGCAAGAACCTGCCAAAAGTCTCTCCCCACTGCAATCCATCCTCCACTCATCTGGTAAAGTGATCTTTCTGAAGCAAAAGTCTGACAGTGTTTGACCCACACCCTGCCTTCTTCCCGGTCAATTAACTCCCCATCCTCTCCAAGATCAAATATTAAATCCTATGTGGCATTAGAAGCCCTTCATCACCTTTCCCACCCTACCAACCTTTCCAGTTTTCTCATCCCTCCCACTCTCCGCCCCTCCCCCTCCACACATGCAGTGATACCAGCTTCCTTGCTGCTCCTCTCATAAACATTCCATCTCCAGACTGAATATTTTCACTGGCTGTTCCCATTTATGAAATATTTTCCCTTCTCATTTCCACCTCCTGGCTTCCTAGCTTCCTTCAAGTCCCAGTTAAAATTTCACCTTCTACAAAAAGCCTTCCCTAATAACCCTTAATTCTGGTATCTTCCCTTTATGAGTCATTTCCAATTGATCCAGTATGTCATTTATTTGACTTAGTTGTTTAAGCGTTGTCCTTTCCACTATAGTGTGAACCCCTTGAGATCAGGTTTTGTCTTCTTTGTATTCTCAGCACTTTGCACAATGTCTGACACAGAGTAGGTCCTTAATATTTAATGTTTATTGCATACTTGACTTAGTGGAATTGCAGATAGAGGATTGGACCCAGAGTTAGGAAGTTCTGAATTCCAATCCAGACTTAGACACTAGCTCTGTGACCCCAGGCAAGTCACCTAACTCTCTTTGCTTTAAATTCCTCAACTATAAAATGGAGACAGTAATAGCTCTTGCCTTATAGTTTTGTTGTGAAGATCAAAGATTATTTGTAAAGCATCTAGCATAGTGTCTGGCACATAGTAGGCACTAAATGCATGTTTCCTCTCTCCATTCCTTCTTGTCTATGCCCTTGGATAAGTGCTCCTTAGAATACTTACCCACTGCACTGAAAACCTTCCTCCAATTCTTTTAATAAAAACAGAGAAGATTCAAGAACACCTCCAGGCAGAAGTCACAAAATGTTCACAATATCTCAAGAGTAAAACTCACATTCAAATAGGTATATGAGAATTATACATAAATTTCATGCAAATGAATATATAAATATGATAGGGGTTATCCTATTTCATATAATTTAATGTGTTCCTTTGGGGAAAATTCTAGCACATGTTCCCTTTCTAATAAATTTGTGGGAAATTGTACAAGACTAGCAGGTAGCAACCAGATATATGGACAGCAGGACAACTTGGCCTTTTCCCAAACATTTTTTTTTTTGGTTTGTTTTGTGGGACAATGTGGGTAAAGTGACTTGCCCAAGGTCACACAGCTAGTAAGTGTCAAGTGTCTAAGGCCACATCTGAACTCGGGTCCTCCTGAATCCAGGGCCAATGTTTTATCCACTGCACCAACTAGCTGCCCTCATTCCCATTTTTAAACCATGGTGCCTGTACTCCCCAACCTCCTAATCCACTTCCTACCAACACTGAACTCTTTCTCTGGCATCCTGGCCCTAATACATGAGCTTTCACTTTATCTTGATTAGAACATAACCTTGCCACCATTACCCCTCCTTTCATTTCTAGATTCTCTTTATCTGGTTTCTCCCTCCATTTAGAGTACAAACTCCTTCAGGGCAGGGACTGCCTTGATTGTGCCTGGTTCATAATAAACTTTTAATCAAGGCTTTTATCATTCATTCATTGGCCTGGAAACTTCCTCTGACTTCATCAGTGTCACCTTCATTCTCCCACAAACCCCTTGAAATGACATTGTGAATAATTAGCTTTGACCTGAGATGAATAGAGGAGGCAGAGTTTGGGACAGAAGGGCAGCAGCAGTGATTTAAGATTTGATTGTAAATTATGCCAGATGAAATAACCCTGGGCTTCCCATATTCCTCGCCCTTTTCTTGTCTTTCTATCTTTTTATCCTTTTCTTTATTTCTATAATCTAAATTCCTTCCAGTTCCTTCACAATCCTCTTCTCTAATTTATGTCCTACATGTCGAAGGAATTTTTTTTTAATGTAGGATTGAGAAAGTGAGAAGTAAATCAAGGAACCTTTTTTTTTTTCCTCCACTTACTATTATTTTGTGTTTGTTCCACATTTCAGAGAAATTCCCTACCATGAAGTGATGGGAGGGAGTTCATCTTAACTCCCTTGATGTCTTATTCTTTATAAAGCAATGATGGGGCGGCTAGGTGGCACAGTGGATAAAGCACCGGCCCTGGATTCAGGAGTTCCTGAGTTCAAATCCGGCCTCAGACACTTAACACTTACTAGCTGTGTGACCCTGGGCAAGTCACTTAACCCCATTGCCCCGTTAAATTAAAAAATTAAAAAAATAAAATAAAAAATAAAATAAAATAAAATAAAGCAATGATGGTGTTGTCCTTTGGAATCAGAGTTCAAATCCTTCACCAATTGCCTGGGCTTTCAATGTGTCACTTATATCTGAGAAGCCAAACTTTATTCTCCATTGTAATTGTAAGGGACTAAAATTCTAGCTAATCTATCTAAAAATCTAACGAGTGGTCACCAATAAATTATAAGCTTTACCAAGAGTATTTAAATGTTTAAGTATTTATTAAAGAGCATTAGGATCAGAGAGAAAGGTAAAAATCTAACTATTTTTAAGAGACCCTATCATCCAACCCACCATGGCAAGGTCAGGAACCAAAAAGAGACAGAACGCCTCCACCAGCGTTGGCTTCCTACTGCATGTCCTCCTCCCAGAAATGGGAGGCTCCTCAAGTTGATTGACTGGTAGCCTTGATAGACAATACCCACGAGCAAACGTCACTTCCTGATGCTAAGGACCTTGACCACGTGGCTTGCCCTCAGAGGCCTTCTCCTCGTGGCGGAGCTTTTCTACAGTAAGTCTCCAGCAGGTGGTGTCATTCCAATTGTTACATAATACACTAAGGCAGCTAAGTGGCATGGTACCTAAAAGTGTTGGACTCAGAATTAGAAAATCCCCATGAGACAATTACTGCCTGTGTGACCTTAGGCAAAGTCATGTAACCTATCTCAGTTTCCTCATCTACAAAATGGGGTTAATAATAGCACCTACTTTTGAGAATCAAATGAGATTGCATATGTATAATTCTTTGCAAACCTCAAGGTGTTATATAAATAATAGTTATTATAATATGGATTTATCATCATCACATTTACATGTGCTCTCATTTGAATATTTGAGCTGGAAGGGACTTTAGATATCAAATCCAATCCCCGCATTTGTCAGATGAAACAACCAAGGCAGAAAGAAGCAAAGTGACCTACCCAAGGTTACAGAGTTAACAAAAGTCAAAGCATTTCGGGGCAACTAGGTGGTGCAGTGGATAAAGCACCAGCCCTGGATTCAGGAATGATCTGAGTTCAAATCCAGCCTCAGGCACTTGACACTTAATAGCTGTGTGACCCTGGGCAAGTCACTTAACCCTCATTGCCCCACAAAAAAAAAAAAAAAGTCAAAGCATTTCTTAAATTGCACCAAGTGTTCTTGATCCCTAACATAAATTATCGTTTGTGCTCTGGCCCCACCCCCATCACCAAGGAATAAAAGCAGAAATTTATACAGGAAAAAAGTTTTAGGACAAAGCTCTATAAGAGTTTTTGATCACCTCACATAAATAAAATCTGCAAGTCACTTGGTGTGCAGCCATACTATTGACAAAAGACAAGAATGGATGTTGTTATTAGAAACAGGCACATTTGCCAAGTTTAGACCTCCTCCAATATTGATGGGTTCAATTTTAAATCAAACCCAAATTAGAAAGTGCTCTGAGTTGTTTATGCTTGGCAAAATCCTATTTCCTGATAGTGAGTCAGCTCTCTTGAAGATCGTTCAGTAGGCTTCAAGAAATGCTTTGTAAAATATATGTATGTGTATATACACAAACACATATATATATACAATTTTATAGAATAAATTAGTTATATAACCCAGTATAAAAACAGAAAGGAAGTTGTATCAGTTATTTCTGTGATGCACTTTGGAGATTTCTGGACCAAAGTTTTCTTTTTGTGTATGTGAAGGTTTTTTAAGATTTATGATATACATCTTCCCCATTGACCCTTACATAGACTCAATTTACCCAATTCAATAGCCACAAACTACAATTCTGTCTAAAACAACCATTCCCTCAAATGTATCATTTTCACAAGAAATATAGGCAAAAATATGGTTGTATCAACCATACTACAAGCTTGATGCGTGACCTTTTTTTCATGTTTCTGTACAGAAGACAGCATGTATAATGCTCAATTTCATATAATCCCTTTACAACTCAAGCAACATTATATTAGTTGATGATAGGAAATGAGATTTTGCAAAACTACACCAACAACATGGTAAAGTGAGGAGAGTTCTGGGGTGTCAATAAACAGATTTTCAAGAAACTTTATTTTTTTTAAAGTTTCTGTCTGCCACTAATTGAACTAGCTATGTGATTCTCACCAAGTTATGTGAGCTCTCTAGACCTTATTTTCTTCAGCTTTCAAATTAAACTGTCGCACATGATAGACACCAACCCCTTTCCTTACACCTGTAAAACTATGACTTAAAACTACCAGCCACCAGCTATTTACATCTTCAAAAGTATTTGAGATTCGGTTAGGTAGTGCAGTGGATAAAGCACCTGCCCTGGATTCAGGAGGACCTGAGTTCAAATATGCCCTCAGATACTTGACACTAACTGTGTGACCTTGGGCAAGTCACTTAACCCTTATTGCCCCCAACACACACACATAAAAAAGTATTTGAAACACCCATCCTTTCTGGGTTAATAACTTGACAAGAGACAGAATTAGCTGAGGGGAATGGGGCTTTGCCGCAAGCACTGACAGGACAGGTATGTTTTCTTCCCAGAAGAATGTGTGACAACAGTTCATCCTATAAGCAACCATCATCCCTTTGAGATCCTCAGAGACTATCCTCTTGTCCTCTCCCTAAATTGTCCTCTGTACTGCCTTGCTGAGCCCTCCACCCCAACTGTGTTGGCCCCAGGTACAATTTTGCATAATTATGACTCTGGACAGAAATTACTTTGCTTTAATTTTCAGCAAGATTTTGTAAGCACTTTATGCTTAAATGAGATAATATGACCTTCAGTAGCTCCAAGAAAGCCATTACAAGCCATTAAATAGCTTACATTTCAAACACATTTATACATCTGCATTAAAAGACTATAATACAGTAGCAGTTATGGTCTATTCTATCATAGCAGTTATATGATTGAGTTTTTATTCCCGTTTGGTTTTTTAACTACAAAGAAGAAGAAATTAAGATACAGAATTTTCTATGTCAAAAGAACTTTCAGGATCAGTCTTATAGTAGAAACTGGCAAAATCATAAAATTAAGATTTGAACCAACATGGTAAAGGAGAAGTCTGAAATCTGAACACTAACTCTGAAATTGGTTGTGTTTGTGTTTTACAGATTTTGATGCAGTTATAGTAGCTTGGTGTATTTATTTTGCAGCTTAAATTAAAAAAAAATAACATCTCATGCCTCTGCATGTAGAATATAGCCATAATCAATTGGCTTCAAGGCATATCATGATTCAAGTTAGTAAAAAACAAAGATTTCACATCAAATACATATCATAAGAAAAAACCCTCAAAGAATTAAGTAATCTTGGTGGCAACTAGCAATGCCAAAGATAATTTACAGTTATAAGATGTAGAAACATCACAGTTTTGCTATTTATATAACATACATTTTATATAATAACCCACCGACACAGGACATTCTTTTTTCTAATGGGTATAGGAAGTAAGTTATTTACACCCATATTGAACTATGATGCAAATATCCCTTTGGGTTTCTCTGTTATTGTTTAAAAATAGAAGTGGCCTATCAATAAAATATGTAGCAATATTGCTATAAAATGGTAGGTGCAAAGACTCTGCTTAGCCTAGTAGCATGTAGAAAAATTCTTCAAAAGCAGGAACTAAAGTGATTTTCACACTTTTAATTCAAAGGCATCTTACACAATAAAAGTTAGGCAAAGATCTTTGGCATACACCAAACAGGCAGCAAAATCAAAGGAATTGAATCTTCAGTTACTGTCAAGTGATAGACATTTTCATAACATTAGTTTTTTTTTAACAAAATGTATTTCATGAACATTAACATTATACAGCATTTGCATTGAAGCAATCTAATTATAATTGTTTCTGTCTGATCTAATGTGCTATATGTTAAATATCCCTTTGGAAATTACAAAATCCAAATACTTGTTTCCTTTTTATAAACCTTCCTTTGTCCCTGTCCCCATTCTTCCTGACTTGAGTAGAGGGAAGGGAAAAGGTCCTAGTCAAAGTCAACAATCCTGGGGTCAAATCCAAGTTCTGCTTCTTACTGTATGTATGACCTTGGTGAAGTCATTTACCCTACAGAGGTCTCACTTTTCTCCTCTGTAAAATGAAGTTGTTAGACCACGTGACCTCCAAAGTCCCTTCTAATTTTTGATTAATTGATTCCATGGTCCTGTGAGTCACAACCCCTCTGAACCATAAATGGTAATAATAAGAACTGTCCTACCCACCTCAGAGGCCTGTTGTGAACATCCACTAAGATAAGGTACATGAATGTTCTTTTAAAATACAAAGCACTATCCAAACATGAGCTGTCACAATTGTGGGGGTGGGGCAGGGGGGAACTGGGCAATGAAGGTTAAATGACTTGCCCAGGGTCACACAGCTAGTAAGTGTCAAGTGTCTGAGGCCACATTTGAACTCAGGTCCTCCTGAATACAGGCCCAGTGCTTTATCCACTGTGCCACCTAGCTATCCCCAGTTGTCAGGATTTTTAAAAGAATTTGGTGAGACCTTTTAGGATAATCATTGCTACTCTGGGTATCAACATCAGGTCTTCAAATCACTGACCTAGATAAGTGTTTTTGTATTATTCCAATGCTTTTCATAATGGACCCCTCAAGACTTCAGTTTCAGTTGTAATTTTATTTGCATCCAGTGGGGTTTAATATCTGAACAAAAATGTTTGGACTATACAGGAAGTAAAAAATCATACATGGACCTCACCTATTGACCTCCCATTAGTGGCATAAGGATTTGTACTTATTTATTGAAGGCTGAAGAACATATTCTGAAGTATTTAAATTCTAAGTACTGTACTGAAAAAGGTTAGGTCTTTTCCTTTGATACATATTTCTCAGTTCTAATTTTATTTTTAGATATCTGAGCAGCTTGATGCTTTTCCACTTTTTTATGTATCCCTAGGTGAATAAGGTTTTGACTATGCTGCCCAAAAATATTAAGCCAAGTAAAAGAGTTTACTGAAATTCCATTAAAGTTTACTTCATGGTTATGCTTTTTAAAAAAATGTTTGATTAACTAAAGATGGAAAAAATTTGAAGCATATAATTTAACACCTTTCTATATGTCCTTAAAGATGACTCATGATTTCATGTGAATATTCATAATTCTTAATAATTTTTAACCCTTGGCTGATATAAATTGCTAATTGAAAATTTAGTTTCCAAAACATTGTGGTTGTAATATAGGAAAATATAATTTATAACTGTATCCTTAGCTAAAGTGCTGCTTTCATCATCATCATCATCGTCATCGTCATTGTCATCAGCAGCAGCAGCATCTTGAAGCTCATGAATAATTACATTTGTTTGTTGACTTTGGCATCACTTCCCTATATATTTTTCTTCTTGTTTTTCATTTCTCCCACTTCCTGGTACCTGCTATGTGCATCTCTTGTTTATGGTATTTCCAAAAGACTTTTCAGAGGAAAAGAATTTGGCACTTTTGAGTTATAGGTCCAGGACCAATTTATAGATTTGGGATAGTAGGTTGGAGATACATCACAGCAATGTCTTGAAAGCAATCATGTACCACTTAAGTTTCCACTGGATAGAAGAAGAACATTTAAAACAATATATAAAATGACTACTCAGAGGAGTATGGCCAACATTGACACATCTTAAAACACTGTGATATTCTAAGCTAAGCCTTATTTAAAGAATAACTTCCATTCTGATTGGAACTTAATATGCAATTGAAGCAAATTCTCAATTAATGCTTTTTTTAATTTTAAAGTTTAAACAATAAGTTTTAGTGGGATATCACTTATTTCAAATCCATTAACACTGAGCAACTATATTGAATATGGACCCATATTCAAATAACTTAAATGATTTGATATATGTAATTTTAGTCTTGTCCTACTGGTAGTCACAGCATGAATTTTTAGACTAAGATTTAAACTAATTAAGTATGTGATTTATAAAGCAGAAAAATGCATTTTGTTAGAAATGAATTTGTTGTCAAAAGAGAACTTTCTAAGGGTCTTAAATACAGTATTAGAGAGCTGCCTGTCGAAAGTCACCATTCATTCCTAGGAAAAGTGTTCATACAATGATGGAAGGGCACTGAGCCAGTCTAGCAGATGGGCATATCTAGGCCCCTACTTGTTAAGTATGAAATATGAATGGGGAGGGCATAATTCCAAATTGAGAACATGAAAACAGATTTTCTGTGAAGGTTAAGGGGATACACCATTGCTAATCCATCTCTGTGCTGGATTATTCGTCATGAATAAAAATGGTTTCCAATACCACATCAGGACCAAGTTTAGACTTGAGAGAAAATTATATTTTGGGAGGGAATTTAGAGAGTTACCATGGAAGTTTCCAAGTCTGTGGAATGTTAGTAAGTTATTTGATGGAGGAAAAAAGCTGTATAATCTATGACCTCAAGTGAACTTCAGATCAAAAGTTGCATATATAAGAATATCACATATACCAAAATAGACTTATCATTCCCTAATTTTCAACTACCCTTTTTCTTTTTAATTTTTTTGTTATGAACTAAACAAAAGCAAACACTTCAATATACAAAAAAGAACAAGAAAGAGGCTTGTATGAGAAACTGTGAACTTTTGTTACGAGTTTTTTAAAGAAATGTGTATATAATTATTCAATTTAGTAGAGTAGTAAACTGCTTATTGCTCATTTTTTCCTTCTATACATTAAAAAAGTTGAATGGGTGCTCTTTTTTCATGTCACTACTTATTCTCTCAACTACTACCACCCCCAGTAGAAGCCACCATTATTACAAATATGTATATGCCATGGAATGTGGCCACATTAAATTATGCATATCTCATTCTGTGTCTCAAGCATAATACCTCTCTGTCCATAGGTGGCATATTTCATCATTCTTTTGAATTAACTATTGTTTGTTGCTTTGATCAGAGTTCTGAGGTCTTTCAAAGTTATTTTGATTTACATTATTTTTTTTGTTATCACATACATTGTTCTCTTGAGTCTACTTATTTACTCAACAAAATCTTCTCATGTTTCTCTGAATTCATCATATTCATCATTCATTATGCATCAATAATATTCCGTTACATGCATAAATCACAGTTTCTTCAGTTATTCCCCGGCTAACGAATTACTATCTTGTTTCCAATTATTTGCTACTACAAAAAGTATGACTACAAATATCCTTGTATAGATGAGTCTTCTGTCCTTGATTTCCTTGGCACATATGCCTAGTTGGTGTCAGTGGGTCAAAAGGTATGTACAGCTTAGTAACTTTTGTGGTATAGTTCCTAATTATTTTCCAAAATAATCCTGAACCAATTACGACTCTTCCAAAAATGCATTGATGTGCCTGTCCTCCCACAAACCCTCCAAAATTTTATTTTTTTCCTTTGTTATCTTTCAGTCTGATAGTATGAAGAGGAAACTGAGTTATTCTCATTTGCATTTCTCTAATTGTTCTTGATTTGGGGAAATTTTGGAAGGATTTTCCTATACCAGTAAAGTTATGGGCCCAGTCCCTATTCTTTTAATTATTTTTTTGTGCAAATATTTCTCCTATGAACAAATGAGATAAATTGTATAAAGTCCATAGAGCAGTCCCTGGAATACCATAGGTGATAAATACTTGTCCCCTTTCCTTCTTCTTCAACCTCCATGAAAACTTAATTATATATTTAGCAAGATCTGAATCTTAAGAATGGTCTGGGAGGTAGGAACTTTAAGTCTAAATGATGAAGTCAAACTAAATGGCTTCTCAGATCTGTGGTCTTACATTGTGTAACCCTGTCAGCAAAGGCAGAATGTGTTGTGTAGGTTCTTTTATGTACATGGTATAAACCCTACAGTAAGTCATTACTGCAAATACAGTATTGGAAGAGATGTTAAGAGGGTAAAAAAAACTTCAGATCTGTATTTTTGCTTAGGAAACAG